>NC_136489.1:111559190-111711690 GCF_053919585.1 Euprymna scolopes | reverse complement strand
AATGAGTGTTGTCGAGAAAGGGACACACCACTAATTGAAATAATTAATAAAATACAGGGTGTATCAAAATAGTCTGACACCTTTGTAGTTCAAAAAATAAAATAACAATTAAATAAAGAAACGATTTTTTTAAACGTAGGTAGAACGCCATTTTATTTTTATAAGGTCAAACTTCATTTATATCTGTATTTATGCAATTTTTTTTTAAAGGGAAAGCTCTTGATACATTTGATTTCTTTACGTGGTTATATTTGTTGGCTCGCAAGATCCCCTGATCTAAACCCCTGCGATTTTTCTTATGGAGATATTTAAAGACAAAAGTATTCAGCTATCGCCATCGGTATCTTGAAGAATTAAAACGAGCTATTTGTTCTGAAATTGTTGCTACCCCACCGAAATAATCCATCGACTTATTGAAAAGTTTCGTTTATTTCTAGAATCGTGTGTTAGCAATGCTGGGAAACATTTGGCCGATTTAATATTTAAAGCTGTGTGAAATAAAATAGCATTTTATTTAAATTTAACGCTTAAAAAGTATTTTTTTATTTAATTGTAATTTAATTGTCGGATCATTTTCGGACACCCTGTATTTTTATTGGAAGAAAACATTATGTATAAAAAGAAAAATTTAAAATAAAATAAAATTATTGATTTCCATATCATCATAAAAATTACACAAAGTAGAATATAAATTTATGGGGTTTTCTAGGATTATATTTTCTGGGGGTTATATGAAAAAAATCCAAAAAAACTACACCATATTGTGAACGTCTTCTGATTTGAAATCAAGTAAATTTCATTCAATGTTTATATTTTAAAAGAATGTTCTGAATAATTTTGTTGCTTTCTCAGTTAACCATCATCCAATTTCTATTATATATGTAAAAAAAAAAAAAAATAGTCGTAAGATAAGATGTTTTCAGTGTCCTTTACGCGAATCTCAAGTATGATAGCACAGGGCACGACGCTGCCCGCGGAGCGCATGTCTGAAACGACTGGCTTAAAAGGTCTGTACACTTTGACATGATGTTAGCCAGCGATGAGAAATTGTCGATGAGGTTTACCAAATATTCTTAACAAGGACTAAGCCACACAAAATGCCTTACGGATGAATATGACAGTAATTTGTCTTTATTGTTCGAATGCGCATTGCACACCTTATTCGCAGACAATTTACTACGCTAGAGTAGTTGCATTTCGCTCGCTCTCCCACTCGAACTCTCTATGATCACACACACACACACACACACACACACACACACACACACACACACACACACACACACACACATATATATATATATAATTTATCTAACATTTTCAGTCATTAACACTATTATTTATTTCGTTCAGAGAGAGGCCTCATCAAATGCTTATAACTGGTTTTTAGTATTTCTGTTCTGCATTTCATTGCGCTCTCTTACTTAAAATTTCGAAACAAAAAATGGCCCATCTTTTACGATATATATATATATATATATATATATATATATATATATATATATATATATATGTGTGTGTGTGTGTGTGCGTGTGTCTGTGTGTTTGCGTGTGTGCGTTACAGAAGATTAGAAAAGCACCGGTATTGATAGTTCCAAATCCCAAACAACAAACAAAATCAAGCCCCGGTCGCCTATGTCGGATTCTATTCCGTCTTCAGCCTTGTTTTGGATCTGAAACCAACGGTACCGATGTTTTTCTGATAATCTGGCAGATAACTTTGCATTATAGCCAATAATATCTAGTGACTTTTATTGCCCTTAATATGATAATGTAGGAAACCATATGTCGACTTTTCTTCTATAAGTTTCCAGATGGGTTTTAAAAATTGTCTTAGACACTTGAACATTCTGTGTTATCAGTAGGGATATGACAATAGCATATTCTTCTCATTGTTTTGACTCTCAAGTATATATCCGACACAGTTAGACACAATTATCATCCGAGAACCACATCATTCTATATAAAACCATATAAGATATCAATGGATATATACCTGAGAACCAAAACAAGGAAAAGAATATGCTGTTATCAGCACGCAATTTTATTCAGAATACTATGGATTTTAACAATTTATATTGTGCCAATATCGACGATTAAATCTGGCGAATGGGAAATCAACAGTTCTATTAGAAAATGAAAAGGGTTTTAACGATAATTAAGCAGACCAAACTATATACGGGAAGACAAACTCGATAAGACTGCCCGTTAAAAAGTTACTCAGAGTATTGAAGGTCTCACGCCGAAGAGAAGCTATACTGCACCGGACTTCTAAAGACCTCAAATTTGCGAACGCTGGGATAACAATGCACACATGCAACAAATGGGATGCAGCGAAAGAATAACGATTAGCGGAAGAAAAATTAAGAATAAAACAATTATAGAAAATGTGACAAAAGAGGTAATAAAGCTCGGGCGCGTCCACCAGAAACGTATAGACAAATCGAATAAAAAAAGTATATCAAAGACTTCTTCAAAAAGAGAAACAAGATCATGCTTGGATGACGACAGAGTGACAAAAAATGGTAAAACTAAACCAGCAAATAACATGGACCAATGAGTTAACAGAGGATAACAGAAAATGATACAGTCTGGTATATTACGGAAAGAATTTCCTAACATGAAATTCCAAATTCAGGCAGTAAATGAAACATTAGCTAAGCTGGTAAAATTTCATAGATGGGGGAAAGAAAACAAAACACCCAATTGCAAGTTATGCTATGAAAGACCGTCACTCCAGCATACACTTTGTGGTTATCCTCAGGCATTAAATGAAGAGAGATATCGCTGGCACCACAATGAAGTGTTAAGCAAATTAACAGAAATGTTAAACACGGTCATCTGGGGTTCGAAATTTGGACCTAAGAAAGAGATAATACATTTTGTAAAGGCGGGCAAAAGAAATCAGCATATAAGAAAACCACAAGATGTGTACTTTCCTCAGTCTCAGATTAGCAACTTATTATGAACTCAGGGTGCTGATTGAAATCACTAATACACTTCGTAAGAACTTTCTTGCGAGCAGATATGGCACAAACAAAACAAAACAGCTCATTCTATGGGGGCTAAGAAAAGAGTATGAAAGTGACAGACCAACACTATAAACATAAAGAACTAGGGGAAGACTGTGAAAGACGAACGTGGCAAGCGATATACTGTTCGATCGAAATTAGTGTGAGAGAATTTTTTGGAAAATCTTTAAACCAGTTCTTGAATAAGATGGAAAATACGGGATTGGAAAAAGCGACCCAAATGAGTCTGCCGAATCATTCAGGTGGATCCATATATGTTGAAAGAATATCTAGAAGAGACAATGTACCAATACGAAACGATAGGCCTACCTATCCCTGAAATAAAGATCAGATAGATTAAGGTCATATCCAGGACCTCTGTTTTTGGAACGGGTTCATTAACAGGTATATCTGCTTGTTATTTTGTCACCTATATTACTTAGTAGATGCGTCTACATTACGAGGAGTTTATGTATTTATTTTGAGATTCTTATACACGGTATTTTTATCTGATCATGCCATCGTTCGATATTCATTTTAAACACTCTAACATCATGAAACGAAATTTTATCACACAACACTGAGTACCGTTTGCCATTTAACACGTGCCATTTTCCGTTCAAGCAGGGGTAAAACTTGCGGAGAACGCTCTGTTTTAAAAATGGAACGGAAATTTTAATTTCTGTTCGTTTTACTTTTTTTTATAAATTGTACACGCACCCAAGAAATCGAAAGTAATCGAAAGAATAATCAGCAATCGTAATTTATATATATATATATATATATATATATATATATATATATATATATATATATATATATATATATATATGTATATATATATATATATATATATATATATATATATATATATAAAACGAAAGATTTTTTCATATAAAAATAAAATTTTATTAACAAAAACGAAATAATTTAATTTAATATTAAAACAAAACGAAATTTAAATTTCCGTTCCATTTTTAAAGAAACCTTAAAACAGAGCGTTCTCCGCAAGTTTTACCCAAAACAGGAAAAATTATGATTTCACGAATTCATAGCGAGAGATTGGGGCCAGTTCAACATTGTTTGGGTCGACCAAGGGAGATAACATGTTTTGAAAGACCGCAACCATCAATGAATAGAGGAAATCACTGATGACCTGTCTAAATCGGATCAAAATGAAGTATTTGCAAAAGATGTAATATTATATAATTTGATTATATATATATATATATATATATATATATATATATATATATATACATACTTTTTATTTGTATTGCATAAGCATTAATATGTCGCTACACATTAATGAGCATGTTTCGGTCAGCGGTTACAAAAGTTTATATTGTATAAGCTATATCCCCTGAAGAGATATCTAGTTACGTGCAACTGGCTGACCTAAACATAGTAATTATTGTGTAGCGACAGACTAATACGCATGTAATACAAATAAAAAAGTATATCTTGACCTACTTTGGTATTGAACACTCTTGTATTAACCTCGTTAAAACTTCATTGCCTCTGAAAAATATTAAACTGGAATTATATATATATATATACTAGCATTTAAGCCCGGCGTTGCCTGAGTGTTTGGAGATGTATGTTGAGCAAAAAAAAAAAGAAAAAAAAGGTAAATTTTTAAAACTTTGACCCCTATTATTACCCTTTAACATTTATCGTTTTGGGCTCAAATCAAGTTATTAAGTTAGATTCATGTCCAATGAACCTATATCTAAAATTTCAAGTTTTTAGACCCAAAATTGGCGGAGGAGTTTGGTAGGGTTCTCCAATGTCAAATCGTTGAACTTTGACCCCTTACCAGCCAAATTTCTGTCCGAAAACCGATCACATAGATTTTTCCAAATCTCAGTACCCTGTATATCAAATTTCGAGTCTGTAGACTAAAAATTGACTGAGTTATTGCGTAGAGAAATGTACACGGACACACACAGACACATTCACTTTATATATATATATATATATATATATATATATATATATATATATATATATATATATACTGGCATTTCAGCCGGCGTTGCCCGGGTGTTTGGTGGTATATGTTGAGCAAAACAAAAATGAAAATAATAAATAAATAAATAAAAACGGTCAATTTTTTAAAGTTTGAAACCTAATGTTTAGACCCAAAATTGTCGGCGGAGTTTGGTAGAGTTCTCAAAGGTCAAATTGTTGAACTTTGACCCCTTAACAGCCAAATTTCTGCCAAAAACGGATTATAAATTTTTCCTAAATCTCAGTACCCTGTATATCAAATTTCGAGTCTATAGACTTAAAATTGACAGAGTTATTGCGGAGGGAAATGTGTACACACAGGCACACAGGCACGCAAATATACAGACACGCTCACTTTTATAGATATACTAGCAGTTCAGCCCGGTGTTTTCCGGGTGTTTGGATGTGTATATTGAGCAAAAAAAAAAAGCGGTACATTTTAAAATTTTTGACCCTTATTATGACCCCTTTACATTTATTGTTTGAGGCTCAAAGAAAGTTACTATGTCTAAGGAACCTATATCTAAAATTTCAAGTGTTTAGACCCAAGATTGTCGGAGGAGGTTGTAAGAGTTCTCAAAGGTTAAATCGTTGAACTTTGACCCCTTAACCAAATTTCTTGCCGAAAACGCATTATAAAGATTTTCCCAAATTTCAGTACCCTGTACATAAAATTTCGGTTATTGCGTAAGGAAATGTACACACACAGATACACAGACACATAGACACCTTCACTTTTATAGATATGTGGATAGATATAACAAAAGTATATACGTATACATAAATATATACGGAAACAGTTTTGTGTTTACTGTCAACTTTTTACGCAAATATTAAGCAAGTATAAATCATGTAGAATATCTGCATGAATATTAGTACACGTAATAGTTAACTAAAGATTATCATCCCATAAGAAAACCGAAAAAACTAATAAGGAATTAATTAAAATGGATGTTTTAAAGAATATGCAAATTAGCTAGATCTTTGGCTAGTGAATGCAATTCCACAACCCATATATAATAAATTGTATTTTCTTTTTAAATAAGTAGAAAAGAGGGTTTTAATATGAATATCAATACACACAAAAGAAAAACGAGTTTATAACAGTTCCGCCCGGCTTTGGTCGGGCCCTATGTACTGTTCATAAGATTATGTGCATATGTATATATTAAAAGGTGTGAATATGTAAAGTAATGCCTTTCTGTATAATAATCGTCCTTAACTATCATAGAGAAAAGACATACAGACATGTTCACTTTTATATATAGATAGATTGGATGCAATATATAGTAATGATTTAAAAAGGTATAAAAAAGAATCATGGACCACCACCGAGAATCGAAACCAAAACGTTCAGCTCACGAATTATTTTGCTTCTGCCGTCAATGACTGAGCTATGAAAACATGTTTACTGCAATGCTAAAAATTAAAACATGAACCAATATCAACTACGTTATGCATTCGTAATGCCGGCGTTCGACCTTCACCTAGCAAATTTCATTTTTTTTAAATTTTCACACTTTTGCACCGATTTTTCCGGGCTAAAATCCAAATATAAAGCTTCGCATAGATTTAAATACCTTATACATGAAGTCTCATATCTGTAGACCAAAAACTCTAGGGAGAGTTTGGTAGGCAAAATTTGTTTAACAAAAATATATACGTATACATAAATATATATGGAAACAATTTTGTGTTTACTATAAACTTTTTACGCAAATATTATGCAAGTATAAATCATGTAGAATATCTGCATAAATATAATTACACCTCATAATTAACTAAAGATGATTATCTCATTAGAAAACCGAAGCAACTAATAGGGAATTAATTAAAATGAATGTTTAAAAAATATGCAAATTAGCTAGATCTTTTGCTAGTGAATGCAATTTCACTACCTATATATAAGAAAATTGTATTTTCTTTTTAAATGAATAGAAAAGAGAGGTTTTAATATGAATATCAATACACACAAAAGAAAAACGGATTTATAGGAGTATATATATATATATATATATATATATATATATATATATATATATATATGTAATGAGTGGAAAAACGTTGAAGATGTTCTTTATTGTGTTTACGGGATATGTATCATTCATGTCTAAGTGCATCTAAAGTGTGCAAATAACATTTTATATTCGTATTAATACGTTTTCATCATTTATGCGACTCGGTTTTTGTTTATATTTGAAGTTATTTTTGATCAACAATCTTTAGATGTTTACAGTTTGACATCAGTTAATTTTTTTGTCCAATAGTTTACCTTTTTTCAGTGATCATACCCCCCTGTGTGTCTGTTTTTGTGTGTGTGTTTTTTTTTGTGTGGAATACTGTCGAAAGCAAACAAACGAAACATTATGAAATTCATCCTATATTATCTAGACAACATATAGACGCATTATTTATTATACAACTGTTGTATCTGTATCTATAACAACACGAACGCAGAAAGTAAAGGTAAAACAAATATATTAAGACGAAAATATAATACATATTTACAAAGGTGCAGTTGTACTGCAGTTGGAAGATTGTCCGGCAGAGGGCGTGTTAAAGTCTTTCATGGATCAACTGACACATGCGTCTTGCCTATCCGGCGCTCGAACACAGCTCCCCGGTCTTGCTGACTTGATACCTTTATCTATATCTTGTTCACCCACGTATGCTAATTAGTGGGCGTCTCCACAACAAACCTGCTCCCAAGATTTGAAGTCGTGTAGATTTCAACATCTTTTCCTTTTGGGGTTCATTATCATTGGGTCTATAGCCTTTCTGTTCCTTCCCGATCTCCTCGGTTCGGGCATGGTCTGTGGTGGTTCAATATTAAACGTTTCGCATACTATATCAATTGGATCTTTCTGTTCCTCAGGTTTGTCCTGTTCGTTGTCCTTCCTATGACGTTTTCTCAATTGATTTTGGTGTCTTTTGTGTATCCCTTTTGGACCTTTTATCATGTAGACCAAGTCGCCGATAAGTTTTTCTACCGTACCCGACTCCCAATATGACATATTATTTTTCAAACATTTAAAATATACCTGTTCCCAAGGTTTAACCTTTTACGTGATGTGTGTGTCGTTATATATACGACTGCTTGCTTTGGTATTAATTTATCAAATGGTGATTTTATTTTTCTCGCAAACATTAATTCTGCGGGCGATAATTTCGATGGTGTATTTGGGTTCTCAGTTATCCTGTATATTTGCAGGCACTGTTGTAATGCTTTATTCGTCGGTGTCCCTATCGATTTTCTGAGGGCACGCTTTATCGTATCTACGAACCTTTCCGCTAATCCATTTGATCAAGGATGGAACAGTGGTGTAGTTATATGGTTTACCTGAAACGATTCACAAAAATCCTTGAAAACACTTGAAGTAAATTGTGTTCCGTTATCTGTGACTACAATGTCTGGTACCCCAAAACGTACAAATATTTCATGCAGAAAATTTATTGTGTTATCTGTTGTTGGGTTTTGTCCCGATTTACTTCCGGCCATCTGGAAAAACTATCTACTATGATTAGGTAGTATTGTCCCTCGATCGGTCCAGCAAAGTCTAGATGAATGCGTGACCATGGATGGTCAGTTTTTTTGGAAGGTTTATGAACTATCGGTGGTGTCTTAGCGGCTAACGCACAACCTTTACATTTGTTTACTTTTAATGCAATATCCACATCCATATTACGCCAGTAAACATAACTCCTCATAAGTATCTTCATCCTATTTATACCCGGGTGTCCTGTATGAAAATCACGTAAGATTTTTTTCTGCAATGTTTTGGTTCAGCCACTCTTTCACTATATAATAATACCTCATTGCATAAGGAAAATATACTTTGCGTTTTTCCGTCATTTCCCCTTAATTTTTTCTTTATGTCTTTGATGACGTCGTCATTTCCAGCCTCCCTTTTTATATCGGTAAGCGTGACTGGTAATTCTCTTATTATATTCGCCACCATGTTTTTTCCTCATAATTGGAAAGTATAGCTGCAATTACTGACTCTTCAAGGGTTTCATCCCTTTTCGGTATAAGCCTTGACAATCCATCCGCATGACCTATTTTTCCCGAACGTAGATGTTTTATTTGAAAATCATAATTTAGCAAGATCGTGCCCCAACGGAGTAACCTCTTTGCCGTATATACTGGTAAGCCCTTTTTTGAACCGAACATAGTAACTAGGGGCTTGTGGTCTGTTTCCAGTATAAAATGTCCCCCGTACAGATAACGGTGGGATTTTGTCACCGCGAAAATAATGCTTAATGCTTCCTTTTCTATTTGGAAGTAAGCCTTCTCTGACGAAATTAGGGTCCTTGAAGCGGGCGCTATAGGTTTCTTCGTTCCATCTGGCATGATATGCTGTATACATGCTCCTATACAATACGAGCTCGCGTCACTCGCAACAATTATTTGTAATTTTGGGTCGTAATAAGTTAAGGATAAATCTGACGTCAAAGTCTTTTTAATTTCCTCAAATGAGTCTTGACATTCTTTTATCCATATCCATGGTGTTTCTTTCTTTAATAAGTCGTTCAGCGGAGCTCTTAGGTCATGCATGCCTTTGATAAATACTTGGTAGTAGTTCGCGAGGCCTAAGAAGCTCTGTAAAGTCGTCACGTTATGTGGTGCTGGCATGTTCCTAATTGCTATCGCTCTTTCTGGATCAGGGCGTCGACCATCTTTACTTATTATTTGCCCTAAATACTTGATTTCCTCTAGACAAAACTCACATTTGTTTTCTTTCGCCTTGAATCCGTACTCGTTTATTCTTGTGAACACTTGTTTTAAATGCTCTACATGTTCACTTATGGACGCGCACTTTATGATTATGTCATCCAGGTATGCACAAGCACAATCGAAACCGTTCAGCATTGTGTCCATTGCTTGCTGGAATATCGCCGGCTCGACTTTTATCCCGAACGGTAATCGGTTATACTTGAATGACCCTTTGTGTGTGTTAATGCATAAAATCTTTGAGCATTTTTCTTCTATCGGAATTTGCAAATAGGCGTCGGACAAATCTACTTTTGAAAAATTTTTCCCACCATTTAGTTTGGCAAAAATCTCTTCTGGGCTTGGTAAAGGGTAATGGTGATCTTGTAGCATATTATTTAACCTGGTTGAAAAGTCTCCGCAGACTCAAATTTGTTCTGATTTCGTCTTTACGTACACCGTAGGCGCTGCCCAAACGCTAGTTTCGATTTTCAATAAAATTCCCGTTCTTTCAAGTCTGTCTAATTCGCTATCTATTTTGTCTAATCCAGCGAACGGCACGTTCCGTTTTTTCTTAAATACTGTTGTTTATTACATCTTCCCAGTCCCATTGTAAATATTTCTAGGAATTCGTTCTTTTGCTCATTTTTAATATTTTCTGACCTTGTGGTGCAGCTGGTTATTTTTTTACAAAAAGCGTTCATCGGTTTATCCCAAAGGTTGCATTTTTCAATAAAATCTGTTCCCAATAAATTCTCGCTTTCTTTAATTACGAAGATATTTTATTTCTTCGTCGTGCCATTTAAATTAATGGGCAGGACAACTTCTCCTTCGAAATTGATTTCGTCTCCTGTCACCGTTCTTGCACCCTTACTTGACTTTTTCAGAGTCGGTTTATCCAGTTTTTTTTCCAAGTGCTAACGTTTATTACTGACAAATCTGCTCCAGAATCAATCTGAAATTTTATTTGTTTGCCGAAAATATTAACCAACACATATTTTCATAAATTGTCTTTCTCTTTGTCGTTTGTTCTCATTTGGTGTACTCTATTTTATTCTGCAACAAATACTCTTATGCCCGACTTTGTCGCAATTGAAGCATCTGGTATTTTTGTAAGGACAATCCTTTGCCCAATGTTTTTCATCACATCTTCCGCAATTATTACTTGGTCCCGATTTTTTATAGTTCCTTTAACTTGAATCGTAATTTCGTTTTCTGTAATTAGAGTTTGAGTTTTTTTTGGATTTTGATGAGTCTCACACTTTCTTTGCCCTGCGTTTCTGCCATATTTTTTAATCTTCCTTGTGTACGACACTCCTGCTTCTTCTATATCTCTGGAGTCTTTTTTTAGTGATGCTGCCCTTTGACAATCTTCTGCTAACTTTTGCAGTGTCAGACCCTGTTCTGTCTCTAATTTTGCCAGAACGCGTCTTTGAATCTCTGAATTTTTTTGTAGAAACTAGCCCCTGTGCAAAAATTAAACATTTGATGTCGTCCACCGTAAGTTCTGATAATTTAAAATTATCGCAGTGTTTATTCACTACTGACGCATATGTCAGGTAGTCCTGCTCCTCCGTTTTCTTAAGGTCCATCTACGACCATCTCTTGTGAAAAAAAAGAGATATGTTCGGTCCGAATAACTCCTTAAGAGGTTTTATGGTCTCAGCGAAGTCTAACCGATTCGTTCTCCTTGGCAATATGAAATCAACAAATTTGCAATGTTCACTGGTACCAAGCTTTCGAAGTAATAAACTTACTTTCTTTGCGTTTGACCAGCTTTCGCAATCTGTTTCGAAAATATCTTCATACCTCTTGAAGTATGCCTCAAAAGTTTTATCCTCTTCTGGTAGGTACGTGAACACATCTATGCTATTCACAATTGTTGCGCTGGAAAAAGTCGTATTGCTTTCCTGTGCAGAATTAGTCGTTAATCTTTCCAACAAATCTTTTTGACCAAGTTGCATTTGCTCTATACATTTAAGAAGCCCTACAGTCTGTCTTTCGTCTCTTTCTTGTAGTCCTTTTTTCTGTAATTCGTCTCTTTCTTGTTGTCTTTCGTCTCTTTCTTGTTGACGCCTTCTCTGTACTTCGTCTCTTTCTGGTTGACGCATTTGCATTTCCGCGAATAACTTGATAAGATTCTCCATTTTGTTTTTCAAATCAGTAAATCAGTCATTTTTACAATTTCCTTTCTTTAATAACTACGAACAACCGATTCCTTTTGTTACGTTATTAATTACGTACAAGAAAGAAAAAAATCCCTTCTTAGTACAATGAGAAAAGAAAATTTCTTTCAAAACAGTCTACCTAATAAGTTCACGGTATTCTATCGAAACACTTTTTTGTGCACTTTGCAGTAAGGGTTTTTGTAACTTTCAAGTTTTTTTTCTCTCGTAGGCACTTTGAAATAAAGTGCTTGCTGTTTTTATTTTCAAGTGTCCCGGGTTTTGAATTTCCTTTTCAAGTAGTCATAAAAATATCTTGCCGTTTTACAAGTATCAAGCGCTTGAATATCGCGTTCGACAATTTCGTAGTTGCTGCGTTTTAAACATTGAATTTCCGATTGAAATTTTTTTTTCAATCTTTGACGAATAAGTATTTCCCGAATACCACTGCTGAGTTTGATAGTGTATTTTCTCACGCGTAAATCTTTTTTCGAAATCCCGTCGCCACTGTTGTGTCTGTATCTATAACAACACGAACGCAGAAAGTAAAGGTAAAACAAATATATTAAGACGAAAATATAATACATATTTACAAAGGTGCAGTTGTACTGCAGTTGGAAGATTGTCCGGCAGAGGGCGTGTTAAAGTCTTTCATGGAGCAACCGGTACATGCGTCTTGCCTATCCGGCGTTCGAACACAGCTCTCCGGTCTTGCTGACTTGATACCTTTATCTATATCTTGTTTACCCACGTATGCTAATTAGTGGGCGTCTCCACAACAAAAACATATGTGTTTTAATTTAAAAACTATGAACTGATAATTATCAATTTTACTTGAAAACACGGTTATTCACATGGGCACTTTATATTTTAGTAAACTTTATTTTTTAGCGAGAAGGTCGACCTAAACACCCCTGACTTAAAGAAATAAAAAACTTTTAAATACTTTAGATACATACAATTACTCAAAAAATAATTCTCCGTCAAAGTTTTACTTTTAAAGGATGTTTTTATAAAGAGACGGCGAATTTTAAATGAAAAAACAAATCACAGAAAAAATGTTTATTAAACGAATATGTAGTTTATTACAGTGATAAATATTTGGCATTTATTTATTTAAAATAATTTCGATCTTATGACCCCCGCGACTCGCACGTATATTGTTTAATTTAACGGGTATAATTTTCACAAACTCTATGCATTACTTAGGGTATATTTCGACAATAATTCGTCGAATGTTATCTTGTAAGTTGTCTATTTTGTCTGGTTTTCAGTGTAGACTAAGAACTCTACATATCCCAGAAGAAACCAATTAATTAACGTTTAATGCCATTAATGTTTGCAGAGTTGATACTGAAACTGTACCACATCAACTTAAGAAAGAAAAGACATTAAAATTTAAAGCTGATGCTATAGTTGATGCTGATGTTTCGGTATTATATATATATATATATATATATATATATATATATATATATATATATATTAAGTAATGTGATTGATAATTTAAAATTTAAAACTCAAATTATAATTAAATTAAAAATCCGTTTCATAAGAAGGAACAACAGCAAAATCAATTATCTGTACGATCGTTTCGGAAAACAATGTTTTTATTGTGGTAGACATCAAGTTACGGACAATAATTATTACAGATAATGTTTTAATAAAAAAGGTCTCCTCGTCAGCACATTTTAAAGGGTTTTTATTAAATCTAAAAGACAACATAAATAAACCTAGCATTAAAAGTAAAGCAGATGTATCTTTTAATTTTTCGCCTTTTAAAATCAGGAACTATGGTTAAAATACTCATATGTGATGTTTGCTATAGCTTTTCACCTTATTGAATGATGAATTTTACAAAGGGGGGACGCCCGTGCAAGAAATTATTTCCGTTAGCGTATATATATATGTATAATCATCCACAAAAAGACTGTTTCACTGTATCACAGCTCTTCAGTGTGGTTAGACTAGCAGTATCAATATGTTCAGTAAACATAAAAGCAATATTCTAAGTTACAATCGCGAAAATTTATTTATCCATTAAACCTCAACTAATTATAGTAAACATTACAATTATTTTACTTGATTGTGCGATTTTAGGTTGATTTTTTTTCTTTAAAACAACATATACTTTTATTAATTCTGTGATATATTTCATGTGTAATGAATAAGTGCTTGTGTTTGTACTGTTGGAAATTATATTCTTATTACTTATGTAGGCAAGCATGCAATCAATAATAAACACTTTCTAGAGTACGAGAGTACATACGGTAGAAATGATTTATGAGGACTATGGTGTGAGAAGGGGGGAACGAAAATGTTTTATCCGTGTTTATGATTGACATGTATACGCCACCCATATAAGGGTATGCGAGGGTGAATTGGTTTATGCTAGTCAATGATAATAAAACATCTTGAAAAGTCTTACCCAAAACACCGATTTCTACAATTTTCTAAGAGAGTTCATTTTTACGGCCAATTTTATGTTTTTTCTCTCTGTCTTCGTTTGAAACAATTTAATATTGAGCTGATTTTGTAACATTAAAACAATGACAGTTTTAAGACTCTTTAAATTCATGCTAGAATTTTTCGCAAGAGCCCGAGGCACAAAATATAAAAGTATTAGGTAATGATCAGTTAGAAGCGACAGTATATTGACGATTGATGTGCGGGCCATAGTAAGAATACAATTATGATTTACTTAAAGTTTTTATTCGGTCATGGCTGACAGAACGAGAGCAAATTACTACTGTTGCTTTAATAAAGTGTATAGATTCCCGAGTTCAACATAGGGCTTTTCGAATTCAATATTACTAAAAAATATTATGCCAATACGCATGTTAGTAATAAACATGGACGAAACCAACGTCAATTATCGCAATCCGTGACTTATAAACTTGAGAAATTCTTCAGCGCTTTGTTTTTTTCAACAGCAAATATATTCCATTTTCAAGACATGAACACGGGAAATTAGTCACAGATTTACATAAACGCGTCTAGAAATTGTCTCATGTTCAGGTTTCATTAAAAAATAATTACTTTTAGTCAAATATGTTCTTTTAAATTTCATTATATTAAAGTTAAATTAATGCCCTCACTGTATGCATCCGTTTACTATGGGTCTTTTGTGTGCGTATACTAACGTGGTCACGTTGGAACAAGTGCAACACGTGTACAATGACGTGTCTTTTAATCCTGTCCGCTTTTCTTCTTATTCGTTGGACGTTAGTATTCAGTTGACCATCTATATGTTCATTTGCTTTGTCCGGATGAGATTTGATACCCAACTGTATTTCACCTTTTAGATTTTCGGCAACATTTTGTGACTGCATCAAGCGCCCCGTATGCCCTCTCCCTACGACGTCGTCTGGCTATCCAAGTGTCACTGGACTTCATAGCCTATTCCCTCAATATCGCCGACGTGGAGTTGACGTGACTTGCCTGCCTAATGGATTCGAGGGCAGACGACCCTATTATGATAAGAGAAAATTGAGAAAAGAAGCCTAAAGATTATGAACTGTCACGTCTAAGTCAACTTATTATTTTGCCCTGCCGATACGCACGGATAGATACGAAACTAACATAGGCATTCAAATAGTTTTTAAGGTAGTAGTAGTAGTAGTAGTAGTAGTAGTAGTAGTAGTATTAATAATAATAATAATAACTAACAGAACTCGTGGAAATTCCACTGTAGTTGACAACTTTTAAAACACATAAATAAAATGAAAAAAAAAAGAAATAAAAAAAAACGAATAACGTTTTTGTTAGCAAATTATTTTTAACCTTTTAAAGCACAAAAGAATTGATTAAAAAATGTTAGAATTTTTAAAAATGAAAATCCAATATACAACACATTGAAACTTTTTTTATAACTATTATCGTCCGAGATCAGTTTTCAATCATGACGTTCTAATAAATTGAACACCTACTTTGTGGCCATCTCTCTCAGGTGACTGGTAAATATTGCCGTCTATAAAAGGGGTTAGCGAAAATTTTTACTTTCCTTCAAACTCGATGACGACTGTTACAAGTGTTCGAGTATGTTGAAAATTAATATCACAGTAATGTCCTATTTTAGCGTCGGAAAAAGATTTAAAAAAATATTAAATTCAAGCAAAAAATTAAATACAAAGTTTAATTTGTATAATTATGTAAAAAATAAAAAAAAAAACACGTTTTTTGTGTTACGAGTAAAAACATCCGACAATTCGACGGGTCTAGCATTGCATTTGGAACAAACAATATATTTTGTCATACATTTTTTCGACGCTAAAATAGAATGTTAGTAATATGTCATTTTTGAACGTTCTAATAAATTGAACACCTACTTTGTGGCCATCTCTCTCAGGTGACTGGTAAATATTGCCGTCTATAAAAGGGGTTAGCGAAAATTTTTACTTTCCTTCAAACTCGATGACGACTGTTACAAGTGTTCGAGTATGTTGAAAATTAATATCACAGTAATGTCCTATTTTAGCGTCGGAAAAAGATTTAAAAAAATATTAAATTCAAGCAAAAAATTAAATACAAAGTTTAATTTGTATAATTATGTAAAAAAGAAAAAAAACACGTTTTTTGTGTTACGAGTAAAAACATCCGACAATTCGACGGGTCTAGCATTGCATTTGGAACAAACAATATATTTTGTCATACATTTTTTCGACGCTAAAATAGAATGTTAGTAATATGTCATTTTTGAAAACTGAATATGTCTATATAGACATGGCATGTCCACAAGAAGTGTTGTCTGTGCATCATGTAACTCATTATTTTCCTTAAGATTTTGCATAAAAAAATCTATTCTTGGAGTAGCTATTTCAATTTGTTTTTCTTAAAAAAAATTTAAAATAGTTTTTTTTTTTCATAATATTTTATAGTTAGATTTTTTGAAATAGGTAACAGAACGGAGGGTAAGGAGAGGGGAAGAAAGGTCCATTCTGAAGCCTTCTTTTGGACATAAATATTCATCGGCCACGTAAGAGAGATGGACACAAAGTAGTAGAAAGTTATGATTGAAATCTGATCCCGGACGATAAAAATTGTCAAAGAGTTTCAAATTTTTTTGTGTTGATCTGAAAGTTCATAATCGATGAGATTAATGTAAAAAACGTAGAAACAAAAGAGTAAATTGTGGAATTCAGAAGTAGGGGGCAATTTCTTAAATGTTCGCCAAATCAACTTATTAATTACGATATTGTAACTGAACTAAATTGCTATAAAACTAAGTGTAATGTTGTTTCCTCCAAGTTTTTTCAACTATTAAAATATCAAAATAGCTGACTTGTTTACGTAGAAATTGAAATGAAATGAGTTTTGCGCGCTTATTCAAATTGGCACTTATCGCGGCAATAAAGCATCGTAGATGTTAATAATAACAAATTTGGGGTTTTTGAACGTATGTTACTGCGCCGAAATAATAACGTTATTATTTAGAAAGTCATTCTTAACATAGGAGGGATGGTGTTTTGTACCTTTTTCTTTTCTTTCACCATGCAATTTAATAAACTAACTATCGTAAAAATTGAATTAACCTCAAAAATACTATTTTAAAAATAGCGCTGTAACATAGATGCTCAAGCACCAGAAATTCTGTCCTTTTTAATATGTTAATATTTCAGTAACATTACGAAAAAAAAACCTTTAATGTCCGTGTTAATAAAATCAATATAACTCGAAAAATTACTCTGTACTTTCACCTTACAATTGAATAAACCAAAAATGCTGTAAAAATTGAATTTAATTTGAAAATCCGGTAAAAAAATAGCAGACTTCGTATTCTTTGAAAAAATCTAATTACGTTCATTTAAAATTTACACAATAGAATTCTAATATAAACAATTTGAGTTCTATTTCTATATTTCTTTCCATAAATTTCTATGAATAAACGTTAACACATGCATTATTTAAGTATTTAAACCAGGAAATATATTAGAACAAAAAATTAAAACCGCCATGTTATTTTTCAGTTTTTATAGGTGAACAAAGTTCCTTTTATCCAATCAAGATGTAGCTTGGGTTTTCATCATCCAGTCAGAATATGGCTAAGTTATTCCTTACAGAGACATCAATTTATTTTTGTTCTATTAAACTCAAATGTTTATTAGCCGTTTGGAATATCCCACTTTCCTTGTAAGGGATGGTTAGCATGATAACGGCCAAAGCGACAAGCGTATTAATATATAGATACATAAATACACTTCGATTCATTAACGAGTGTAAGAAGAACATATATATGTAATATACACGTATATGTGTATGTATATAAGTAAAGCACTCACGCATACACACACACACACACACATATATATATATATATAGATTTACATTAAATGAAAGATGAGTAATAAAAATTATATATAACAATATTATATCATCAGAACAAAACACCTCTTTATGTAATGGCATTTCGAAGCTTATCATAAGAAGAGAAGGGCAAGAGTTCATATCAATTCACAGAAATCTATCGGTATTTAATAGATTTCGCTATGATTTCCATCTAGTTTCAGGATTTACGAGGATTTTACGAAGATTTAATTCTCCACACAATTTTACTTTGTTGGATTTGTAAACAGTTGCCATATTCTTCACTTTCCGGAACATTACTAGAAATATTTCGCTTAAACTTGTATAACTATGTTTTATTTTATTTATTTATTTTTTTTAACATTTTAAAGTTTTTTATTGCAATATTTGTGATAATGAATGGGAGTATGCTCTTTCAAATTTGGGAAGCTCTATTTATAAACACTGCTGATAGAACCTGACGAATCAAATTAATTCATGTTCTGCTATCAACCAATCAGAAACCAGAATTGCTCCATAAAAATTAAATCTTTTTAGCATTTCAGCACATAGGATGACCTAGACTCAGGTACAATCAATCAAATTGCACATGACGCCAACTGTGACCATGAATATCTGATGCAGCTGATGGAAGACAGGGAAATCTGGAGAGAGAGAGAAAGAGAGAGAGAAAGAGAGAGAGAGAAAGAGAGAGAGAGAGAGAGTTGCATTAATCTGGGCAAAGATAGATTGCAAACTTAGAATGTAGGCCAAATTTAGACGCTCTAAAATTGAGAGCTATACTGTATTTGTCGTGAAACTTAAATAAAATACTTCACCTTACATCGTGAAATGAATATGAGAAACGGAATAGTTATAAATTGCATAGTTCTCATGCAGTTCTGGTTAATTTGAATCTCTCAACCAGTAGTTATTGTCACTTCCTGCATGATGATTGTGAAAGACCGAAACACTAGTATTCTTTAGTATTAACTTAATTATTAATGTGTATAATTATAAGCCCCTTTAATATTATTACTGTCGGGAAAACAAAGAAAAAAGGGCTATCAACTAGCGTTATGCAATCTTCACGACTTCCCTTTGTTTGAGCATTCTTTACTATTTTACTGCTGAGCCCGCATTTGGTATATATAGATATTAAATTTCCTTTAATTCTCGTGGAAATTGATGCTGGTTCGGAAATAGCGCCCCAGAAAATAAAGTCTTCGTCGCTGGCTCCGAATCTCCCGACCAGTAGTAATTGTCATTTACTACATTGAAGATGGCAAGACTATTAAACTATAGGGATACAATAAATATAATTATCTATATCTATATCTATCTATCTATCTATCTATCTATCTATCTATCTATATATATATATATATATATATATATATATATATATATATATATATATATATATTTGAAAATTCTTTTGGGGGTACAAAATTTAATTAATTCTAAACATAGATTAATTAGAATGATAATTAAATTAACATAAAAGAAATGAAAATAGGTTAGCTAACCAGCTTTCGTTCTTCGTTTAACAGAGCATAATCGAGGAAAATTACGATAAAAAAAAAGATGCCATAAATATTGTGGGGACAAAGAAAAATATACATAAAAAAATAAATAA
Organism: Euprymna scolopes; assembly: GCF_053919585.1. NCBI lineage: Eukaryota > Metazoa > Mollusca > Cephalopoda > Sepiida > Sepiolidae > Euprymna > Euprymna scolopes. The sequence goes on along the minus strand of NC_136489.1, from coordinate 111,691,869 downwards.
ATAATTGAACGGAAGAAAAATCACATAGAAATCAAATTAAGTCGTAAGAGATTTTCCTTTTGTATTCAAAGATAAGGTCTCAAAGCCTTAATAATTATGGTTTCTATGAGTTTTAAATGAAAAGACAAGTGCGACCTGCTCAGGGCAGTGAACATGTCAACATTAATATTCCTCGCACAAACACGGTTATTCATGCACCTTACAAATAACCGTGCTTCTGGCTATTTCCTTAGATTAGTTCGTAATCAAAGAATATTCTAACCATATTAAAATCTGACCCCCAGGATTGCGATGGTTATGGAATATGTGGCTACATTAGAGATGGCTTTCCATGTAGTAGGGGCACCTCCAAAGAAGATCCTGAATTAGCCTGTACGTGCTTCCAGGTTGCACTTGCTCACACCACTCCGTTGTCCCAGCACTCTACAACGGCGGAGTTACCATCTTTAAGAGCATATATAAGAAAATTGACCACATTCTGTCTGCTCATCCTTCGGCTAACATTCACGTCTGTAGAGACTTTAATATTCACAATATAAGTAGGTTAGCTCACTCAAACAAGACAGGACTGCTTATGACCTAACTCAGAGTGTTCTCGAACACACCCGTGTGCCCGACACTGACGGTAAGTATGCAAGTCTTTTAGACCTTTGTCTCAAAACTTCCCCTGTGAAAAGTTTATCTTCCGTTCTGTCTTCATTGGGATCTTCCGACGGTTCGGTTGTATCAGTTAAGATATAAACGGAATGTAATAAGTCCTCAGACGTACGCTTCCATCGTACAGTATATCGATACTCTATGGTTAACTGGGATAGCTTCCGTACATTTCGTACATCGACATCTGCGTTCCATGTTTAAAAAGAATGCGTCCTCTGTAGTATCAGACTTGATAGAATGGTTAATGTAGGTATATACGGCTTCATACCCTAAAAAATTCCAGCAAAAATCTAACAGCCAGCCGTTGTTCTCCCCAAAATGTGCTGCTACTATTGCGCACAGAAATCACTTTTTCCGTTGAAAAATAGACGTACTGAAACGAAAGCCGCTTTCAGGACTGCCAGCAACCAATCTCAAAGAGTAATAAAGAATTAGAGAGAGAGAGAGAGAGAGAGAGAGAGAGAGAGAGAGAGAGAGAGAGAGAGAGAGAGCCTGTTAAATCTAATGTTACTGAGCAACGGCTTGGTTCCTACCAGTTTTGGTAAATTACAAACAGGGTCCTGAACGGAAGCGTGTGTTCTATCTCAACATCATCAATGGACCTGATATAATCTCGTCAGTAAAAGACAAAGTCTAACTCAAGCCAAGAACTTTCCAGATAATTTTACCCTACGCGATCAAAGCCACCAACTCCCCATACTTCCTCCTGTATTTTGAAAACTAAAATGAATACATTTTAATGTGTTTGAATTTCTTTAGAGTTTACAAAACGGTTTCGGTGAAACAACCCGTAAATGTCATAGTTTAATAAACAAACATGCACCCACGTGGAGACTTACATAGAACTCTCGTGGATTAAACATACTATATATATATATATATATATATATATATATATATATATATATATATATATGTGTGTGTATGTATATATATGTATATATATATATGTATATATATATGTATATATATATATATAAACATTCTATACGCGCACACACACACACACACACACACACACACACACACACACACACACACACACACAGTGCTGGGACAATTAATCGGATTCGGAACCGGAAATCGGGAAAATCAACAAATCGAAATCGAAAAATTCGGTGCCTATTTTCCGACGCCAAAACGATTCTTTTAATTGTCCTTTTTTATTTGATTTTGTTTAAAGCAAAATCTGTCATTGCTTGTAATATATATATATATATATATATATATATATATATATATATATATATATATATATATAAGTTTCGTGGTTAAATTTTAAATTCTGAAAAACAACATATAGAGACATATATCCGATTTAAGAATGTATTGTTTGACAAAAGGAATATATAGAAGGAGTTATTTTAATTTCCATAATACATGGATTTCCAATAATGGCTCATACTATCAGAGGAAATGAAATGCAGTTAGCAAAATGTTCAGCTGCGAATGGATGCTCTTTTGATTTTCAGCACAATTATTGAAAATAGTTTTTTAAAACTTATATATTGCTCTATTCTTTAATATTGAGATTTTCCTTTTTGGCCAGGATCCCCCTGTAAAGTATTACTTCAAGTAATATCTATCAGGATTTTTTATCTGAATTCTATCACTGTCTTATATATATATATATATATATATATATATATATATATATATATATATATATATATATACAGTGATGATCATATTTATTGGCACGGTAAAATAAAAGTTAAATTTTGTCTAATAAATTCTAAAAATTCTAAATAACAGTCAGTTTGGACAAATGAGGTCTAAAGTAGGATCAAATTAGTTATGATGGCATGAAGAAAGAGGTATGTAGAACAGACGCGTGAAGGTGTTATATATAAATAATATAACTACTACTAACTATATATATACATACATATATATAAATATATATATATATATATATATATATATATATATATATATATATATATATATATATATATATATATACTAGCCGTGACACCGTGGTTAATCAAATTCAGTGAAAGTTAGCCAATGAAAGTACATGGTAAAACGATAAAATTGTCGCCTCAAAGAAACCAACACTACAGCTTTATTTTAAAACTGTTATTAAAAAAATCAATTCAGGTTACTTTATTATGTAGAAGAGCTGACATCTATTCGATTTAGCCTCGATCATCGCCTTGACACGATTCCAGAATTGGTAGCATACCTTTTCTCACAAGCACCGGCGGGACCTCGACAGATGGCGGCGATCAAGCTGGCTTTGGTGTTGTGGGATGTCATGTTGGTAGTGCTCTCAATGTATGACCAAACAAAGTAATCCACCGGATCCAGTGGGGAAAGAGGCAAGGAAGTGAGAAAAGGGTACAAACTCGTAGCAGCCCTTCCGAAGCCAAGATCTGGATGTCTTTGTATTTGTGGGCCGATACCGAGTTCTACTGTTACACTCAGGGTCTTCCAGCGGCCACATGATTGCATCAGGGGATAATCACACTATTCAGCACATCCAAGTACACTGTTGTGTTTATTCTACAGCATATTTAGAAGGTGTGAGGTGGCATGATGTGGCTCTCACTTTAAATTATACCAAACACCATAACCGTTGGTCGTCGGATGCGTTGAGATGTACCCTCCAGAGTTGCACAGTCCGGACTTGCATTGTGAAGGTGCTGGCAATTATCCTGTTGTCATAACTTGGTAGAGAGCATTTATACACAGCTGGCCAAATACTTCCACAGAAAAACGAAAACCGGTTTCCATCAAACGGAAATAGAATCATTTCGTAGGGCGACGAATTTATCGTTCCACTCTGTATAAAAGTAAAAATTTGGTAATGGTGAATAACACGAGACAGGAAGTTTTAAACACAACGGAAGTTAGCACATGGGTCTCTTCATTTAGCTATGGAAGCACAGAATCGATACAATTTTCAATTATATTTTATGTTTATCTTTTTTTTTTAACTGAAATAAACATAATTATTTAAAAAGATATGCAATGATTTTTTTTCAAATATAGTTAGTTTTATTATTTAAACCTGCGTAATCTATTACAATCTTTTTTATCAATCATTTTTTTAATGTTATCGCATATCTTTTTACCAATTTAAAAAATGTTTATAATCGCATATTTTTTCCACGCCAACGTTTTCTTTGCGTCTCTTGTTTCTAATACAATGTGCTTTAAAGAATAACCCAGAACATATTATGGGTGAAATTACCTCACAATTTCACCCACTATATGTTTTGGCAAGGGTTGCAGATAGAACGTACTTGGCGGCAAAGATCGTTATAAACTAACTATATTTGAAAAAATAAACAACCCAATAAACAAACCTAAATACGGTTGAAAAAATATATTTACCAAAAATTTAGAAAATTTAGAAAAATATATAAAAATAACCAAACTTTTTATTAATTGTTTTTTTTTCAGTTTTTTTAATCGCATATCCTTTTTATGCGATTAAAGAATAAAAAAAAATAATTGATAAAAAAGTTGACGCATTTTTATATATTTTTATTATAAGGAGGTGAAAATATAAACATAAAATATAATAGAAAATTGTATCGATTTTATGCTCCCATAGCTAAATTGTGAGACCCATGTGTCAACTTCGGTTGTGTTTAAAACTTCCTGTCTCGTTTTATTCACCATTACCAAAATTTATTTTTAATATTAGAATGTAGTTGTTCTACGAAGAAGAAAAATCTTAGATTACAATGTCGTATCCTACTTTTAAGGAGATTTTAATTGTAGATTTTTATTGGAAAAATCTAATTAATTCAGATTACATTAAAGGTTTAGCGGCTTTAGTTCCTTTATTGATAAATGTACATGTACTTTTACATCTTGCCTATAAATCGTTCTTCCTACCCAATATATTACTGGATTTCTGTGCCCTGACGTTGTATTCTAAGCATAAATTACACCTACGTTTAAAAAATCCGCAGGAATTGGATTTCACATTTCAGCTGCGTTATAATCTAAGCCTTTTAAAAATGCAAGTAATATTAAAATTCAAATTTCAACAATCGACAACATGGCTATAAATCGAAATTGGATCGTGGCAATACTAAATGCAGACGCGTTGAATTTGCTAGAAGAAGAATGAAAGCGCGTAATTCGACACTAGATAAAATACATACTAATCCAAACTACTATCACTTAAAACTCATTTCTTTCTTTCTGAATCGCAAATAACTTTCTTACAAAATTTCCAATACGGTGTAAGTTACACGATTTCTTTTTTAGGAATTTAAAGAGACAAGTTTGGGATAAATTATAGTGTGACCTGAAATGTTGGTTTAAGTTTTTCTATTCTGATTTTATTTGTTCTGGATATGAATTAAGCAGCGCCACTTAAGATATCCCCAATCTCTTACCTTATCCTCGAAATAACCGTTCTTGAGCCTCGCTTGAAATAGAAAAAGAGAACATATTTGGCCAAATAACCCACGAACATGTTTTGTGAAAATACATATTTTTCTACATATTGCCCCGATGATACATCGCGTTTTTTTTTTTACCTTTCCTGTTTTTTTTGTTTTTCGACCTGCCTTCAATAAATTCCCAGAGTTTTTGTATGTGTATTTTTATTGATAGTACAAACAGAAAATCTCCTCCAGCTGCTATGCACTTGTTATACCGTTCCACCACCTCGTGGAATACCGCATGTAAGCCCTTTTGTATGAGCGTATCAATGATCCTCGTCACAGCTCTTTCATCAATTACCTAATAACGACAGCCTCTAAATTTTTCTTTGAGCTTAGCGAATTACCAAAACTCACAACGAGCAAGGTCTTGACTATAGGGAGGGTGAGGAAGTGTTTTGATGCCCATCTTGGTTAAATGGTCTTTGACAAGGATGAAGATGTGGACTTGTGCATTCTATCGGTGAAAATGCTATTGACTCGATTTGTAGAGTGCCGACGTTTTCCGACAGAATTTATTCCTGAACTCCCTTAAAACTTCAACATAGTATTTCTTGTTAACCTTCTCCCATATATAGATCATACCCGTACTATCAAAAAGGGGATCGTCATAATTTCTGGGTGAATTTGTTCTATCTCACCTTCAACTGGGACTTTGTCTCTTGGTCTCTTTGCCATAGAAGTAAATCCAATGTTCATCGCAGGCTAACAAAGCATCAATAACTGCAAGATCTGAATTGATTAGCTTGGTCATCTCTCTGCTGTAATAAGAACGTATTTATTTCTGTTCCCTGATCATTCTTGAGACAAATTTCGCACAAATCTTCTGCATCTTCAGTTCCTCGCGAATAATTGTATGCAAAGTTTTCATATTGATATCAAACTGTGCACTCATTGTCTCTATAGACACACAACGGTCCTTATGTATGAACTTCTTTATTTGGCCAATCAACTCTGATGTTCTGAGTTCTTTACTGATCTCACATCTCTCATCATCCCTCACAGTCTCTCTGCTTTTCATTGAATCTTTTATGCCAATCAAAAACCGATGCTTGATCCATGCAAGATGGTCAAAAAGCAGTCTGAAGCATTCTATATGTTTCTGTTGAATTTTGTCAAGTTTAAAACAGAATTTTAATGCATATCGTTCTTTTAAAATGTTTTCACATCCACATTGCATTTTTGAAACTTACCAGCTGTGACAATCAGACTTTATAGGGTGTATTCAAATTCCTGATGTAGCTTTTCATTTGAACCTGAAATCATAAAGTTGATTAGTCACCTCATAAAATACACACACACACACACACACACACACACACACACACACACACACACATATATATTTATATAACATACTGAAATTTCAAGAGTCTACGACAATTTAAATGCTTGTACAGTGTGTCCGAAATGTTACTGACGAGTTGAAAATTTTACCATTAATGGTTATTTTTTTCTCTATTTGGGATATTTTACAGATAATATTTCGGAAATTAAATAACGTTTTGTAATTCGTTTGCAAAAATCAGCTGTCAGGTCACTACACAATTCGTAACATTGTGCGCTGATTTGAAGATCAAAGAGCTGTACTTGATCTTCCGCGAGCGTTCAAAACTCGAAACATAATCACAAATAAATACAGGGAAAGAGTGCGAGAGGGCGTGTAGCAGCATCCTGAAACGTCGATTCCACGACGTTCCACACAATTTGGGATATGTTGAATGAATATGTAATCTAAAGCAAATATCTTGTTATTGAAAATTTATTCAAATTTTCAAAAACCTTATAAACATGTAAGGACGGTATAGAAATAAACAACAGGAATACAAATAAACAACTAAAACCTTATTCTATGAAGTTTCGATTAATGCAATTATTCTCATCAGGGGAAAGATTTTTGAAAAAAATATACAATAAACTTTGCATGTTAATGCATTCAAGGAAACAAACAATATGAAATTAATCATATTTGCATAAAAAAATCATTTAACAGTTAGTGACAGTTAATAACGGATTCGATGGGATTAAGAAAGCAAGAAACGGAGAAAAAGGAGAAAAAGGATATGGTAAAAGTCCAATGAAAAAAATGGTAAAATCCCGAACAGGAAAAATCTGAAATGGGTCCGTTGAAAATCCATTGGTAGAATTATAAATGTCCTGGGTGAAATGCAGCTTCCAGAAAAAAATATCAGATCATGGAGAGTGAAGTTTCATTTTTATATAAAACGTGTTTAATAAAATAACGAATAAGGCAAATAGAAACGTTAGGCTGAAAAATGTGAGGCTCGCTGTTTTTTTGTAAATAAGTTGTTTGAGCGCTATAAATGTGGTGGACGAATATTTGTTTAAAATCGACATTTGTGGAGGTTATTTACGGGCGTAAGTCGATGGGTAGAACTGCCGACTGTCAACGCGATGGTTCCAGGTTCAATCCTTGGCTTGGGAGAGGAGCTAGCCTGCCGCACTGACGGAACTATATATATATATATATATATATATATATATATATATATATATATATATATATATATATATATATATTAGGTTGCCCAAAAGTTCCGAGCGCTTTAAATCAAACTAAAAGCAGATAAAAATAAGAAATTCATCCTTTCTTAGCAATATTTATCAAATGAATATAATCATGAACTGTACTTTTGAAATTTTGAATCCTTGCGCAAATTCTCTAGTTGTGACATTTGGGGTTTCTTCGACTTTTGTCTTCAAACCATCAATATCAAACTTTTAGAGTTTTCTCACAGCGAAGGCCATTATCAAGAGTAATGTTTCCCGTTTTAAATTTTGAAACCAATTTTAAACAGTAAAAATACCTGTAGCATTGTCACTTTTTTTTTGCGATAGTTTCTTTTTTGTTTCTTTTCTCTTTTTGAAGAAAAAAAGCATCATTACCCGAACATGATATTGGTTGTAATTCATTTTCTTGTGATAAAGGTTATCTGAAAATAAATAAATTCGAAAAAAATTTGTCAGCAGTGTTAAAAATATGCGTAACACATGCTAAATTTTCTCTTTGATTTATGCAAACAGTTTATTGATTTGTCAAAAGACTTATAAATCATGTACGTTTAAACCGCTAAGGGCTTTCCGGACAATCTAATATAAAAAAAATATCTTCGGGATTATATACATTCATTTCTTTTTACTTTCTAAACGGTTAACACGCTATGTTTTAGTCACATACAAATACCGAGGTCCTCCAGAGAAATCCCTTTGTTCGGTAACGTTTTCTCTTACTTTACGCTTTTGAGGTGGTAGTGAGTGACCGTACATTTTCTTTCTGTTAATTTCTAATTTAAATGTGTTGTAATACGGAAAGTTAAATTCAAATTTTGATATATCTTTTTTTAAATGAAATTGTTAGTTGAAAGTACAGAATAGTTAAAAACACTCTTCCCATGTTAAGAATGGCGTTTTAAACAGAAAATAAAAATAAAACGTAACTTTTTTTCATTTATTTTAAACAAACATTCATGACTCATTGGGTCAAATATTTTATTTATGTGTCAATTATAGGATCAATAAAACTAATTAAGACTATGCGGAAATAAACGATGTAGAAAAAAGTAGAGAGTATTAACAATTGTTTATTTGGAAAATTTAAACGCGAAAAGGAATAACCAATTGGGACGCTGAAAACGTACATAGTAAAACAGTACGTTTTATTTTCGAGTGTATTATTTACATTATTATGGGTTCATGTTTGTGTACGCATGCACAACTGGAAGTCGTAAACCGGATGTTGGGTTACAACACCCGTTATAAGGTTATTTGAGTTTTATCTATATATCTATAAAAGTGAACGTGTCTGTGTGTCTGTGTATGTGTCTGTGTACATTTCCCTACGCAATAACTCTGTCAATTTTTAGTCTACAGACTCTAAATTTGATTTACAGGGTACTGAGATTTGGGAAAATCGATGTGATCGGTTTTTGGCCAGACATTTGGCGATTAATGGGTAAAAGTTCAGCGATTTGACCCTTGAGAACTATACCAACCTCCTCCGACAATTTTGGGTCTACGCCCTTGACATTTTAGATATATGTTCCTTGGACATGGATCTAACTTAATAACTTGATTTGAGCCCAAAACAATAAATTTTAAGGGGTCATAATAGGGGTCAAATTTTTAAAAAATTGACCTCTGCGGTCTCTTCCAAATTACTCAGACAATTTCTGGTCTAAATATTTGAAATTTTACATAAAGGGTATTCAGAGATAGAGTAAGCTTTTTCATCAGTTTTGGTCGAAAATTTTTAGTTATCAATATATAAATGTATGCATGTATGTCTGTTTGCATGTCTTCCTTAAACTTTCAATAGAGGCGACGGATTTTACCAAGATCAGTATCGTTTTAAAGTTCGACTTTTCATATGACAAATATAGAAAAATTAGCTAAAAACATTAATATCTTCCTCTTCAACTAGGCACTTTTCTGCAGGGGGGGGGGGCTACTTTTTCGCCGATATTGTTGAAAGTTATCCTCTCCTTTAGATTGTCTAGCCTTAATTTAAAAAAAAATGTCGCTTCCGGTTTGGCGGTGGTCGTAACAGCATAAACGTTAGGTTTTTACCCCATTCTTTTCCTCCTTGGTGGTACGGGTTTGAGCCTGCCTTCCTACTACCACTTTTTTTTTGCTCAACATACACACTCAAACACCCGGGCAACGCCGGGCTGAAATGCTAGTAATTATATAGATAGAGATATAAGATTTGTTGTTGGCATTTTTTTTAGTGATATTAACCAATTCGAAACGCTGTTTTTTTTTTTAAATTTATTTTCGCTGCGTTAGCGGTTTTTTTTTTTAAAGATCTATAATCTCTTATTGTTATTCATATATCTATACGTATGATCGCCCTTATATTTTTATGGAACGTATTTATTTATATATATTATTAAATATTGTTTTACGTGCGTAAAAGTACACCTATGGACACGCGTGTTTCTGGCTTTTAGCCGTCGTCAGCATAGGTCAGGATCGAACTCATGACATTAGTATCCGCATCCTCATACATTACCAATGAACCACGGTCGATCGCCATTCATATGCACGGTTTTTTTTTTATCGCTCATGAAGTTAAAATTTGTTGTTGACATTTTTTTAGCGATATTAACAACTTCAAAACGCTGTTATTATTAATCGCCCTTATGTTTTATAGGACGTGTTTATTCATTTATATTATTAATATTATTTTACGTGCATAAATGCACGTAAAATAATAATAATAATAATAATAATATATATATATATATATATATATATATTGAAATTTTGAAATTTTTTCGGGTTACAGTTTGTGATCCATAGATATATTGGAATCAATATTTATAAGACAATCCATATCAAATAAAGAAGCTCAATATATAAACTAGAGCAGTATTATGAAGTAAATTAAAGAAATTGCTTTTAATCTATTATTTGACAATCAATAAAAAAATTTATCTTTAAATGTATGCATTCATTACTGAATAATAAAATTCTTGTAATATTTTTTATTTGCTGAATTTAATACTAAATTTTAATTGATATATACATTGTGGAACGATGAATTTCTCGGCCTAAAACAAACAACACAACAGCTTTGTTTTAAAACTTTTATAAAAAAAATCAATCCAGGTAACTTGATTGTTTAGTAGAGCTTACATATATTTAATGTAGGCCCCTTCAGCCTCAATCATCTTCTCGATACAAGTCCAGAACTGTGAGCATGCCTGTTAACACAAGAACTGGCGGAAGCTCAGCAATTACTCGGCGGATGGTGGCAATCTGGATGTGGTGTTGTTCTCGAGGTATGACCAAACGAAGTAGTCTCGCGTGTTCAGATTGGAGAAAGAAGGAGAGACAGTGAGAGAAGGACACAAAGTCGTATATCTCCTTCTGAAATAAAGCCTGGGTCTCTTTAAACTTGTGGGCCAGCGACGAGTCTTCCTGCCACATCCAAAATCTGGCAGCGGCCACCTAATTGCACCAGAGGATCGCCACACTCTTCAAAACATCAAAGTACACTTTGGTGTTGACTTTCAAGTCAATTTCGAAGATATGGGGTGGGATGATGTGGCCATCACTTTAAACCACACCAAACACCATAATCATTGCTCGACACATCGTTGAGCTGTGTCCTCAAGCGTTGGACTGTCCGGATTTGCATTTTAAACGTGCTGGCAATGGTCCTATTGTAATAACTTGGATCAGTAGAAAGGATGAGTTGTACAGCGATGCATCTCCAATCTCGGTCGCTGAAAATGGTGTCACTTTTAGACATGATAGAAATGGGCTCCTATCACTTTTGGGATGTGTACACAACTGGCCAACTCGTGGATGGTTTGAAAAACAAAAACATACAAAAAATACAAAACAAAAGCGGTTTTCATATATATATATATATATATATATATATATATATATAAAATATATTTTAGTCATCGACATACAGACCTGTTTCGTTGTTTCACAACTCATCAGTGCCGCTAGACTAACACCTCTCCCAAGCCGAGGATCGAACCTAGAACCGTCGTGATGACAGTCGGCAGTCCTACCCCCTGACTACGGAATCGGTGGCCGAAATTAAACTGTCCGGACGTCTATTTAAATAAACATCCGTTCGACACTCGTATATATATATATATATATATACGAGCAAACAGTTAATAAAACATGTTAAAAAACACTTTGAAATGAGTTAAAAACATATTTAATCTGAAAAGGAAACAGTAGATAAGTGGATAGTCCTTAATCCGCGGAGTTTCGAAGAATTACTTTCCTTCTCATCAGAGGGTAGGAATTAGCAAAATGCGGGATCAGATTTTGCATGCAAAAGTATTTGATGAAACAACAAGTAAGTCAAAGATCTTACTTGAAAACAAAAAAAGTGAAGCAGAGGGAATATGGTGAAGAAAAAGGTGATTACACATGAATGGATAGTCTGGTGGAAGATAAATAATCTATTTATTTTATTTTATTTTATATATATATATATATATATATATATATATATATATATATATATATATATATATATACTGAATTTGCGTTTCCATACCTTAAATGAATCTAAAGTGCTTTAAATCTTCACTCATCACCATATAATGCAATTCTGGTAACAATTGCACCGTAAACAACGCAATATCCCTTCTCATAGCATTATCTATCTTGACATTTGTTAAATACAATTACTTTCACTACTATTCCTGTTTCTCTTTCTTTATTTTTCTACTTTTCTTTTTTTATCCCAATGAACTTTTTTCACGTGCTGTCTATTTACAAACAGTTGCGCGCGTGGTAAATATATGTGTTTTCTTATGGTTTGCTGTTTTTACCACTAAATTTAAAAATCTTCACTTTTCTGAAGACCTTCCCTTATGCGAACAAAACAGTTCAAATATATCGTTTGTTTTTTTTAATTTTTATTTCTCTCTGTGTTTTATTGCCTTTCGTCTAAATATATGTGTGTATAATATACAGAGTAGGCCAAAAGTAGGAAATGGTTTTCGAAGAGGCAGACTTAAAAGTTGTATAAACCAAGACGGAAAACAGTTTGGGCACTTGCGTTGATAAATTACATTGGAGTTTTTATTAATGTAATTGCATTAATTACATATAATTGTAGGTATACGTGATCTCTAAATAAATGTTTTTTTTTTACTGTCCACCTATATTTGGCTCACCCTGTATATATATATATATATATATATATATATATATATATATATATATATATATATTGATAGAAAGACACACACACACACATATATATATATATTAATTTATTTAAAATTGTGCAATTTAAAATAAATTAATATTAAGCTATTATATCGAAAAAGGTTTTTTCTTTGTAATCGAGCACTTTGTTGGAATTCTTTCCCCCCCAAACAGTAAACAAATGCACACACACACACACACACATATATATATATATATGTATGTATGTGTGTGTATATGTGTGTATGTGCGTATGTGTGTGTATGCGTGTGTGTGTGAGGGGGTGTTAGATTCGAGTTTCATTTTAGTTTTAACTTATGAATATACGCCCACCCGTATTCAAACAAATGTGTCTTGCACTTTTAGTTATATCTTTTGGAACATGTGTCTACCTGAACTCTGTGTCTCCACCTTTGTCTGTATGCTTCTTTCTCTTTCTCTCTCTCTCTTTGTGTTCCACTCTCTCTAACTCACCAGTCCGAGCACTCTCTTTTTCTATTTCTCCGTTTATTGTTTATGCTTTTTTTCCCCCTGGCTGCCTTCAAAGTCAAACGGTACTCGGTTGATTGACAGGAGCAGACCATCAGTCATAACAGATTTAAATGTTCCAAACTTAAAAATAACACGCACTTTTTCAGTTATTATTTTGTGGCGGGCATCTTTATTCTGTTTATTATCATTATGTATTCTTTATTTTCCTTTTAAATTTGTCATTAAGCGGTGGCTTGTTAACCTCGACTATCGAGCCAAAAGTCAAATTCATGATTTCTCGATGCCAGTATGTATGTCACGGGAATAACTACAACATTTCGCTTTGCGGCATGCTGTATTGCATGGCCCCTCCTTCACTATGAAAAACAAAAGAATGAAACACTTTATTTTTTATTTGCAAAATAGAGAAAAGATTAAAGTTTTATTATTGTCTATATATTAATAGGATAGCGTGTGTGTTATTTTCTGTGTCACGCTTATATCCGGGTCATTCTATTATGTTCTTTCATTTCTTTTCATAAATAATTTTACCAAAAATTCTTCATAAGTTTTGGTTTCGGTTTCGATTATAACTGATGGCACTCCAATAATCTATATTTTTATGAATAATTTTTTCAAGAATTCTTCATAAGTTTTGGTTTCGGTTTCTGTGGCTAAAAGAAACTCAAGCTATATATATATATATATATATATATATATATATATATATATATATATACTATATATATATATATATATAATCTCAATTTCGATTTAAGCTGATGTATCCAAATCATATAGATTTTTTTTTTTTTTTTTGAAATCGCAACGTTATAATATATAAAAATCGGTAGACAATTAACTCTGTAATAACATATACGAAATATGCATGAATTAAAATATCATATTTAAGCGTACTCTACGACTGGGCTTTGCCGGGCGTTCATGCTAGCTTAGATAAATACTTTTGCAGTTTTAACAAAAAAGCTATAATATCAGGACATTTCCATTTACACTGAACATCTACAGAATTCCAACATCAATATATTACATATGAATGAGTCCCCTGCGAAATTTCCACATGTCCCGCTAGTTATTATTATTATTATTATTATTATTATTATTATTATTATTATTATTATTTATTATTATTTATTATTATTATTATTATTATTATTATTATTATTATTATTATTATTATTTAGCTGTCGGGTTACATAATGCTTAATCCGCTAAGTTTGGAAAAATGCTTTAATTTCTTTGCATCTTCAAACATTTCTTTATGTATCATTGAGTTTTACAGCATATAAACTTTTTGGGGTTATTTTATAGCGAATTCAGTAATTTTGAACAATGATTTGACGCTTCGAGTCTTTAATTTTTGTTAATGATATTTGATTTGGTTGTTTTGCTTTGCGGTATAGCAAAATTTTCAAGTAATTTAATGCTGAATCAAGTAATTTTGGAAAAAAGGTTGCAATTACACTATAATGGAACCAATCGGAAACCGAAAAAATCGATTTAAAACAATGCTATCTATTTACATTTTGTGTCAAATTCAACGAAAAAAATCGATTTAAAGCAATGCTATTCATTTACATTTTGTGTCAAATTCAACGAAAAAATCGATTTAAAACAATGCTATCTATTTACAATTTGTGTCAAATTCAACGAAAAAAATCGATCTAAAGCAATGCTATCTATTTACATTTTATGTCAAATTCAACGAAAAAAAATCGATTTAAAACAATCCTATCTATTTATATTTTGTGTCAAATTCAACGAAAAAAATCGATTTAAAACAATGCTATCTATTTACATTTTGTGTCAAATTCAACGAAAAAATCGATTTAAAACAATGCTATCTATTTACATTTTGTGTCAAATTCAACGAAACAAATCGATTTAAAACAATGCTATCTATTTACATTTTATGTCAAATTCAACGAAAAAAATCGATGTAAAACGATGCTATCTATTTACATTTTGTGTCAAATTCAACGAAACAAAATCGATTTAAAACAATGCTATCTATTAACATTTTGTGTCAAATTCAACGAAAATATTGATTTAAAACAATGCTATCTATTTACATTTTGTGTCAAATTCAACTAAAAGCAATTATATCTAATCAATTGACATGCCAATAACATTACCGCATTATTATATAACACGAGTTTTGGATCTTTATCATAAAGACCTTAGCCATATTTTGTGGGAAATATATGGCATTATAAAAAGGGAAGTAACTCAGTTTTGCTAAAACAAGGCAAGTAGCTAGTATTTATGATTTTTAGCGTACAATCTATTTAAAAAATTGGCGATAATAAAAATATTCATTTCACCTGTGAATTCTCCGGTGTTTTTTAGCCAAGCATTTTATTTTCTCTAAGTTTCCTAAATATATATATAAATATATATATATATATATATATATATATATATATATATTTAAATGATTTTTTTAGATTATCGTTTTTCGTAATTTTTGGATATATTCATTACTGTAACTCGAGAATAAAGTAGAGGTCAATTGGGTTGCCTTTAAATTCAATATTAAAAATGTCGAATTTCACTGTTATAATGTAGTTACACGAAACAAGTTTTTATGCTTCAAGTTCTTTATTATATCTCAAAACATTTATATATGGTGTCCAGTTTGGATCGTTCGTAGATAGGAAATTAAAAAAAAACAATAGTATAGATTATTAATTATAAATCTTTTATTATATATTTTTAATTATAAATTTTTAATTATAAATTTTTAATTATAAATTTTAGATTATCAATTTTTAATTATCAATTTTTGGCGCATTTTGCATTAAGCACCTATTACACTCAAAAGCC
This sequence comes from Euprymna scolopes, assembly GCF_053919585.1. Classification (NCBI taxonomy): domain Eukaryota; kingdom Metazoa; phylum Mollusca; class Cephalopoda; order Sepiida; family Sepiolidae; genus Euprymna; species Euprymna scolopes. Next base: position 111,675,772 of record NC_136489.1, on the reverse strand, counting down.
TTGTATCATTAGAAAAAATAATAGAAAACAAATAAAAACAGATAAACGTAAACAGCTCTTCACATTGTTATACATCAGATTGTTTAGAAATGCTTATACTTAAGAGTCTCGTCTAGCCGTGTTGAGCAATATGTAATAAGAAGTCTTTGAGCGCATGTACATCTAAGTTCAATTGATGCATATTTTTACATTGTGCATAATTCTATAGCATTTACATTAAAACGGTTCCAGGGAACTAACATGTATATATACGAGCTGTCTTCAACAAGTTTCCAGCCTTTTTCGTATGGGCATTTTTATTGATAGTAAAAACTATGACACAACTTTCAGGAATAATATATTATGCACCAGTGAAAAAATCAGAATCTTACAAACAATGAATAATCCTACCATAGCCCGCATGAACATTAAAAGTGAGGTATTCAGAAAATGCTCCCAGAAAATGATTTTTACTTGCTAAATGGACAACAACAATAATTTTAACCCATATGTACTCATTCCATACATAGATCTGAAGATCCTAAAATTTTTGAAATGGTATAACAGTAAATCCCACCCTAGGATATCTAAACTAAAAATACATCTCTTAATCTACAATATAACAACCACATTTCTTGTTAATCATACGTATTACAATAAATCTCCATCACATACCCAACTTACACACTCATAATGCCCACCTATTATTAATGAATATTAGTATACCCTCCTAAAAAATAGGAAACTAAAACTAGTATATCCAAAATTTACCAGTAAAATACCTAATATGAATAACCCTAACTTTACCCGAACTAACTTGAAACCAGCCGATCTCACATAGTTTCCTTGATAGTTCTATAAGCATTATTACTTTAAGAACGGTAGAGTAAATAGAAATAAGCCACTCGAACTTACATAGACTACGGACATATCACTTTGATTAAAAACTTATCTTAACTCATCTATTTACTTCAATAACCCTCAGAAGTCTCTTCTTATCAGTGATTTCGTTTTGGACGCCATTCTTGGATATTTTTTTATTTATTTCTTGAGCCGCTGTTGATTTATTTGAATTTTACACACGCCTTTTAAAAGGTAGATTCACTGCAATGAAACCATAGTACATCTCGGAAATATAAAACATATAGATTTAATCCAAATAAGTTGTATTTTTGCTTTTACGAATGCGATCGAGCACTATATGTTTTTTTAAAGCATACAGATAATCTACACACACACACAAACACATACACATACACACACACATATATATATATATGTCGATTAAGCTACACAGAATATTCCACGTTTCATCCACTAACAGGTACTACCACTCCGGGTCAGAGTGGACCTGGGAGCAATGGCAATTAAAGGATGGCTCCACACTCCCCAAATCCCGCAAGCTGGGGTCTCACCACTGGATATAGTTTAAGGTCATATCCAGGACCAGGAATATTCTGTGTAGTTTAATCGCCATATATATTTTATAACTTACTACCTAACTCTACCTACGTATTGAGCACTGTTGAAGTAAATACTTAAAGTTTACGCATAAATCTATACTTTTGTATATTAATTTATGTGATTAAACACCGGTTCTCATCAGATCACCGAAGTTAAGCATCGTTGAGCCTGGTTAATATCAAATGGGTGACAATTTGGGAATTCTAGGCGCTGTATGTGTTCTCCACTCATCTCGGCATTTGTTTCCAGTCGTGATGTACTTCACTTACCACTTGTATTTAACAATATCGTTTCAGGAGAGGTGTGGTTGGTGATTGCGCACCTCCTGCCACAAAAATTTCACGCACAAGCAACCCTTCGTGGGTATCCATAGTCTGTCCAAGACTAACGAAGCCTGTTTATATATATATATATATATATATATATATATATATATATATATATATATATATATATATATATATATATATATATATAAGCAACGTTTATGTCCTAGAACTACACATATGTGTAACATCATAGCGTGAGACTGCTTCATAGCTGACTACAATATTATCGTTTACAAACATAATGTGAACAAATATTTTATTAAGACGTCATGTTCAATAAAAAAAAAATTCTGCTAAACTTCCTAAATCATCATTAATCAAAATGGTGCTGTCTCACCACCCTCCGGGTAGTCATTAACCCTTATCCTTAAAAGGACTTAGGTTTAAGGAACGTCAATATTTTGCTTTTGCAGAAAATGATTTCTTTCTCGCGAAATTTGCTTACAAATATTTTAGACATCAACTTTTATCGTCTTTTAACATAAATTGAATACGTCATCATATTCTATTATTATTGTTATCGTTGTTTTTTTTTCTATTGTTCTTGTTTTATTGTTGTGGTTTCTGTTGTCGTTGTCATCCTCGTTAGTATTTTACGTGCCCTCTGATATCCCGGCGTTTTATGGGTGTCCTGTCGGCTTTTGAAAGAGCGCGTCGTTTTTGTCCTAGATTGGCAGACATGTCTCACGAAAACCACTTGTATTGAATGACAACAATCCTACTTCGGTGTTGGAAATAGACATAATTCTTTATGTAAAAAATCTTCATGTAAAAATGTTAAGTTTACAATTTTTAAATGGATCTATCTATTTTTGTTCCTTTCCCTCCGTCTTTCTTTCCCTCGCTACACACGCACAAAGCACGTGCGCACTCAATAGTGCGATACTAGCGCTATAAAGCCCGCTTGAAACTTTATATATATATATATATATATATATATATATATATATATATGTGTGTGTGTGTGTTTGTGTGAGTGTGTTTGTGTGTGTGTGTGTGTGTGTTGTTGATAAAAAAAATTAATGCTGTCTATATTAAACTAGTACGGTGGGACCGGCGTTGCCCGGGTGTTTGTAGGTGTTAAAAAGAAGGCTGGAACCCGTATCACGGAGGAGGGGAAAAAATTGAAAAAAGAGTTGGTAATTAACTTTTGCCCGGTTGACGAAAAACAAGAGAGAGAGAGAGAGAGAGAGAGAGAGAGAGAGAGAGAGAGAGAGAGAGAGAGAGCGAGGTGGCATCGAACTCGAAAACGTATTGTAATTAGTATTCTCGCTAACCACCACGCCATAGCGGATAGCGAAGTCAATTAGTTGGTAATTAACTTAAGAATGAGGCAGGCGCAGAAATGAACGTTGATTTTATAGCTGGCCGGAGGCCAATTAAGCTTGCGGCTTACTGCCGTTGTATTCATTTTTTTCCGCACGGTGTTGGGGAAAACTAGCTACCTCCCAAAAAGGGGGAACTCTGCAGTATCCAAATAAATAGCAATTGTCTGATATAAAGGGTTTCCCTCACATTGATCAAACCTCATTGAGTTCAAAACGTCCCGAAGCTTGCGTTTGCTTCGATTAGTTTCGCTTTATTTATACGAGAAAAACAAACAAACAATCAAAAAAGGGAATTATTTAAAACTCGAGCAAAAAAAGATAGAAACGATGTCCGTTTGCAAATCTGATAGGAAGTATGAGGAAACTTCATCCAGAATGTAACCGGTGCGAGAAGCCAAAACGAAAAAGGCGTTTCGTGGACATACACAAACGCTCGCCCCCATTCTGCCTTTTATATAATAGATTGGAAGGCTTTATTCTTAGTTTCGAAAAACTTTAAAAATGTTTTTTTTTTCTAACGCGGTAATGAAGCCTAAGTTTATGCAAATTCTAATTTGAGGAACAGTTATATTGTTATGTGCTAACACTGGAGACTGAGACAATTGTACGCAATGTTGTGACCAATAAATCATAAACATTCCGAAAATGAGTAAATACTTAAGTATATATCCCTATTTACCTGACATCTTTAAGGAATATATATATATATATATATATATATATATATATATATATATATATATATATATATATATAATATTTTTAATTTTTTATTGAGCCCATAATAAATTTATAAAATAATAATATAAAATAAAAAATTAAAAAATTATATACCGCTCTATTAACATATCGAGCACTTTTATCGTTTTTTTTTTTACCTTATTTCCCTTGAAAAGAAATATATATATATATACTAGTTTAATATAGACAGCATTAATTTTTTTTATCAACAACACACACACACACGCACACACACACAAACACACTCACACAAACACACACACACATATATATATATATATATATATATATATATATATATATATATATATATATATGAAGTTTACTCCTTTACGGCATTCTTTATTTTTATTTTTGCATATTTTTATTCAAAGCTTCTTTAGACTATATATTGGGTTTTTAGATATGTATGATTAGGTTACCTTCCTCTTATCTATTTGCCTTTCTGGTACCTAAGGTACTTAAGCTTTATATGCATTTTTATTCTCATAGCATTATTATGCTAGTTGACATGTCGCAGAATGGATCTTGTAATCCTAAACTTACTTATTAATATTTTTATTTTTTTATATTTTATTATTTAATTCATATAAAAATTCTTTTTTTTTCATATATGACTAAAAATAGTAACCGTATCATTTTATATTTTTTTTATTGGGGAAATGGTATTATCCACTGGAGATCCATGTATTAAACAACTGTCCTGCTTTTAAATCTCCGAAACAGCTTCATGGTAAGCAGCTGATGATCCCCGTTTTCTATTTGCGGAATTTTAGTGAAGGTTTTCTCTTTTCATACTGATGTATTTAAATTATTTTTTTAAAATTAAAGACTTTTGCGAAATCGGCTTATGCAAGTGTTAAGTCCATTTCTATTTAACAATGTTAGTAAAGGCTTTTTTTTTTCGTTTTTTCTTCTTCATCCTTATATAAATGAATTCTCTTTTGTCATTATAAACATTTTAGAAGTCGGATTATGTAGGTGCTAGGTCTGCGATGGGTTAAAATTAATATATTTTTTCCATCCGGGAATTTAAACGGCATTCTTTATTTTTATTTTTGCATTTTTTTTATTCAAAGCTTCTTTAGACTATATATATATATATATATATATATATATATATATATATATATATATATATATATATATATATATCTTGAAACGTAAAACCAAAATTTATTTATATATTCATCTACGTTTCGTCTTTATTTACATAATGGGTTAGAATAAATGTGAGAAAAGACGAAAAATTTAAGAACTAAATTACTTTTTATTTCCTGTTTCATTTAACTATCGAGTTTGACTTATTTTTCTTAGTTTACCTCACATATATGATATATTATTCATATGCATTTATATATTTATAGCTTATATATATATATATATATATATATATATATATATATATATACATATATATATAATAAACTATAGACCAAGAAGAATCGAGTAAATAATTATGAACTTTGTATGGGGCTACCAGATTCAACACAGAGAATTAGCAAGAGGGCTATATTGGGACGATTCGTTGCTCATGAGACACCATATTAAGAAGAGGAGGCTAATAGTCCACAATAAAAGTTTAAATATGACACGTGTGCCATCATTACCGTTTTAAGCTGTTAGTATATATCCGTGTATACGCAGAAGTAACAGGTTTAGTCGACTTATTCTTGCCAAGTTAAATTTTTTTTTTCAATTTTAACCCCTTAGCAGGTTTTTTTAAAATTAAAACCCAAATCGAATTTGTTTTATATGACTAAATATATATATCAAGTTTAAAGTCTGTAGACCAAAAATAGAGAAAGGGATTTTATAGCCATCGTTCCACAGGCACACAGAGAAGGTCATAGATATATAAATATAAATAGGTGCATGCTAGAACCTTTTCATCCTAAGTGCTATGCAATCATGTACACTGTAAAAAAATATATACAAATAGAACTAAGCATAACAGTTACATGAAACCAATTATTCAACAAAAAACCCCATAAAAGTGAATCATTAATTAAGAAGAGGTCGTTATTCTAAGGAAATTGCAAATTAGTTGACCATTATGAAGTCACTCACATGGCCATAACTGAATACATAAAAAGTTCGTTTGAATGATTTTGAAATAGAAAAAAAGTATGCGTTAATATCAATGACAGTGTCAAAGAAAACTCAACTTTATACGTATAGATTACGCCAGAAAATAAATCAGTCTCGTCGTGAGTAGAAAACTCTAAAATTAGAAGTTAATTGGCTTGCAGTGGAGTTATTTATCTCTATCCCTCGGCGTGGTGATGTTATCCACGTGTCGAAAAGAAGGATTTGTAAAGCCAGTACTCTAGAAGCAGACCGACATGAGTCGACCCACCGGCATTCTCTATACTCTCATCCATATATATATATATATATTGGTCTCCTGACAAGGCTACGGGGAAGACAACCAAGTAAAATTAAAAATAAAAATCCTAAGCAAAGGCATCATAAAGCAGCAAAACTAAAGTTGGTCTTTCAGGACACTACATATACAAATGTAGAAAGAAATTGGCCATATTTTATTGGATTTAAAATATAGGTTCTTTTCATAAAATTCTTCATAATAGTTTAACCTTAGAATAGTATTGTAATCCTTAAAAAGCTTGCAAATTTTCATGTAGTTTCGTCCCATTGAACGAAAGATATGAGCATTTCAATATTATATTTGATTGCATATATATATATATATATATATATATATATATATATATATATATATATATATATATATATAACTACTTAATTTACTCACATAAAGTTAATATACGAAAGTATAGATTTATGCGTAAACTTTAAGTATTTACTTCAAAAGTGCTCAATACGTAGGTAGAGCTAGTTAGTAATTTATAGCGCATAAGCCTGAAGAGTCCTAGAGTGGATGAAACGCGGAATATTCAGTGTAGCTTAATCGCCATATATATTTTATAAATTACTATATATATATATATATATATATATATATATATATATATATATATACAAGTAATTTTTGTCGCAATATTCTAAGTTCGAAATCTCAGCGACTATTAGTCAGAATTTAACAAATAAAGAATTGTAGAAAGGTAATGACATGGATTATGTAATGGGCTATATGACATGTGCACTAAAGGTTGCACATTAAGGGGATAATCCATTATTCAGAGCCTATTATGGCACATTTTACAGCCATAAAATATTTCAATAATAGTCATTTGTTTTTCTAGTTGCGCATCAGAATTATGAAATATCTGATATTTCCCAAACAACCTCTGGCCTTGATGAAAGGGAAGACTGAAACTTGCTGCTGTGTTTTCAAATGGTCTGAAATAACAGCAAGAAGACACTTGATTTCATATATTTCTCATATGTTTTATCTCTTTTCTTTGGTTTTTATACATGAAGTCAATTTCACAGTGTATAATGATTATTTGATGCTGGAGATATTCATAATCTTACTCTTTTTCCAAAAGAGGGGAGATATAACATATAAGAAATAATTCGAATTAAGTGTCCGCTTGCTGTTATTTCAGATAATTTGCAAGTTTTAGTCACCCCTCCATCAAGGCTAGAAGTTGTGGGGATATATATATATATACATGATGATTGCAACGTCTTGTCAGACGACTGCCACTCCCTCAGACACTTAAAGTCCATGAGCCCCAAAATGACTTCCATCGTCACAAGACCATTTTAATAGACAAATGCCTGAGGGATTATCTGCACATAGATGATCTTAAGAGTCTTAGCTTTGTACGACATCTAAGTCCCTCCCTCGGTTCAAAATGCTGAGATCCAGCAACAAGCAAGAGCGAGATAGCGAGCACTAAGTTAAACTGCAAACCAGCTTAATGCGGGTACTGTTCTCCCGGTTTATAGTTATTAAATCAGAGATTTGCTTCTCTTAGAAAGGTTGCCTTCACCACGGCTTACGGGAGCCCTCTCCACCGCAACGCACACATATATATGTATAAAGTAAATGGTAGTTTGCTTGAAGCATTGCTGGTAAAGTATATATTAAAGTTTTAAAAGCCGTTGTGCAGTTTGCTCAAAATGTTTTTGACATTCCTCACAATGTTTTCGACTTTTTCACAATGTTTTCGACTTTCCTCACAGTGTTTTCGACTTTCATCACAAGGTTTTCGACTTTCCTCACAATGTTTCCGACTGTCCTCACAATGTTTAGACAATGTTTAGGACATTCTTTGCAATGTTTTCGATTTCTTTACAATGTTTTCGACTTTCTGTACAATGATGTTTACTTTCTTAAGAATGTTTTGGACGTTACTTACAATGTTTTCAACTTTCCTTGCAATGTTTTCGACTTTCCTTACAATAGTTTCCACGTTATTTACAATAATTCCAATTTTCCATACAATAGTTTCAACGTTACTTACAATGACTTCAATTTTCCTTACAATAGTTTCGATGTTACTTACAATATTTTCAACTTTCCTTACAATATTTTCGATTCCTGTACAATGTTTTCGACTTCCTTACAATGTTTTCGAATTTCTTTTCAATGTGATCTACATTCTTTACAATGTTTTCGACTTTCTTTAGAATATTTTTGACATTCCTTAAAATGTCTTCGAGTTTCCTTACAATATTTTCGACGTTACTTACAATGTTTTCAACTTTCCTTACAATGTTTTTGTCTTTCCTTACAATGTTTTCGACTTTTCTCAAAACGTTTCCGACGCTCGTCACAATGTTTTCGACTTTCTTTACAATGTAATCGACATTCTTTACGATGTTTTCGACTTTCCTTAAAATATTTTCGACTGTGCTCACAATGTTTTCTACTTTCCTTACAATGTTTACGCCTTTCCTTACAAAGTTTTCGAGTTTTCTTACAATGTTTTAACTTTCCTAACAAGTTTTTCACCTTCCTTACAATGTTTACGACTTTCCTTATAATGTTTTCTACTCTTCTCACAAGGTATTCGACTTTGCTTACAATTTTTCGACGTACCTACCAATGTTTTCGACTTTCCTCACAACGTTTTCGACTTTCTGTACAATGTTTTCGACTTTCTTTCAATGTTTTCAACATTGTTTACAATGTTTTCAACTTTCTTTACAATATTTTCGACTTTGCTTGCAATGTGTTCGACTTTTCTTACAATGTTTTCAACTTTCTTAACAATGTTTCCGACATTCATTCTAATGTTTTCGCCTTTTTTTCTAATGTTTTCGACTTTCTTTACAATGTTTTCGACTTTCCTTGCGATGGTTTCGACTTTCTGTACAATTATTTTGACTCTCTTTACAATATTTTTGACTTTCTTTATAATGTTTTCGACTGTCTTTACAATGTTTTCGACTGTCTTTACAATGTGTTCGACTTTTCTTACAATATTTTAGACTTTTCGTACAATGTTTTCGATTTTTATTACAATGTTTTCGACATTATTTACAATGTTTTCGACATTATTTACAATGTTTTCGACTTTATTGACAATGTTTTAGACTTTATTTACAATGTTTTCGACTTTATTTTTCTTTACAATATTTTTGACTTTCTTTACAATGTTTTCGACTTTCCTTACAATGTTTTGTACTTTCTTTACAATGTTTTCGACTTTCTTTACAATGTTTTTACTTTCCTTACAATGTTTATGACTTTATTTACAATGTTTTCGATTTTATTTACAATGTTTTCGACTTTATTTACAATGTCTTTGACTTTATTTACAATGTTTTTGACTTTATTTACAATGTTTTTGACATTTTTACAATGTTTTCGATATTATTTACAATGTTTTAGACTTTATTTACAATGTTTTCGACTTTATTTACAATATTTTCGACTTTCTTTACAATGTTTTTGACTTTATTTACAATGTTTTCGACATTATTTACAATGTTGTAGACTTAATTTACAATGTTTTTGACTTTATTTACAATGTTTTAGATTTATTTACAATGTTTTTGACTTTCCTTACAATGTTTTTGACTTTCCTTACAATGTTTCGATTCCTGTGCAATGTTTTCGACATTTCTCACAATGTTTTCGAAATCCTTACAATGTTCTTGACTTTCTTTACAATGTTTTCGACAATATTTACAATGTTTTAGACTGTATTTACAATGTTTTCGACCTTATTTACAATGTTTTGGACTTTATTTACAATGTTTTCGACTTTCTTTAAAATGTTTTAGACTTTATTTACAATGTTTTCGACTTTATTTACAATGTTTTTGACTTTATTTACAATGTTTATGACTTTATTTACAATGTTTTCGACTTTATTTACAATGTTTATGACTTTCTTTACAATGTTTTCGGCATTATTTACAATGTTTATGACTTTCTTTACAATGTTTTCGGCATTATTTACAATGTTGTAGACTTAATTTACAATGTTTTCGACCTTATTTACAATGTTTTCGACCTTATTTACAATGTTTTTGACTTTCCTTATAATGTTGTAGACTTTATTTACAATGTTTTTTACTTTATTTACAATGTTTTTGGCTATCTTTACAATGTGTTCGACTTTTCTTACAATATTTTAGACTTTTCGTACAATGTTTTCGGCATTATTTACAATGTTTTAGACTTTATTGACAATGTTTTAAACTTTATTTACAATGTTTTCGACTTTATTTACAATGTTTTCGACTTTCTTTAAAATGTTTTTGACTTTATTTACAATGTTTTGTACTTTCTTTACAATGTTTTCGACTTTATTTACAATGTTGTTGATTTTCTTTACAATGTTTTCGACCTTATTTACAATGTTTTACATTTATTTACAATGTTTTTGACTTTCCTTACAATGTTTTTGACTTTCCTTACAATGTTTCGATTCCTGTGCAATGTTTTCGACATTTCTCACAATGTTTTAGAAATCCTTACAATGTTCTTGACTTTCTTTACAATGTTTTCGACATTATTTACAATGTTTTAGACTGTATTTACAATGTTTTCGACTTTATTGACAATGTTTTAGACTTTATTTACAATGTTTTCGACTTTATTTTTCCTTATAATATTTTTGACTTTCTTTACAATGTTTTCGACTTTCCTTACAATGTTTTGTACTTTCTTTACAATGTTTTCGACTTGCTTTACAATGTTGTCGACTTTCTTTACAATGTTTTCGACTTTCCTTACAATGTTTCGATTCCTGTGCAATGTTTTCGACATTTCTCACAATGTTTTCGAAATCCTTACAATGTTCTTGACTTTCTTTACAATGTTTTCGACAATATTTACAATGTTTTAGACTGTATTTACAATGTTTTCGACCTTATTTACAATGTTTTGGACTTTCTTTACAATGTTTTCGACTTTCTTTACAATGTTTTCCACTTTATTTACAATGTTTTTGACTTTCTTTACAATGTTTTCGGCATTATTTACAATGTTTTAGACTGTATTGACAATGTTTTAAACTTTATTTACAATGTTTTAGACTTTATTTACAATGTTTTCGACATTATTTACAATGTTTTCGACTTTATTTACAATGTTTTTGACTTTATTTACAATGTTTTTGACTTTCTTTACAATGTTTTCGGCATTATTTACCATGTTTTAGACTGTATTGACAATGTTTTAAACTTTATTTACAATGTTTTAGACTTTATTTAGAAGGTTTTTACTTTCCTTACAATGTTTATGACTTTATTTACAATGTTTTCGACTTTATTTACAATGTTTTCGACTGTATTTACAACGTTTTTGACTTTATTTACAATGTTTTTGACTGTATTGACAATGTTTTTGACTTTTTTTACAATGTTTTCAATATTATTTACAATGTTTTAGACTTTATTTACAATGTTTTCGACTTTCTTTACAATGTTTTTTACTTTATTTACAATGTTTTCGACATTATTTACAATGTTTTAGACTTAATTTACAATGTTTTTGACTTTATTTACAATGTTTTTTACATTATTTACAATGTTTTCGACATTATTTACAATGTTTTTGACTTTATTTACAATGTTTTTACTTTCCTTACAATGTTTTTGACTTTCCTTACAATGTTTCGATTCCTGTGCAATGTTTTCGACATTTCTCACAATGTTTTCGAAATCCTTACAATGTTCTTGACTTTCTTTACAATGTTTTCGACAATATTTACCATGTTTTAGACTTTCTTTACAATGTTTTCGACTTTCCTTACAATGTTTTAGACTTTATTTACAATGTTTTCGACTTTATTTTTCCTTACAATATTTTTGACTTTATTTAGAACGTTTTTACTTTCCTTACAATGTTTATGACTTTCCTTACAATGTTTCGATTCCTGTGCAATGTTTTCGACATTTCTCACAATGTTTTCGAAATCCTTTCGACATTATTTACAATGTTTTAGACTGTATTTACAATGTTTTCGACTTTATTGACAATGTTTTGGACTTTACTTACAATGTTTTAGACTTTCCTTACAATGTTTTCGACATTATTTACAATGTTTTCGACTTTATTTACAATGTTTTCGACTTTATTTACAATGTTTTCGACTTTCTTTACAATGTTTTCGACATTCTTTACAATGTTTTCGACTTTATTTACAATGTTTTCGACTTTATTGACAATGTTTTGGACTTTATTAACAATGTTTTAGACTTTATTTACAATGTTTTAGACTTTATTTACAATGTTTTAGACTTTCTTTACAATGTTTTCGACTTTCTTTACAATGTTTTCGACTTTCTTTACAATGTTTTCGACATTATTTACAATGTTTTCGACTTTCCTTACAATGTTTTAGACTTTATTTACAATGTTTTCGACTTTATTTACAATGTTTTCGACATTATTTACAATGTTTTAGACTTTCTTTACAATGTTTTCGACATTATTTACAATGTTTTCGACTTTATTTACAATGTTTTAGACTTTATTTACAATGTTTTTGACTTTTTCTACAATATTTTCGACTTTCTTTTCAATTTTTCTGACTTTCCTTACAATGTTTCGATTCCTGTGCAATGTTTTCGACTTTTCTCACAATGTTTTAGAAATCCTTACAATGTTCTTGACTTTCTTTACAATGTTTTCGACATTATTTACAATGTTTTAGACTGTATTTACAATGTTTTCGACTTTATTTACAATGTTTAAACTTTATTTACAATGTTTTCGACTTTATTTTTCCTTACAATATTTTTGACTTTCTTTACAATGTTTTCGACTTGCCTTACAATGTTTTATACTTTCTTTACAATGTTTTTGACTTTTTTACAATACTTTCGACTTTCTTTTCAATGTTTCTGACTTTCCTTACAATGTTTTGTACTTTCTTTACAATGTTTTATACTTTCTTTACAATGTTTTTGACTTTTTTACAATACTTTCGACTTTCTTTTCAATGTTTCTGACTTTCCTTACAATGTTTTATACTTTCTTTACAATGTTTTCGACTTTCCTTACAATGTTTTATACTTTCTTTACAATGTTTTCGACTTTCTTTACAATGTTTTATACTTTCTTTACAATGTTTTTGACTTTTTTACAATACTTTCGACTTTCTTTTCAATGTTTCTGACTTTCCTTACAATGTTTTGTACTTTCTTTACAATGTTTTATACTTTCTTTACAATGTTTTTGACTTTTTTACAATACTTTCGACTTTCTTTTCAATGTTTCTGACTTTCCTTACAATGTTTTATACTTTCTTTACAAAGTTTTCGACTTTTTGTACAATATTTTCCACTTTCTTTTCAATGTTTCTGACTTTCCTTACAATGTGTTGTACGTTCTTTACAATGTTTTCGACTTTTTTACAGTGTTTTCGACTTTCCTTACAATGTTTTCGACTTTCTTTACAGTGTTTTCTACTTTATTTACAATGTTTTCGACTTTGTTTACAATGTTTTCGATATTATTTACAATGTTTTCGACTTTCCTTACAATGTTTTCGACTTTCCTTACAATGTTTTTGACTTTCTTTACAATGTTTTCGACTTTATTTACAATGTTTTCGACTTTCTGTACAATGTTTTCGACTTTATTTACAATGTTTTCGACTTTCCTTACGATGTTTTCGACTTTCTTTACAATGTTTTTTACTTTCCTTACAATGTTTTCGACTTTATTTACAATGTTTTCGACTTTATTTACAATGTTTTTGACTTTCCTTACAATGTTTTCGACTTTATTTACAATGTTTTCGACTTTCTTTACAATGTTTTCGACTTTTTTACAATGTTTTCGACTTTCTGTACAATGTTTTCGACTTTATTTACAATGTTTTCGACTTTCCTTACAATGTTTTCGACTTTATTTACAATGTTTTCGACTTTCTTTACAATGTTTTCGACTTTCCTTGCAATGTTTTCGACTTTATTTACAATGTTTTCGACTTTCTTTACAATTTTTTCGACTTTTTTACAATGTTTTCGACTTTCTTTACAAAGTTTTCAACTTTTTTACAATGTTTTCGACTTTCATTACAATATGTTCGACTTTATTTACAAAGTTTTTAACTTTCTTTACAATGTCTTCGATTTTCTTTACAATGTTTTGTACTTTCTTTACAATGTTTTCGACTTTCTTTACAATGTGTCCTACTTTCTTTACAGTGTTTTCGACATTATTTACAATGTTTTCGACTTTCCTTCCAATGCTTTGTACTTTCTTTTCAATGTTTTCGACTTTCTTTACAATGTTTTCGATTTTCTTTACAATGTTTTGTACTTTCTTTACAATGTTTTGTACTTTCTTTACAATGTTTTGTACTTTCTTTACAATGTTTTTTTACTTTCTTTACAATGTTTTCGACTTCCTTTACAATGTTTTCGATTCTTTACAATGTCTTCGACTTTCCTTACAATTTTTTCGACTTTCTTTACAATGTTTTTGACTTTCCTTATAATGTTTTAGACTTTCTTTACTATGTTTTTTTACTTTATTTACAATGTTTTTGGCTATCTTTACAATGTGTCTGACTTTTCTTACAATATTTTAGACTTTTCGTACAATGTTTTCGATTTTTATTACAATGTTTTCAACTTTCCTTACAATAGTTTCGACCTTTTTTTACAATTATGTCGACTATCTTTACAATGTGTTTGGCATTCATTACAAGGTATTTTCTTTTTCTTACAATATTTTAGACTTTTCGTGCAATGTTTTCAACGGTCTTTTCAATGTTTTCGACTTTTCTTACAATGTATTCGACATTCTTTGCAATGTTTTCGACTGTCTTTACAATGTTGTCGACTTTCTGTACAATGTTTCTGACTTTCTTTAGAATATTTTCGACTTTCTTTACAATTTTTTCGACTTTCTTTACAATTTTTTCGACTTTCTTTACAATTTTTTCGACTTTCTTTACAATTTTTCGACTTTCTTTACAATTTTTCGACTTTCTTTACAATGTTTTGTACTTTCCTTACAATGTTTTCGATTTTCCTTACAATGTTTTGTACTTTCTTTACAATGTTTTGTACTTTCTTTACAATGTTTTCGACTTTCTTTACAATGTTTTGTACTTTCTTTACAATGTTTTCGACTTTCTTTACAATGTTTTGTACTTTCTTTACAATGTTTTCGACTTTATTTACAATGTTTTGTACTTTCTTTACAATGTTTTGTACTTTCCTTACAATGTCTTCGACTTTCTTTACAATGTTTTGTACTTTCTTTACAATGTCTTCGACTTTCTTTACAATGTTTTCGACTTTCTTTACAATGTTTTGTACTTTCTTTACAATGTTTTTGACTTTCTTTACAATGTTTTCGACTTTCTTTACAAAGTTCTGTACTTTCTTTACAATGTTTTTGACTTTCTTTACAAGGTTTTCGACTTTCTTTACAATGTTTTTGACTTTCTTTACAATGTTTTGTACTTTCCTTACAATGTTTTTAACTTTCTTTACAATGTTTTGTACTTTATTTACAATGTTTTCGACTTTCCTTACAATGTTTTCGACTTTCTTTACAATGTTTTGTACTTTCTTTACAATGTTTTTGATTTTCTTTACAATGTTTTCGACTTTCTTTACAATGTTTTGTACTTTCTTTACAATGTTTTTTACTTTCCTTACAATGTTTTCGACTTTCTTTACAATGTTTTCGACTTTCTTTACAATGTTTTGGACTTTCTTTACAATGTTTTGTACTTTCTTTACAATGTTTTCGACTTTCTTTACAATGTTTTCGACTTTCCTTACAATGTTTTCGACTTTCCTTACAATGTTTTCTACTTTCTTTACAGTGTTTTCGACATTATTTACAATGTTTTCGACTTTCCTTCCAATGTTTTCGACTTTTTTTACAGTGTTTTCGACTTTCCTTACAATGTTTTAGACTTTATTTACAATGTTTTCGACTTTAT
Source organism: Euprymna scolopes (assembly GCF_053919585.1). Classification (NCBI taxonomy): domain Eukaryota; kingdom Metazoa; phylum Mollusca; class Cephalopoda; order Sepiida; family Sepiolidae; genus Euprymna; species Euprymna scolopes. The sequence continues at coordinate 111,659,626 of NC_136489.1, read as the reverse complement.
TTACAATGTTTTCGACTTTCATTACAATGTTTTCGACTTTATTTACAATGTTTTTTACTTTCTTTACAATGTTTTCGACTTTATTTACAATGTTTTCGACTTTTTTACAATGTTTTTGTACTTTTTTACAATGTTTTCGACTTTGTTTCCAATGTTTTCGACTGTCATTACAATGTTTTCGACTTTCTTTACAGTGTTTTCGACTTTCCTTACAATGTTTTCGATTTTCCTTACAATGTTTTTTTCTTTCTTTTGTTTTTTTCTTTCTTTACAATGTTTTGTACTTTCTTTACAATGTTTTCCACTTTCATTACAATGTGTTCGACTTTATTTACAATGTTTTTGACTTTCTTTACAATGCCTTCGATTTTCTTTACAATGTGTTCGACTTTCTTTACAATGTTTTCGACTTTCATTACAATGTGTTCTACTTTCTTTACAGTGTTTTCGACTTTCCTTACAATGTTTTCGACTTTCTTTACAATGTCTTCGATGTTCTTTACAATGTTTTCGATTTTCTTTACAATGTTTTCGATTTTCCTTACAATGTTTTGTACTTTCTTTACAATGTTTTCGATTTTCCTTACAATGTTTTGTACTTTCTTTACAATGTTTTCGACTTTCTTTACAATGTCTTCGATTTTCTTTACAATGTGTTCGACTTTCTTTACAATGTTTTCGACTTTCCTTACAATGTTTTAGACTTTATTTACAATGTTTTTGACTTTATTTACAATGTTTTCGACTTTATTTACAATGTTTTCGACTTTATTTACAATGTTTTCGACTTTATTTACAATGTTTTAGACTGTTCTTACAATGTTTTCGACGTTACTTACAATGTTTTCAACTTCCCTTACAATGTTTTCGTCTTTGCTTACAAGGTTTTCTATTTTTCTCTAAATGTTTTCGACGTTCCTAAGGATGTTTTCGACTTTTCTTGCAATGTTTTCAACTTTCCTTACAATGTTGACGACTTTCTTTACAATAATTTCCACATTTCTTACAATGTTTTCGACTTTCCTTACGGTAGTTTCGACTTACTTTACAATTATTTCGACTATCTTTACAATGTTTTTGGATTTCTTTAGAATGTGTTCCACTTTTCTTACAATATTTTTGACTTTCCTGACAATGTTTTCGACTTTCCTTGCAATCTTTTCTACTTTCTTTACAATGTTTTTGACCTTCTTTACAATTTTTTAGACTTTCTTTACAATTTTTTCACTTGCTTTACAATGATTGCGACTTTATTTAATGCTTTCGCTTTTTCTTACAATGTTTTTACGTTCTTTACAATGTTTTCGACTTTCCTAACAATGTTTTCGACGTTTTTTACAATGTTTTCAACTTTCCTTACGATGTTTTCAACTTTCCTTACAATGTTTTTGACTTTCCTTACAACGTTTTCGACTTTCTTTACAATGTTTTTGACTTTCTTTACAATGTTTTTAACTTTTTTAATAATGTTTTCGACTTTCTTTACAATTTTTTTGACTTTATTTATAATCTTTTCGCTTTTCCTTACAATGTTTTTACGTTCTTTACAATGTTTTACACTTTCCTTACAATGTTTTCGACGTTTTTTACAATGTTTTCAACTTTCCTTACGATGTTTCAACTTTTCTTACAACGTTTTCGACTTTCTTTACAATATTTTCTGACTTTCTATACAATGTTTTCGACTTTCTTTGTAATGTTTTTATTTTTACTTTTAAACGCTTTAAAAACGCAATTCTTAATCGCTTAGTACATACGCTATAATCTTTCGAACCATACAATAATATGATCTCTTAATCACCGAAGATGAATTGCAGATTGGGTCGCTTATATTACTGGTTTCCACAAATTTAGATTTAATTAATTTTTGAACAGAAAAATGTTAATACGCTTGATTATGAACTCATAAATAGAATCATGTCGTCGCGGCAAACTCGAACGTGACATTTGTTTCAATTATGTCAAAGAAAATTAAACTGACAATTATTTTTACGAGAAGACAAAAGAGAGAAAAAACTCGCTAGGTGCCATCTTGGTATGTATGTATCCGTCTGGTCAATAATATGATAATTAGTTGATTGGGTCGCCGAACGCATTATTGCTTTCTATAGATATTTAAAAAAAATGATATATGAATTTGGGGTAATAAGGTGAAATTGAACTTAGCGTCTCTTTATATTTTGTACCGCATAAAAATACAAGCTTATAAGTATTTAACTAAAGCTGCCCTATGAACTACCCTTTAAAAAGTACGGCTAAGCTGTAGACCTAGCTAAGAAAGAAACGAACGTATTGGCTTACATGCAAACATATAGTCATGCGCAGCCCCTATATATATATATATATATATATATATATATATTTATATATATATATATATATATTTATTTACCAGTGGTGAAAAAACCGGACTAGAGTGCTCAATGTGTAGTCAGAGCAGTATATAGGAAATTTATTACTGTGAGTCCAGAATGATTTTACAAATTGTTTCAGCTAGAGGAAAATCCTCAAAGAGGGGAAAAAGTCCAACTAGCATCGTCAGAATTCATAGATGGACTCATAGAGTCCATCTATGAATTCTCTTTGAGGATTTTCCTCTAGCTGAAACTATTTGTAAATTCATTCTGGACTCACAGTAATAAATTTCCTATATATATATATATATATATATATATATATATATATATATATATATATATATATATACAGTAGCGTCCAAAAGTTAAGGGCTAGTAGTTTCAAGACAAGTTTAAGTACTTTTTAAGAAAAACCGTTCATTTAAAATACTTAATATGCATATATACTTATAGATATACTCATCACTCATGTCTCGCCTAAATTTAATAAGCATCCGTTGGATATTTTTAAAGTTATGACCAATAACACAAAAGTTTGTCCAAATTCTCGTGGTCCAAAAGTTAAGGGCTAGGCGGTATAATCTTTAATTATTATAACAGTAAGGTACTGTATAGGTGTCAGACAGGTACTATGAATAATCCTACTTCAAATTTTTACTAAAGAACATTAAAATTATTGTAATTGAGTAAAAGAAATGAGTGTTTGTATCACACTAGTACAACATGGCAGCAAAACAACGTCGTCCCGTTTCTGTCGAAGAAAAACAGCTCATTATTCATCTTCATAGTAATGTCAAGAAAACTTCTGAGATTGTTGACACCGTAGGAAGGTCTCCTAGTGTAGTAAAGCGTATTGTGGCACATTTCAAGCAGTCAGGATCAGTGGCAGCTGCCCCAAAATCTGGTAGACCTCGAATCACAACTGCTCAACAGGATCGTCTTATTGTCAAAATGTCACTTAAAGACAGATTTAACACTGCTGCTAAAATATCTCGAGAACTAAAGCAAAGGTCTATTGTTCAAGCGTCTCGGCAAACTGTTACACGCCGGTTGCACGCTTCTGGATTGCAATCTCGAGTGCCAGCAAGGAAGCCTCTTATCTCCAAAAAGAATCAGAAACTCCGCCTCGCTTTTGCCCAAGAACACGTTGTGTGGACAACCGAAAACTGGTCCCGTGTGCACTTTAGTGATGAATCGAAGTTTAACGTTATCGGATCTGATGGCAACACGTATGTCCAGCGAAGAACTGGTGAGAGATTGGAGGTTAAGTGCGTGAAAAAAACTGTGAAATTTGGAGGAGGAAGTGTAATGGTTTGGGGCGTTATGTCAGCTGCAGGCTGTGGACTACTGATTCGTCTGCAAGGTGGAATAAATGCAGAAGTTTATAAGCAGATTCTACGGCAGCATGCAGTTCCTAGTCTTCGGTCGTCGCTCTATCAGCCTGCAATTTTCATGCAGGATAATGCTCCTTGTTACACTGCTAAGAAAGTAAAAACATTTTTAGACGAGGAAGAAGTTGAAACGATGCGTTGGCCCCCTCAGAGTCCAGATCTTAATCCTATTGAGAATATCTGGAAAATAGTTGGTGAACGTGCTCAATTTCAGTGCCCAAAAAATCAAGAAGAACTCTGGCAGTGCTTACATGCTGAATGGAGTGCGATAACGCCAGCGTTTTGCAAGAGGTTGGTGGATTCCTGTGCCAAGAGATGTCAATAAGTCATAAATAGCAAGGGTTTGTTTACCAAATACTAGTTAGTTGGTAATTTCAGCCATTCACAGCAAGGACAAAAGCCGCAATCGTGTTAGCCCTTAACTTTTGGACACACAAATTTTGAACAATTTTATTTAAAATGGTAGTTATTCAAAAAATACTTAGTGTAGGCTAACGAAATTATGACCCATTGAAGATATACATGTTATCTATATAATTGTGAAGTAATTTTTTGTTGTTCGTGTGTATTTGTTTCAAATATATGGTTAAACTTGCTAAGGTTTTACTAGCCCTTAACTTTTGGACGCTACTGTATATATATATATATATATATATATATATATATATATATATATATATATATATATATATATATACAGGATCATCAATATTTAGCGTTACAGTCTATTTCAAACTATAATTTTAATCATTTTTCTCGGTATTCCTCTATTTTTGACACTTATTCATACTTTCAGATACCAGAATATAACAATGAATAGTATTTTAGACAAGCGGACTGCAATTGTGGAGCTGTTTAAAGCAGGAAACTCCGGGAAGGATATCTCTAAGATCCTGAAAGTGAACAGAATGCTAGTGTGGAGCGCTTTAAAACGTTTTGAGTAGACTGGAGACATTCAGAATAGGCTAGGGCAAGGTGGCCCTCGAACAGCCACAACCCTAACCTGGTTAAATCCACCAGAGAAAAGATCAGGAGAAATCCTAAGAGATCCATCCAGAATCTGGCTAAAGAATCGAGAGTGTCGTATGGGATCATGTCAACTGAACTCCGAAAGGACCTGAAGATGTCTCCATTCAAGCATGTCAAGAAACAACACCTTTCTGCTCAAGTTGTTGATAAACGATTCCAAAGATCCCAGATTCTTCTTTCCTGCATTCAGGATGACACGCTATCAAATCTCGTTTTCAGTGATGAGAAGAAATTTGATGTTGAACACGACTTTAACACCCAAAACGATCGGGTTTGGTCGAGAGATGGGGACGAAGAATCCCGAGTCGTGACAAGGAAACAATGTGCCGCCTCAGTGATGGTCAGGCAGCCGTGACAGAGTCCGATAAAAGTCCTCTTTTTTGTTGACCAGTGGGTGAAATTGAACCAGCAAAACTATCAAGATGGCATCATCGTTGGCGCATTGTTGTTCAAAAAACGTGCCCAGTCTTTTCAGCACGACTCCACACATGGGTCCAAAAGACTCAGGAGTGACTTTCCGAGAATGTCCCACACTTCATTTCCAAAGAGAAATTGCCCCCATCTTCCCCCAATATGAATCCCCTTGATTTTGGGATCTGGTCATACCCTGAGAGCAACGTCTCGGCTACTCACCATCAAAGTTTGGAAGCTCTGAATGTCAAACTGCAGAAGGAGTAGGACAAAGTCCCACAGAAAATAATTCGTGACACATGTAAGGTTTTCCTAAACTTTTTCAACTGGTTATTGACGCAGATGGTGGACATATCGAATAATATTTCATGTATTAACTTTCTATTGCTTTTTCTACAATAATACATTTGCAAAAATTCTAAATTTTGTTTAATTTCATAAATATAACCACTTTAAGATAAATACTGATGACCCTGTATATATATATATATATATATATATATATATATATATATATATATATATATATATAGTAATTTATAAAATATATACGCATGAAACGCAGAATATTCAGTGTAGCTTAATCGCCATATATATTTTATAAATTACTAACTAGCTCTACCTTTGTATTGAGCACTTTTGAAGTAAATACTTAAAGTTTACGCACAAATCTATACTTTCGTATATTAAATTTATGTGAATAAATGAAGTAGTTATATATATATATATATATATATATATATATATATATATAAATATGTATACTAGTAAAGGTACCCGTCGTTGGCTGGGTTCAAACACAGCCTACAGAAAATGGACTCTGATTTATGGAAGTATGATAGGTTATGAAAAGGAAAGGTTGTAAAGAGATAGCTTCGAATTTGGGGGTATCAAAACCAAAGCAAAATATGATGAAAGTAAAAATAAAATAGATAAACCCCATAATTTGTTATACCATGCCTGTTCACACTGAAACACTTATGACAATACTCTGTGGATCTATATTAAAAAACCTTGTTAAACTTTGTGACATATTTCCATTCTATGGAGGTCAGGCGCGAACGAACACCCAGTAATTTTATTATACCATATTTCTTCAAACTGAAACATAATTATCAAAGTATACTTACGCAGATAGATATGAAAAGTCTTTAGTTTGTGCCTATTTCCATTCTATGGAGTCCAGGCGCGGACACAGACCCCACAATATTATTATACCATTCCTATTTAAGTTAAAACATACTTATCAAAGTATTATTATGTACATCTATATCAAAAACACTTGTAAAAGTTTTTTTTATGTTTAAATTTTTTATTTCCATACTTTGTGAACTACGAAATAAATTTATGTGTTCGTATGATATCAGCAATTTATTTACTTGCGTCCCAGTTTTAGAAACGATAGATATTTGTGCTGACTTTTTATATCGCAGCCAAAGTCCAACACCTTCCGTTCCTGAACACATATTTGTTGAAATAATTAAATTTGCCGTTGCATCCGTTGAATTTAGCTTTAATGATGTAATGTACAAGCAAATTGATGGTGTGTCGATGAACTCCGTGTTGGGACCTACATTGGCCAACATTTTTGTAGGATTCCATGAGGAAAAATTAATGCCCGGACCCATAAAACCATTGTTTTATTTTAGATATGTAGACGACACGTTTTGCCTATTTGATAGTAATTCGGAGGCAAACGAATTTTTCTCGTTACTAAACAGTATGCATCCGGCGTTAAAGTATACGTATGAAAGTGAAGATAATTCCGCCCTGGCGTTTCTCGTTGTTTTGGTAATGAAAACTCCATCTAGTTACCTTACATCGATTTATCGCAAACCAACATTCACTGGGCTGTATACACGCTGGGATTCATTCTGCTCTAACAAGCGCAAATATAATTGAATCTGGACATTAACACATCATGTCCTAATGATCTGCTCGTCAGAAAAATTGGATGAGGAATTAAATACAATTACAGATGTTTTGTCCAATAATGGGTATTCTTTAGATGTAATTGAAACCACCATTAAAAGGAAAAGAGCAGATTTTTTACGAACAAAATCCAATATGGTGGATAAATGTCCGCTTTATATTCGATTGCCGTGGTTGGGGAAAGTAAGTGAAAAAATCACCAAACAAATTAGTTCAACTGTTGAAGGATGTTATTTTGCTTCAATTGTTCGTGTTGTGTATAATACAAAACCATTAATGGCTTCCAATAAAAAAGATGTTCTACCCCCTCATCATATTAGTAATGCCATTTATTCATTTAAATGTGGTTGCGGTGCCGACTACGTAGGTCAAACGTCTTTAAAATTGGAAAGTCGCATACAACAACATGTACCGAGCAAAATCAGGAATGGAACATTCCTACCTACCGATGCTGTAAACAGCACATATGGATCCGCTTTATTAAATACCGGGATTGTGCAACGAACTTCAGCATCGACTCTTTCTCCGTATTGAGTCGAGCTCACTCCGTATATCATCTAAAAGTCTTGGAGACTGTTCACGTTCGCCTTAGGAAACCTTTCCTTTGTAAGCAAAAAGACTGCTTGTTGGGTTTGAACGTGATCAGCCTCCTAAATTCATCCCCATACGATTACTCTTGCTCCCGTCTCTTTTTTAGATTTTAGGAAAACAAATTACTAAAAAATAAATCCCTCGATTCCAATTTTGATGAGTGAGGGCGAAACATGTCAATTGACTCGTTTTGATTTTTTTTCTATTTCCCTACTTTTATTTTTTAGTCGCTATCCATTTTCCTTTTCTCTTCGGTCTTTTTTTTTAAAATATAAAATGAATTCCGAAGGAATACGTCTTCCCTCATGATTGCCTTAATATATATATATATATATATATATATATATATATATATACGTACATAAGACGTATATAAATGTGTGTGTGTGCGTGTACTCGTGTGTGAGTTTGTTTGTCTGTGCACTTTTCTCATATAATGCGAGTGAAAACATGTTAGACACAAAATTTTCAAGTGTTAAGGGAAAAGAAAAAAAAATAGAAAATATATCATTAGAAAAACGCCACAGTGGGAAATCAGTTGGTAAAGAAATTCGTCACTGTATTTCTATGATAAAATGTTTACTGACTTTGTGTTTTTTTTTCCTTTTTCTATACCGATTGCTTCCGCTATATGTGCGAATACTGCCGAATTATAATTTTTTTCATCAGTTAGGACAATAGCAGTATACTCGTGTTCTGGTGTCATTATATATATATATATATATATATATATATATATATATATATATATATAATATATATGTATAAACTCTCCGGTCGTAAAATACACTTACCTATATGATGGTTTGATTTATGCATATTTCGAATTTATTATTATATTATATTAGACACATGGGTTCGAATACTCTCTATATTAAGTTTCATGCCTGTAGACCTAAAACTGACAAAGGAGCTTGGTAGGAAAATACTTTTTAAACACACACACACACACACATATATATATATGCATACATACATATATATAGAAAAAGGTGTGTGTTTATTATAAACTTTTTACGCAAATATCACGCAAATATAAATCATGGAGAATATCTACATGAATATAATTACACATAATAGTTAACTAAATATGATCATCCCACAAGAAACCTGGAAGAAACTAATAGGAAATTAATAAATATGAACGTTTTAAAGAATATGCAAAGTAGCTAGAGCTTTTGCAAATGAATGCAATTCCACGACTCATATATAACAAAGTTGCATTTTCTTTTTAAATAAACAGAAAAAATGGGGGTTTAATATGAATATCAATGCACAAAAACAAAAAGAAAACAAATTTATTGATTTATATATATATATATATATGTGTGTGTGTGTGTGTGTGTGTTTCGATGTATAAAATGTATACACATATTTGAATATAAGAGAAAATGTCTCCAGATCTCCTTTGGTTATAAATCTCATCAGAAGAAAATCGATAGCAATGAAAAATAATAATATTGGCAAACAAAGAGCAATGGAGAAATAGTTATATTTAAGGTGACAACAGATAATGAAAATAAACAATTTTATTTAATAAATAGTATAATGGGGAAAAACAAAGAGAGGGGGGTTTAAGTTTCCCAAAGCGGTGTAACGTTTTACTCGATTCCTTCTGCCGGCACAAAGGTTTTCAAATCGCGATAGAGACAGATTCAAAAATTTTGTAATGGTTTCTGGAATTCGCCAATATGAAGTACCTCACACCATTGTATTTTATTTTTTAGGTGTTTGAATTCTGCGTCCAGATAAAGCATTAACGACAAATTAGACACAATTGACCCCCCCTCCTAAAGTTCACATATGAAACAGAAAACAATCACTCATTACCTTTTCTAGACATACTTATTATAAAATCCAATAATAAACTATCCTTCAAAGTTCACCGTAAAATTACACACACAAAATTATTACATAGATTTCTACTCACACCATAATAACAAAGTAAAAACAGATAAGCTAATTGGTTTCTTTTTACGTGCATTCAGAATTTTTAGTCCAGGATATATTGACGAAGAATTCAAATATCTCACAAACACTGTGAAAATCTTGCAATGTCCCACATATTTTATATTAAAAAGCCATACACATATTTTCCAGGATAAACAAAAATCATATACACCAGACATTTCCTTCATAAACAAACACTTTCTTTTACCTACACACACCAATAATACAATAATTTGCAACACACTAAACAAACTAACAATTCCAATAATTCAAACCATATCATAAACTATATGACAAATATAAAAAAAACAAGAAAACATCTCCGAAACAAACCGGTTTTCAATGCAAGCATATACACTGTCCCTTGCCAAAATTACCATCATAGATATGTTGGTGAAAGCCAGCGTAAATTAGAAAAGAAGCCCAATGAACATACAAGAGATATAAGAAATAGCAATTATCTAAGTGCATTATTCTCTCACGCATTGCAGCATAAAAAACAAAAATAGTTAAATTTATTTCAAATAAACCGCAGCGGAATCTTGTCAGCGCTTATCGCAAATATAAGCACAACTAAACAGCGGGGAGGTTTCTATAATGTAGCGCCATTAATAAGTAAGCTTCTATTGAAAGAAAATAATTTAATTGTAGGTAATTACAGCTAATTTCTCCTCTGTTCCTCAACTATATAACATCAAGTCTCTCACACCATGGAAAAATTTCCTATAATAATTAACACATATAATCTCAATCAATAAATTCTATGACAAAACACACTCATTTCATTTCAATTACGCACGTATATTTGAATTTTTACAGACATATTTTTTCCGGAAAGAATATTAACTGCGTCCTATTTAAAAAAATTAAATTAACGGCTATATGACATTATTAAAAATCTCCCTTTTTTGTACAACGCACCCCGCTTTTTTGAATTTCCAACGTCTTTTTTCGTTGCTGGAATGGAACAGCCTAACACTTTGCACAAAAGATTTTTCATATATTTGTACTTGTGCTTTTGTTTTCTTAATTTTATTCATCCGGAGGAAGTTTCGAAATAAAGACGAAAGGTTGATTAACACACGATTCGGATTGCGCGTTTTCTATTTACAAAATTTTAGTTAAGGTTTTCTCTTTTCATGCTTATTTAGTAAAAGTCTGTTTTAAAATTGAAGACTTTTGCGAAATCGGCTTATGCAAGTGCTAAGTCTATGTTAAGGCCTTTTGTTTTCATTCATATATAAATGAATTTTCTTTGGCCATTATAAATTTTTAGAAATCGGATTATATAGGTGCTTAGTCTGCGATAGGTTAAAATTAATATTTTTTCCTTCTGGCCTTCTGGGAATCTAAACTGCATTCTTTATTCTTATTTTTGCATTTTTTTTTATTCAAAGCTTCTTTAGACTATATATATATATATATATATATATATATATATATATATATATATATATATGTGTGTGTGTGTGTGTGTGTGTGTGTGTGTATGTGTATATATATATATATATATATATATATATATATATAGAGAGAGAGAGAGAGAGAGAGAGAGAGAGAGAAAATTATGAAAATGAACATGTAAGCTACCATAATTAATAATTAAAAGGCTTTTTGTTAACGTTTATTAATCAACTTTCGGCTGTGATGGCTGATAGCTTTTATATAAAAATTAAAATTAAACTTCATCCTGGCCTGTGGTTGATAGTCTGACAGAAAATGAGATGGCCGAAAGATGAACGGTTATTTTATCGACTTCAAGCATTTTATTTTATTGCCACACTTAACAACTGTGAAGCAACGAAGCAGTATTACTTGTGTGTAACACTAAGACAGACAATTTGGTATATATCAATAACTGCAATATATAGTGCGCCAGGTATATACTGATCATTCATCTATGCAAGGATCGTAACAAGTTCAAAGATTACATCGACATCCAAGAAAATCTATTCGGCTTTGCGTAGGATAGAAAGTGTTATAGTTATCAAAAGAGTGCTCAATCCACGAGGAATAGCAGGTGTATTTAAGCGCAACTTAATTTCTTCTATTTGTTTTATTAGCCCGGGAATCCCCAAGTATATATTCTAGTCTATTTTCTTACCCTCTCTCTCTCTCTCTCTCTCTCTCTCTCTCTCTCTCTTTCTCTCTCTCTCTATCTATCTATACCACCTTTCTCTCTATATATATATGTATACATATTTCTATGTAATTGCTATCATAGCTTACCAACTGGCATATATATATATATATATATATATATATATATGCATATACCAGTTGGTAAGCTATGATAGCAATTATATAGAAATATGTAGTTACACCAGGCAAATGTATATTTAACTTTCCTGAAATTTATGTTAGAATTGTCAAAATGTCTGGTAAAATGGTTCGTTTAAGATCCAGTTCCAAGTGACCGTCTTCTGTTGTATGAAGCTGCATTCCGTAGTGCAAGAGGTTCTGGCTAAATATAACAAAAGGTATACACAGATGAAGAAGATAGGAGAAGAGATACAGATAGAATAGAAGGAAAGGGAACCATAAAGAGGTACAAAGAAAGGAAAGTTTTTATTTTACCTGAGTTCTGCGTAGGAGTGTTGTTTCAATCAGCAACCTGATGCCCCATACATATAAGAGCGAATATTATTTTAATAATAATCATCCACGGGCGAGTGTCTTGTTGTCATAAGACTCATGAGGGTTAATGAATATAGTAAAATTTAACAGCATGACGACAAAAACTTAGACACTGGGAAGTAGAATGAATATATTGCCTTTTTTTTTTTTTTAAATAGTTATAAGTTTTATTTGTTAATATCTTTATTGTAATATTTTAAATGTTGTTTTGCAAAGATATTCATTTTTATTTATCCGACAACAGACTCAGCGATGATCGTAAGATTATTTGTATTTATTTTCGAATCTTTTAACATTATGCACTCTCGATAACGTAATCAGTTATTTTCTCCGAGCAGGGCACACAAATATTAAGTAGATTGATTCCGTTGTTCTTCTATTTTTCAGATTTGAGCAATAATAACAATTGCCCTTGGCAAGAAAGTTTTCTCATGTTCATACAACAAAAAAAACAAACCAAAAAAAAACAAACCAAACAAACAAAAAAACAGGGAATTAGAAGTTGAAGTGTAAAAAAGAATAATCATCTCATTCCCCATCGACCTATTCGTGTGGATTATTGTTTTTCAAAGTTAACTCACCCAAAAGAGTAAAATCATAGGTAACTAACTGACAAAACAAAAATCATAGGTAACAAACCAACAAAACAAACTAATATAACAAAACAAACAAACAACCAAATAATACAACAAAACTAACAAAACAAAACACGCAGCAATACAATAAAACAAGACAAACAAAACAAAAACAATAAAAAGCAAACAAAAAGCAAACAAAACAAAAATAAAAAAAATAAACAAACAATACAAATTAAAATGAATACAAAAACAAAACAAACAACATGAACAAAACAAAAAAAAACAAACAAACATGTAATAACAAAACAAATAAATAAAATGAACAAATAAAACCAAAAACAAGCACACCAACCCCAAACAAACAAGACAAATACAAAAAAACAAACAACCAAACAAAAAACACTATCAACAAACAAAAAAAAAGAGAAAAGAATGAACAAACACACAAACCAAACAAAGAAAATTAACAGAAAATAAAACAAACACAAATAAACAAACGAAACAATACGAACAAAAACATATAGCAAAACAAACAAAAAACAAACAAGACAAAACAAAACAAAGAAAACAAACAAACAAAACAAAGAGACAACAAAACAAACAAAAACAAAACAAAGCGACAACAAAACAAACAAATACAACAAACAGACAAAACAAAGCGACAACAAAACAAACAAATACAACAAACAAACAAAACAAAGAGACAACAAAACAAGCAAAAACAAAACAAAGCGACAACAAAACAGAACAAAGAAAACAAACAAACAAAACAAAGAGACAACAAAACAAACAAAAACAAAGCGACAACAAAACAAACAAATACAACAAACAAACAAAACAAAGCGACAACAAAACAAAACAAAGAAAACAAACAAACAAAACAAAGAGACAACAAAACAAACAAAAACAAAACAAAGCGACAACAAAACAAACAAATACAACAAACAGACAAAACAAAGCGACAACAAAACAAACAAATACAACAAACAAACAAAGCAAAGAGACAACAAAACAAACAAACAAAACAAAGCGACAACAAAACAAAACAAAGAAAACAAACAAACAAAACAAAGAGACAACAAAACAAACAATAACAAAACAAAGCGACAACAAAATAAACAAATACAACAAACAAACAAAACAAAGAAAACAAACAAAAAACTCTACATTTTAATGTAAGTATGCTTATCCGTAAGTGTTTAGGTCCTGCTCACTGTGCTCCCGCTCCCCCTCTCTTTGCGTTGGTACATGTATTTCCCTACCCATTTCACCTTCTCCGTACTATGCATATATGCATAAATAATCTCTTGTTCCATGTATGACATTTAACTGATGGCCATTGTATTTCGGCATTAAATAGTAAAATCAAACGCTGATATGCCGTAACACAGACAAGCCGAAACATCTATAAGCTTTTGGCATGTCTATACCTTTATTTCTCTATATTCTACTCTCCTATCTGTTTGTCTGTGTATATATCCCTATTTCCTGTATTTTGTCTACATCTAACTTTCACATCTATCTATCTATCTATCTATCTATCTATCTATCTATCTGATCCTATCCTCCTATACCCACTTCCTTGTTTTTTTTTTATCGGTTTTATTTTTCTTTCCTATCTTTCTGTCTATACTCCCCTCTCTTTTCTTTCCAATTCTATACATCTCATTTTTCCAATCTTTCTCTCTCTACATATTTTCTTTCCCATCTTTCTATATACTTAAATATTTCTATGCTAGTTTTGCATCTCTCTGCATACCATTTTTTTCTTTTCTCTCCCTCTATATCTCTATTTCCTTTCTTTTTTCTGTCTATATCCCGCCTTTCTTATCTTTGTATCCGTTAATGCCTCTCTTCTATCTTTACTTGTTTATTTCTTTGTTCTTACTCCCCTTCCTGTAATTCTAGCTATTCTAATACCATTCTCTGAATATGTATTCATGTACTATATATATATATATATATATATATATATATATATATATATATATATATATGTATATATGTATATATATATATATATATATATATATATATGAGTAATGATAATCATTTCCAGTTAAGCTTCCATTCCAATGATGCATTAGCTTTTTAAATATTAAAATATTTGCTCATTATTTCAATAACTCATTGCATTCCGATTTGTTTCTCATAATTTTCTCTTTTTATCTTAGATTTTATGAAAGAATTAGTTTTTAAAGGAAGATTGTAAAATTTAAGAAAAACTAAACTTTTATGTAATTTTTTTTATTCATGTACTATATATATATATATATATATATATATATGTATGTATATATATGTATATATATATATATATATCATGATTGCTATATATACGTAAGCTTACTTGATATTTCAAAGGCGAGTCTGTTTCGTTTATATCTATTTCTAGTCCACATATATATGTAATCTCTAATAGGACGAATAAAAAGATAGATAGATAGAGAAAGAGAGAGGGGAAAGAAAGAATAGTAGAGAAATAATAAAAAAGAAAAATAGGGAAAGTGAGAGAGAGGGACGGAGAGGAGACGAGGGAAATGTAGTGAGAGAAAAGATAGAGATATAGAGAAAGAGTGTAGAGGTAGGAGAGATGGAGCTGGGTCCAGAATATGTATTTGGGTCAGGCTAACGCACCGATCGTGCTCGGTGAATAATAGTGCAACGTTGAAAAGGTGTTGTCAACACCTGATTTGTTATGCCAGTCTAGGAGTCATGAGAAACGTCGACTTGTGGCACTTTTTTTTCCAGCCTCTCAGCCAATCTAGGCTCTTTGTCCTTTTTTGCACAAATCATTAAGTGCAGGGCCTGGCTTTGATTAATACGTCCAATCGTTGGGTTGCTACACCTTCTTACTTAGCTTTCACTACACCCCACACGTTGTTTTTTTTTGTTTGCTGTTGCTGTTTTTTTTTTAAATAT
Organism: Euprymna scolopes; assembly: GCF_053919585.1. NCBI lineage: Eukaryota > Metazoa > Mollusca > Cephalopoda > Sepiida > Sepiolidae > Euprymna > Euprymna scolopes. The sequence goes on along the minus strand of NC_136489.1, from coordinate 111,643,828 downwards.
TATTTTGTTAGTAGTAGTGGTGGTAGTGATGCTGGTGGTGGCGGTAGTGGTGCTGTTTTTATGGATTTATACTGTAGGAGAACACGAAAAAGAATACGAAAATGAAAATGAAGGGCAGGAATAACAAGCAAAACAAAAGAGGAAAAAAAAGAACGAGAAGGGGGTTAAAAAGAAGACGACGACGAAAGAAACTGAGAAGGAGGAACAGGGGAAGAAAAAGAATGATTTGGAAAAGAATCAGAATAATAAAGAGAAGAAGAAAAAGAAGAAATATGGAAAGACGAATATGAATGAAAAGAGACAGAGAACAAGAAAATGAAGAAGGACAAAAAGAAGGAAGAACAAGGAGAAAAAGATATCAAAGAAAAACATTAAAAGACAAAAAAGAAAAGCAAAAAAAAAAAAAACTGATACTGTTTAAACTTTAAGCACAAAATGGGCGATATGATATTTTAGGTTTACATCTATACCAGTAATGTGTACTGCTACTACTACTCATATATATATATATATATATATATATATATATATATATATATGACAATCACGTTGACACAGCGGGTCTCGCCAGATTACCGAAGTTAAGCAACGTTGATCCTAGCCAGTACCAGATGGGCGAGCATTTGGGAAGTCTAGGCACTGCATGTACCGCACCATCGTAGAAATTTCTAGGTTGATATCTGGGGACGCATTAATTCACTTGGAGAGATACACCCGAGTCTTTGTTTTACTGTATACTCTGCCTCGTGGCAGTTGTCTGCACCGATAAAGGTTAACAGCAATAGTAAAAATTGTGGATGGTTCTACACAAAGCCTTCACTACTATAAACAAATCATTAGTGTGGATTTCCCAGCAACTTAGTCGTTGTGGCGGAAGCTCATACATGGAAATCGACGGGAGAGGCAATCATATATATATATATATATATATATATATATATATATATATATATATATATATATATATATATATATATATATAAATGAAATCCGTCAACCAACATTTATATGTAAATTTATATTATTTCTTTTTCGACAGAATATCTCAAGCAAATGTAATTAATAAATCCTTATTCTGCGAAGTTTCAAAGAATGCAACATTTTTTTCCTATATATATATATATATATATATATATATATATGTATATATATATATATATATATAGCATAAAATATACTTATGGCAAGTAAGCTACGTTTGTATGTCGCTTCCGAGAAAAATAATTAGGATAATTCACAGTCATCTCTTTCGAACATCATACAAATATTTCGATGTAGCTCACTTTTCATGGGTAAATTTACATACCATTATACTGTAGAATATACATTTTGTTCAGAGATTTATTACTCAATTTAAACACGACAGAAAAACAAATGAACACATATCTAATGAAATGGCAGAAACACTAGAGGATGAACTCCGATCTGTAGTGGAATGGGGGACAAAAATGGATGGTCACATTCAATGCTACCAAGACTAAACTTGCTTCCTTCAATAATTACAAAAAACCTTCTCTACCACCAATAGCAATGGTCAAAGACTCTTTATCTGAAAGTACATCTTTTAAACTCGTCGGCCTAACTTTCACCGGAAACATGAGTTGGAACAATTACATTAAGAGTATTGCCAGGACCGCTGCGAAGAAGATAGGTTCTCTCTATCGTGCTAGAAAGTTACTAACGCCCGAAAGTATCCTGTACCTCTATAAGGCCACAGTTCGCCCATGTATGGAGTATTGTTGTCATATTTTGGTTGGTGCATCTGCTACTAGTCTCTCGCTCGTGGACAAGGTTCAAAAGAGAGTCGCGAACCTAATAGGTCCTGAACTGTCATCTAAGCTTCAGCCTTTGTCCCATCGACGAAATGTTGCATCCCTCTGCCTGTTCTACAAGTACTTTAACGGTGAATGCTATAACGAACTGCAAGCACTTGTGCCCCCTCGACTTAAATACTCCCGACAAACCCGACAAGCAGCTAAATCACAGTAGAGATCCCTAGATGTAAGAGAGCCTTCTATTCCAGTAGTTTTTTCCCCAGAACCCCTAGACTTTGGAATTCCCTTCCGGCGCCATGCTTCCCCAACTGTACTGACATGCAGCAGTTCAAGTATAACGTGAACCTACATCTTGCTGTTCAACTCCCTACATAGTACCCCTGTAGCTTATGTGCCTGATTGTAGCCCCCTACATCAAAGTGGCGATCTGCCTTGTTTGGCGTGAAAATATAAAAAAAAGACGGGAATACAATAAAGGGTGTAGGTGTTATCAATGCTAATTAATATTCCCTTGTTTTGAATTTATTAATAAGTCTATATACAACATATATAAATCTATATACAGCAGATAATATTATATTTTTATTATCAATAAATTTAGATAATAGTTAAAATATACACATTTAAAGGTAAAAAATGTATAGTTAACAGTTGAAGCCAAATGTAAAATATTTAACAGTAAATTATAGTTTTTATTTGCTTTAAAGCCTCTTTCAAGAGTTGTTACTGCGTTTCATGCTAAATTCATTTCAATATTCAAAATGATTCATTGTCTTGCTAACAACTGTTTATTAATTTTCAGGTAATATTTGATTCCTACCAGGGCTATAATGGCATTTGAATTGAAAATGCCTCCAAAGAAGCACCTTTTATAGATTAGAAGGGCACAAATTATTGCTTTATCTGGTGAAGGATATTCTTAGGTAGAAATTATCCTGCCTTGGTAGAGGTCAACATAGACTTCGTAACTTTTTCCATTTCTTGCAGCCTCTTTCCCACAAGAAAAAGACGTTGCGAGCCTGTCTCTGCTTTATTGTTATTTTCATCGCAAGTGCTCAAGTGAGCTTTAATCTATGGTTTCTTTTTGCCTGACTTTCATGAAAAACACTCGTCCATCTGAAACTAATATCAATAATTTTCCCTACTCTATATTTTTGTCCTAAACCTAAACGTCGATTCCATGAACAAAGCTTCTTTTTAAAAGTGCGCGCCTGTGGAACTCTGTTCCTGCTTACCAAATGACTACGATGTGGTTGTCTTCAAGTCCAGCAGGAACAATTTCTTGATGAGCCATCCCTTTAAGTAATCCAATTTACTGTTGCCATATCTGGGCAGGAGCTGCTAAAAACAGCCTATCCTGCCTTGACAGAGTACAAGATAGACTTCGTGGCTTAGTGGGGGATGCCCTTTTCTCTACCCTGCAACCTCTCTCCCACAGAAGAGACGTTGCGAGCCTATCCTTGTTTTATCGTTATTTTCATGGCAGGTTCTCGTCTGCACTCCAATTTCTGGTCCCCCCTCGCCAATCTTTCACGAAAAACACCCGTCTAGCTGAATCCACTGTGAAAAATTTCCCCCACTCTATATCTGTGCCTAAATCAAAACGCGGATTCCATGAACAAAGCTTCTTTCTTAGAACTGCACGCCTGTGGAACTCTGTTATGTCTGCCTGCTTCCCACCGGACTACAACTTGGATGTCTTCAAGTCCAATGTTAACAAATTCCTAAAGAACCGCTCCTTAAGTAAACACTTCATCAAATCTCCACACTGACGTAATGTACTTGCAATAACCCTTATCCCTGAGTGGCTTCCGGGCCTTGATAAGTGGTGATCACTGTGTAAAAAAAAAACAAAAAAACTCCTCTACTAACGATTACTATGACATTTCGTACTGTACACTTATTGACTCATATCACGACTGATAAGTGTTGACTCCTTTGTAAAAATAATATATATAAATGAGCTTGTCTCTGTGTCTATCTGAAGAACGATCTCTACCAAACTGCTCTATTAGTTTTTGGTCTACAGATTTCAAACTTGATTTATAGGGGATTCGGGCGTGTGAGACGCATTCGATTTGATCTCTTGTCAATATAAATAGCTGCTAAGGAATTAAATGTGAATTAAAAATGTGAACCTGGCAGGCGTAAATCGACTTAAAGAGCTCGTTTACTCATCAGCAAACATAGATTTATACATTTTCCAACGATATTTTATTAGTTTTTATATGCATAACGACTTAATATAGATTCTACTGAATAACAAGCACGCCAGCCATATTTCTTTCAAACTTTTAAAATTACTATTTTATATTGGGGACAGTATAATACTCAATAGAGAATTGGCTCTAAAATAATAACTATGAAATCTGCATAAATCAAAATATCATATTTAGCTGTACTTTAAGAACCACGCCGGTAGGGTCACCACTATGTATTCGGCACAATAAAATAATCAATAGAGAATTTGCTCTGTAATAATAGATACGGAATCTGCATGAATTAAAATATATTTAAGCGTATTTTAAGACCGGCCAACATCTGGCAGCCTGATATATGTACAGCTCTTTGTCTGTTTTTAAATAAACAAACAGCACTGTAAAAGCAGTGGGTAAGCGTCTATATAAATGAGTATTTGATGAGGTGGTTTACGGGCACTGATCTCATGGGTCGGAGGATGGAACTGTCGACTATTATTTAGATGGCTAGAGCTGCAGTCCCTAACGAGCTATAATACAGTAGTGTATGTGGATATATATATATATATATATATATATATATATATATATATATATATATACATACTAGGGAGGTACCATTATTTCATACATGTGTAATACTCGTCTTAGGATAGGTAAAATATTCTTTTGCTCGAAATAACAAATGATACATAGACATTAAAAAATCCCTCTCTCCTTAGAATAACATATATGTTCAAAATCAACTTCAATTTTCTCATTGTTTATACAGTCCCGAGCAGCGCCGGGTAGTCCTACTAGTATATATATAAAATTCGAGGATGAAATAGACGAAACTGCTGACATTACTATCGGTTGGTAGGTGTAGATGTGATTGAGTAGGAGCCAAAATAGCGAGGCGGGGGTTAAGAGTGGCGATGTAAAGTTGGAGGGCGTCCCTGAAAAAGATTGAAATTGGCGGCTTTAAATTTGACTTAACAAAAAATGACAGCATTTCTTTTGAAACAAGCAATACGAATAATCTATATATCTATAAGAGTGAAAGTGTCTGTGTGTGTGTGTGTCTGTATGTTTTACATATAGGGTATTCAGAGATTGCATGTCTGCCTAAAGGTTTCGACAGAGGCAACGAATTTTTACAAAATCAGTATCGTTTTAAAGTTCGACTCTTCAGACGACAAATATCGAGAAATTGGCTTAAAACATTAATATCTTCACCTTCAATTGGGCACTTATCTACAGGGGGGTCACTTTTTTTGCCGATATTTTCGAAAGTCATCGTCTCTTCGATTGTCTAGCCTTAATTTAAAACCTACATCACTTCCGGTTTGATGGTAGTCGTAACAGCAAAGACGTCAGTTTTTTTCCCATTCTTTTCCTCCTTTGTCTTCCTAGTATCACTTTTTAAACTTTTTTTTGCTCAACATACACATCCAAACACCCGGGCAACGCCGGGCTAAAGTGCTAGTAAAAGAAAACGAAGTAAAATGGGGTCAGAATGAATAAAGATGCCTCTTTGTGTCTCCATGAAAATCTTTGTGTGTCACGTTTTAATTTCAAAAAAGCATTTTCGTCCGTTTGTAATATTTAAGTTTTAATTATAATTTTCCTCGCTTTTGAAATGCATATGTTTTAAATGCGATTTCCATTCATTTTCCACGTTTGAAAAAGGATTTTTGTTATTTTTTGGGCTTGAGTTTTAATTAACTATTTCAGTCGATTTGTGCATCAGTTAGAAAAAAAAGTATTTGCGCACAGGTTGAACTATTATTGAAATATACATGACTAGCATGGGTTCCCGGCGTTGCCCGGGTGTTTGGAGGTGTGTGTTGGAGGGGGGAGTGGTAGTAGGAAGGCAGGCTCGAACCCGTACCGCGAAGAAGGAAAAGAACGGGAAAAAACCTGATATCTTTGCTATTACGACCAACGCCAAACCGGAAGTGACCTAGTTTTAAATTAAGGCTAGACAATCGAAAAGAGGACCCCTCCCTGTAGAAAAGTGCCAAGTTGAGGATGAAGATATTAATGTTTTTAGCTATTTTTTCGATATTTATCGTCTGAAAGGGTCGAGCTTCAAAACGATACTGATCCTGTTAAAATCCGTCGCCTCTGTGGAAAGTTTTTCTCATATTTTCGACCCAAACCGATGAAAAAGTTTGCACTATCTCGTCTTTAGCAATTTTGTAGGGACCGCAGAGGTCAAAATTTTAAAAGTTGACCCTATTATGACCCCTTAACATTTATTGTTTTGGCCTCAAATCAAGTTAGTAAGTTAGATCCATGTCCAAGGAACCTATATCTCAAATTTCAATTGTTTATACCCAAAATTGGCGGGGGTGTTTGGTAGAGTTCTCAAAGGTCAAATCGTTGAACTTTGACCCCTTAACAGCCAAATTTCTGTCCGAAAACGGATTACAAAGATTTTCCCAAATCTCCATACCCTGTATACCAAATTTAAAATCTGTAGACTGAAAATTGACAGAGTTATTTTGTAGGAAAATGTACACAGGCAGACACACAGACACAGAGAGAGACACCTTCACTTTTATAGATATACTAGTATGGGTGCCCGGCGTTGCCCGGGTGTTTGGAGGTGTATGCTAAGCAAAAAAGAAAAAAGAACAAAAACAAAAAAAACGGTCATTTTTTCAAAACTTTGACCCTATTATGACCTTCCTACAACCACTCTTTTTTTTTTTTTGCTCAACATACACCTCCAAACACCCGGGCAACGCCGGGCACCCATGTTAGTCTTTATATCTATAAAAGTGAACGTGTCTGTGTATCTGTATATGTACATTTCCCTACGCAATCACCCTGTCATTTTTTAGGCTACAGACTCGAAATTTGATATACAGTGTACTGAGATTTGGGAAAATCTATGTGATCAGTTTTCGGGCAGAAATTTGGCTGTTATGGGGTCAAAGTTCAACGATTTGACCTTTGAGAACTCTACCAAACTCATCCGACAATTTTCGTTAAAGTTAAAAAAAAAGACCGTTTTTTTTTGTTTTTGTTCTTTTTTTGCATAGGGAAATGTACACAGACAGACACACAGACACACAGACATGTTCACTTTTATAGATATAAAGACTAGCATGGGTGTCCGGCGTTGCCCGGGTGTTTGGAGGTGTATGTTGAGCAAAAAAAAAAAAAAAAAAAAAGAAAAAAGAGTGGTTGTAGGAAGGCAGGCTCAAACCCGTATCGCAAAGGAGGAAAAGAACGGGAAAACCTAACGTCTTTGTTATTACGACCACCGCCAAACCCGAACTGACGTAGGTTTAAATTAAGGCTAGATAATCGAAAGGAGAGAATGACTTTCAAAAATTTCGGCGAAAAAGGTGACTCAACCTGTAAAAAAGTACCAAGTTGAAGATGAAGAAATTAATGTTTTTAGCCAATTTTGAGACATTTGTCGTCTGAAAGGCCGAACTTCAAAACGATACTAGTATTGTAAAAATCCGTCGCCTCTGTCGAAAGTTTTTGGCAGACATGCAAACATACATACATGCATGCATTTATATATTGGTAACTCAAACTTTCGACCCAAACTGATGAAAAAGCTTGCACTATCTCTGAATACCCTTTATGAAAAGTTTCAAATGGTTAGACTTGAAATTATCTGAGTAATTTGGTAGAGACCGCAGAAGTTAATTTTTTTAAACTTTGACCCCTATTATGACCCCTTAAAATCTACTGTTTTGGGCTCAAATTAAGTTATTAAGTTAGATCCATGTCCAAGGAACCTATATCTAAAATTTCCAGTTTTAAGACTCAAAATTGGCGGAGGAGTTTAGTACAGTTCTCACAAGTCAAATAGTTGGATTTTGACCCCTTAACAACCACATTTCTGGCCGAAAACGGATTACAAGGATTTCCCAAATCTCAATACCCGTTATATCAAATTTCGAGTCTCTAGACTGAAAATTGACAGAGTTTTTGTCTGGGGAAATGTACACAGACAGACACACACACAGACACTTTCACTTTTATAGATATATAGATTGATAGATTGGGTAATTACGCATGGATTAGAAAAGTAGTTCCAATAAGTGTGAATGTCGGAAAAAATATATTATTATTGCTCTCATCCTCTTATATCTGATTTGAGGATTACTAATAGCAAGTATTTGAATGCATTAACAATCTTAAGATTGAATGCTCCATATGAAGTCAGTGCATGTCTCCTTATTAACTCATTATTTTTCATTTTACAAAAGGGATACACAACTGGAATCAATATTAATTGAAGTCATTTGCAAATATGTGTCCATTCGATCTTTTTAACGTTTTTATATTGACTAATAAAATAGATAAAATTCAATTTATTTCATCCTAAATCATAAAATCATCCTATTTCGTGAATTACTTGCGAATGTAAGCCTTAAGATATAGTTTATATCTTAAGGCTTACATTCGCAAGTAATTCACGACACTTAGAAATATCTATTGATATACATATATTACGGATTAGTTTATTTGTGATATTTTATAAAAGGTCACAGATTTTAATTTGAGATCATGTATAATAATGTACAAAATGAGGAAAAAATCATACATATTTAAAGGATGTTAGTATTTTTTGCATATTTATTTCTAAACAATGATTCTATTTTACGGTTTAGTTTAAAACACGACTTCGCTTGAGTTATTTAGTTTCAAAATAGCTTTTTCGCATATTTATCATAGTTTGGTTTAAAATAGCATTTTGGTTTATATTTTACGGTTTAGTTTAAAACACGACTTCGCTTGAATTATTTAGTTTCAAAATAGTTTTTCCGCATATTTATCATAGTTTGGTTTAAAATAGCATTTTAGTTTATATTTTACGGTTTAGTTTAAAACACGACTTCGCTTGAGTTATTTAGTTTCAAAATAGCTTTTTCGCATATTTATTATAGTTTGGTTCCAAATAAAATTTTAATTTATTTGTCATATTTTAATATGAAACTTGATTTCTGTGGATTTGTTTAGTTTCAAAGTAGCCTCTTCGCATATTTATCATAGTTTACTTTAAAATAGCATCTTGGTTTATGTGTCCCGATTTAGTTTGATGCATAAATTCAGTTGGTTTGTTCAGTTTCGAAATAGCTTTTCCGCACGGATGAAATTATTAATAGCTTTTTTGTTTATATGTCACAGTTTAGTAAGCGACAGCCATTTTGTTGATTTTTTTTTACGTTAAGTTCAGAACTAGCCGAGTTTCAAACATCATATTTGTCACACTCAAGTTTTATATGGCACTTCACATAGCGTGCTGATGTATTTTAATTTTTTATGCGCTCAAAAACTGCTACACGTACTATATCTATCAAGATGTCTGCTGAGATTAGATTTTAATCTATTATAATCTATTATCTAAGTAAATTATCTAACTATTATTTTACTAAGGTTAATTAAATAAACATCTGTTACCAATGTTTTTTTTCTTGTGAATAGTATTTTTCTCTCTTTCACGCGTACGTTTTGAATTAACCCATCATATGTCCGTAATGATTATCTTTAGAATAATATTTTCTGACACACAAGTTTTAAACAACATTGCCTTAATCTTGACATTACATTTTATTTGTCTGACACGCGAAAAGGTTTAAATTACCTTGAAGTTATATATGAACTTGTATGCGGACTGTCTAGCATGCGTTAGTTTATAATTACATTATCGTATGGAGGATATTCCAAAGGTAATGCCTCCTATTTTTTCATTTCGCCAAATTTGGTGAGAGGGTAATACAGGTTGCATTGATATGATTATCGCACTTATAATCATGACATGAAAGATTAATTTTCACGTTACGGATATTGGCGGTAACAGGCTCTAAGAAAAAAAAAGCTGTCAAAAAAGTGTGTCATAAGAAAAAGATTCGTCATTGAACTTCTGGCAAAATGCATTGAGAATGGTGGTTACTATGTGGAAAAATTCTGGAGCAAAAAAGGTCGCTCGTTTTAATTGCACTATCCTGATTTCGTAACTATTTAATTTTTCTTAGCTAACGAATAGATTTTAGTACTCCCTTCCCACGCACATATATATATATATATATATATATATATATATATATACACTAGTAGAGAGATCCGACATTGCTCATGATTGAATGATTATAAACGAATGTTTGAGACTCCCATATTTTTATTGTCATCGAAATCGCCCATTTTTATATTAAATCGATTGATTGATTGCTCTTTTGGAGACTAAAATGTATACTACAATGTATTGTGGACTAATACTTCTTCTCGGTGAGTTATTCCACAATACATTGTAGTCTACATTGCATTGTTAATTTTATAAAATAATTTTTTTTATATATATAATGGTTTGAATGAAAGTTGAATAGTCAAGTATCATAGTTCAATTGTGCTCTGAACAGAAACATTCATTTCAGATGCACCCTGTCGTATAAAATAGCCTACTGTTGATTTTAGAATCCTGGCCTTTCGCCCTATGTTGTAATAAGATTTCTCAAATTTACTTGTGATATTAAGCTGTGTAAGGTGCTAACTTTGGTGAAAATTGTCTGTTTCTTTCTTATCGTATTATTTCGGTTAACGATTATCAGAAGTTATCGAATAGATTCTGATACCGAACTGATCTAAGAACACTTTCAGACACATAAAGTATTTCGTGTGAAATTTCATAAAAATATGACCAGCCGTTTCGAGTCGATAGGAAATACACTTATTCATACATATGCACACAGGCAAGTGCATTTTATATAATAGCATATATATACATACATATATATATATGTATGTATATATGTATATATATAAATATATATATATATATGTATATATATATATATATATATATATATATATATGAATAATCAAGATAATGCAACCACATATGATTTATGTAAAAAAATAAAACCAGACGGAAACATAAATTTTAACAACAAAACAACAAAGGAAAATCTCAGACTGAGAATATGGGTGGTAAGTGAAGTTACACCAGACAAGATTATACGTATGAAATTCAGCAGGTTTTAAAGACAGAAAATAGATATAATGTAACCTACGTTTTATATTATCATTAAATAACAACGAGTATCTTCTCATTTGTATATTCATGTTTAGAGAAGCTGTCTCTGTAAACAATCTCGGAGATTTTAAGCGTTTCCCTTAGAATTCTAATCTCCAGATATATACAAAGTCTTTCAGCAAGTCAATAAGCTGAAATTTTACAACGCGCTCTTTCCTGGTTTATTTATAACACCCAAAATAATTCCTATATATATATATATATATATATATATATATATATATATATATATATATATAAATATATATATATATATATATATAATATAAAGCTGTGCGTGTGTGTGTGTCTGGTAACGAATAGGCTCCTATATGGTTGACTATTTAAAAAAAAATGATTACATATAATGATAGAAGATGTATCGAGACACAGGAATGGATATGTTTGATCTGGCAGAACCGTGGTTCATAAAAATTGTGGGGTCTGCTTTCGCGCCTGGCCCACAAAGTATGGAAATAAAAAATGAAAAAAGAAAAACCCGTTTACAAGTGTTTTTGATATAGATGTACATAAAAATACTTTGATAAGTATTGTTCAACTTAAATAGGGATGGTATAATAAAATGGTGGGGTCTGCGTTCGCGCCTGTACTCCATGGAAATGTGGCACTAACTTTAATAAAGACTTTTCATATCTATTTGCGTAAGTATTTATTGATAATTATGTTTCAGTTTGAAGAAATATGGTATAATAAAATTATTGAGTGTTCGTTCTCGCCTGACCTCCATAGAATGTAAATATGTCACAAAGTTTAACAAGGTTTTTTAACAGGGGTGAGGGTCCACAATAACACCTTAACTTTAATCTTAATTCACGTTAGCTTTTAATTATTTTTTGAGTTAATTGATATTGTGTCGAATAAATTCACCTCATAAATTCACGTTCTTATTAAAGTGAAAGCCTACAAAACAAAACAAAAAGTCGGAACTTTAGACAATTCTCGACACAAATTTTGCATAATATATTTTCGCGAAAATTATCTTTACTTTCATCATATTTTGCTTAGGGTAAAAATTTTGAGTATCAAAACGTATCTCTTTACCAGCCCCTCCTTTTCATAAACTATCATACTTTCATCAATCACAGTCCATTTTCTGTAGGCTGTTTCTGAACCCAGTCAACGACAGGTACTTCTGCTAGTATATATATATATATATATATATATACATATATACATACACATATGCATATACATATATATACATACACATATGAATATAATACACACACACAGACACACACATATATATATATATATATATATATATATATATACATATATATATATGTATATAAAACCGCGCCGAGTCGTAGTAATTTCCAGGTTTGTATGTGGGGGTACGTAAATTCACTGTGAGAGATGCATCCTCAATCTTCGTTGAGAGATGCATCTAGGAGAAGAAGACTCTCATGTAAAAACCTGCGGTCTACTATAAACTCTGACCTGTGGCAGCCATCTGCACCGACAAAGGTTAACAGTAAGACCAAAAAGTGTGGATGGGTCTATACACAGCTTTCACCACTATAAACAATATCGTCTGCGAGGGTATTTGAACAAATTGGCTGTTGTTGAGAATATATATATATATATATATATATATATATATATATATATATTTATACTTATTTGTTTTTACTAAAATGATTTTTATGAAACAGAAAACATACATATATATATATATATATATATATATATATATGAGAGAGAGTAACTTATAAAAATATGTATGGCATTTATGTATTGAGCACTGTTGAAGTAAGTACTTAAAGTCTAAGCATAAAATTGTACTTACGTATATTAATTTATGTGCTTACATGAAGTAGTGATATATATATATATATATATATATATATAGAGAGAGAGAGAGAGAGAGAGAAATAGATAGACAGATACATAGATAGATACATAGATAGATGTTATTTATTTGATTTTGTTTTTGCGATAAGTTTGGAATAAATTCAATTCATCACTCTGATGAGTAATAGACGGCGAAAGACGTTTCAGTGGCTAATTATAAAAATAGAAAACAATATATATATATATATATATATATATATATATATATATATATATATATATATATATACTAGCAAACGTACCCGTCGAGGACTGGGTTCAAAAACAGTCTACAGAAAATGGACTCTGATTTATGAAAGTAAGATAGGTTATAAAAAGGAAGGGTTGTAAAGAGATAGCGTCGAATTTGGGGGGATCAAAACCAAAGCAAAATATGATAAAAGTAAAAATGAAATAGATAAACCCCATAATTTATTATACCATTCCAGTTTACGTGAAATACTTATCACAATATTCTGTGGATCTATATTAAAAAACCTCGTTAAACTTTGTGACATATTTCCATTCTATGGAGGTCAGGCGCGAACGAACACCGTATAATTTTATTATACCATATTTTTTCAAACTGAAACATAATTATCAAAGTATACTTACGCAGATAGATATGAAAAGTCTTTATTAAAGTTTGTGCCTATTTCCATTCTATGGAGGACAGGCACGAACGCAGACCCACCATTTTATTATACCATCCCTATTTAAGTTAAAACATACTTATCAAAGTATTCTTATGTACATCTATATCAAAAACACTTGTAAACGTTTTTTTTTAATTTTTAATTTTTTTTATTTCCACAGTTTGTGGACCAGGCGCGAACGCAGACCCCACAATTTTTATGAATCATCATTATGAATGATCAAACATATCAATTCCTGTGTCTCGATACATCTGCTATCATTATGTGTGATCAGTGTTCTATAATAGTCAACCATATAGGAGCCTATTCGTGACCAGACACACACACACAGAGACGTTCAGCTTTATATTATATATATATATATATATATATATATATATATATATATATATATATATATATATATATAAAGAATTATTCAATAAAAACAAGGAATATTATAACCAAGCCTTAGCTTCAGGATATAAAGAACAAATTAAATTTGTTAAAGAAACTCAAAACAATAACATAGGTACAGAAAAAACAATAAACAATGCAAATGTAATATCTTACATCTCGATGGGGAAATATAAAAAAAGGAAAAAAAGAGCAAAAACAAATGAAAAGATAAAACATACAATAAACACAAAAAAGAAAATGAAAAGATAGACCATAATAAAACTGAAAGAAAAGTTAAAAAGAAAAATAGAATGGAAGAGCGAGACGTGGTTTAATCCACCGTTCAGCCACCGCATAAAAAATAACACCCCAAGAGAATTTTACCAAATTATAGACAAAAATTTACCGCAAGATAGTAAACTAAGTAAGATAATAAACAAAAACACTGTTAAGCTATCCTTCTCAACGTCTACTAACTTAACAAATACCATAATTGGCTCAAATAACACAAAATTAAACAAATTTTAAAAATAGAGATAGGACAGAAAATTAATCTAACAGCGTAAAAGAATGTAACTGCCGGGACCCTACCGAATGTCCAATGGAGGGGAACTGTTTAGCTTCAGACGTGAAGTTATAACAAATAATGAAACTAAAGTATATATGGGGAGCACCAGAACTTGCTTTAAGGACAGATATCGTAATCAGCTAGCATTGTTTAAAAATGAAACTGAGAAAGAAAATAACACCACAAATAACGAAAACAACAACGTGGATAAAAATGAAAACAACGGTAGAAAGGATCATAACAATAGTGACAACAACAACTACTATACCGGAAATACAAACAGAACCAATAGTAATAACGCAAACAACCGAAAAAAAAACAAAGAAAAGCTCAACAACTTTAGCAGTATGGATTAAGGAATTAAAGAAAAATAAAACTGAATATAAATTAAGATGGTTAATAATTGATAAGGGGGAAAAATATAAACCTAGCAAATCGAAAAGTTGCAACCTATGTATATTAGAATCTTACCATATATTAATATCAAAAGAAAAATAATTAAACAGACGCCTAGATGTAATCCACAGAAACAGGTATTTCATTTCACGCACTAGAGCAAATTAGGAGGGAAAAATAGTAAAAACAAAACGTATAACATAAGGAAAGATAAAAGATGCAAGGGAGGTAATCCTAGGTGTAAAAATGATACCATGAGAGTGACCCCCCCTTTAAACAGAAGGATCGGGTAATGATACAAATTCAAACACCAAGCAAAAAAGGAATATTAAAATAAACACGCATAAATGTATAAATAAAACTATATAGCAGTATATGATAATTGGAAAAAGCAAATGGGGGGAAAAGGCGAAATTAAAACAAAAATAAATAATTAATAAATAAAAAATAAATAAAAAATAAAAATACGAAACTACGGGTTAAAACGGACAACTATCTTCACATACCACCAAAAGATGGCGGAAGTGAGAAGGCATGGCTTTGGAAATCCTTTTACCCGAATACGATGTTCAGCATGTTAAAATATACCTTTTGTTGTAAAAATCTAATGGAAAAACGTCTAAAGAAGTTGGTGGGGACAGGATATTTTTATGGACACATGAATTGTAAAATTGCCTACCTACTAACGAAACAGCTGTAATGGAAAAATCCAAGAAATAAACGAAGGTTATGAAAAAACGCGAGTCTTTGAATTTTCAACAAAATTTTACACTATATATGCTCTGCACCTATTAAATAGATACATTGAGCTTAACTCAAAATCAACGGTGACTGGTTTTAAAATAACAATCTAGACCCGTTAAATGAAAACGGTATGCATTGAAAGTAACGATATTTCAAAAACAAACTTATATATATATATATATATATATATATATATATATATATATATATATATATGGCCCTGTTCACAGAACTTGGATCGGCAGAGAGCATATTGAACAGCGGCGCATTTCTGATCTCGCTCGTCGAAAATTGTGTCACTTTCAGACATAATAGAAGCCTCATATCGCTCTTGGGAGTTGTACACAACTGGCCAACTATTAGATGGTCAGCAAAAAACAAAAAAAAACAAAAAACAAAAAAGAATACCGGTTTTCATCAGACGGAAATGAAATCATGTCTAGGGCGACAATTATATCGTTCAAGCCAAATAATGGCATTTTCTCGTGTTGCAACTGCTTGAATACGATTGCTTTCTTCTTAAATTTCCGTTTTGGTTGTTTTAAGAAATGTGATTTCATTTTCCCATTAACTGCCTCCATCCATGGGCAAAAGTCGATGTCGAATATGCAAAATATCCAGTTCACCCAAAGGAACACGGTGAATAGGACGAATAGTCATCTATATACACTACTGTCTCGATGTATCAAAGCTACGTCAAGCCAGGTTTGAAACTCGACCGCCTAGGCGGCAGTTAGCGCTCTTAATCATTATGCTATTCTTCTGCTGTTAAGATGAGTATGTAAATTAACGATGTTTAAACATTGTCCAAACGCCTACGTTTCATTTGTTTACCCAGAAAGCATCGCTTAATACGCTAGTGACAATTTTTTTTTTTTACTTCTCATACTGTTTTGTTAAAATAAAACACACTTTTAACTAAAAGATTTTTCAAAACAATTTACTTCTTTATTTTAATTGTGCTGAATACAAAATTATGATTAGTTCAATTTGAAATATTTCCCTATTTGTCCATACATAATTATAGTCTTTTTCACGAGGATTTACCCATTCACTCGCAATGGACTCTCCCAATCATAATAAAATATTGAGATTTATCACGGCAACTGACGTCGAAAGATTCGACAATCTGTCCGACAGAAACTTGGCCATTTTGGTGGCATTTTCTTGCTGTCACACTGTACAAATGTTTTCGGTAGCCTTAATAGGTCCGTTCTCTCAGACCTTGCCTCCCGGATGGAGCAAGTTTACAGCTTGTTGCCTAAGTCGCCCTCACTTGAGAATGCTGACAGGACTAAGAATTATTTTTGCAGTGCTAGATTGCTCTTCCCCTTAGGGCGCTGACCCATTTCCCACCTTGAGACTATGCCTCACATCCCCTCGCGGTAATGAAAGGTAAATACCGAAAATATCACGATCTACCGCGGGATTACAGACTAACTTAACATACTGTAACTACAGACAACTTTTCTTTGTTATCTCTTTCTTGTAAAATATCTTCTTTCTGCCTAAACCCGCTGTTCGAGTCTTCTCTATAAATCCTTCCTAAGATCATAGCATCGAAAACCAAGCTTCTCCCCTTTTCATCATCATAACAGAGCCCCATCACGCCCCAATGGAAATGAATTGCTCTCTTTTCAAGAAAGCTCCATGTCTTAACAAGCTTCTAGGACTGACATCCACTCCTGATCTGAAATGGAACACACACATCAAATCTGTTGCCAAGATCGCTGGTAAAATGGTTGGACCACTCTACCGCTCCAGTCAGTATTTCCCTGCTGACGCAATCCTCTATCTGTATAAAAGCCAGGTACGCTCTGGACAGGAGCTGATTTTTTTTTTGACTATTGACTTTTTATTTATTCAATTTAAATTTCACTGAAATTTGAATTGAATAGATTAAAAGATTTGAATTTTATATTGATTATTTTAAGCAATATTAATTTGAGTGAAATTTAAATATATATTTCGAGAAATAAAAATCTATAATTATAGAAATTAAAACGTGATTTCATTACTTTTTAATGCTCAACTTACAAAAATAATTTTAATGTATATCGTGAGTCAGAATTCTTACTGCGAGATGTCAATTATAACAGTTAATCAATAAATTCCCTACGTATGATTGGAAGCTAATTAATGCAGTTTAATTTTCTGTGAATTTACCGGATATTCAGGTAAACTACTATCAGGAGTACCGTGTTCTATTTTAGATCAATTTATTAAAAATAAATTATGCATACTCCAACTGGTTTTGATATTAAACACATAAATTCATAAGTAAATTGTGTAGTATATTTTAGTAGGTATTTTTTTAGGTCTTGTAAGAGAATGATATATTATAAAGGTAGAACGAGAGGTAGTATATACTAAACAAATGATGCATTATATTTCGTCGTATAAGGCGACCGTCAGATAAGACGAGGTACAAAGTTGGAGCAAATCTTAATAAATTTATATATCGGTCGTATAAGACGACTGCTAAATCACGAAACCATGTTTGTTTAGCCTAGTCTATAGATTGCGACATTCGGAATCTTATGAAATATTGATTTTTAAAGATGATTTTTTTAATAGGCCGAAATATACGATAATGAAGTTTTAAAGGCGACAAATATGTAATGCTCCAGTATTGTTTTAATTCCTAAACGCACGACTGATAAATGTTACAGCAAATTTCCCCCATTAAATATAAACTAATGTAATAACATTGCGGGAGTTATATAATAAGAACAGTGTTCGAGTTACACTTTTAAGGTCAAAGGTCATTAGATCAGAAGTCAATGAAACTACGTGATCCTCAGTCCTGGATTTCTTTCTGTCTTAGGCTACTGAGATTAAGCGTTTTTAGCTCGTGTTCAAAATGAAACAACGCTCATAGAGTATTTTCCACATGATGGTAAGTCAAATAAGAAAGTAAAAAAATCGATTAGTAGTTAAAACATTAAAAATAGGGCTAGGTGCCATGACATGATGCAATGGAAGGGAAGTTAGAAGATACTCGTGGCGTTGAGGAGAGCACTCCCTCTTTCTGGGACTATGGAGCGAGTGAATTTTTTAAAGTCATGTCTGCGTTTTTCCGCCTTTACGGGAGCTGTGAAATGAGACTTCTGTATGTACAACTTTGAAGATTTATGAAAGAGTAAAAAAAAAAAAGTCAAAGAATGACGCCAATAAGTAATATTGTGTTGCTTTAAAAAACTTACCTTGACGTATAAGAGAAAAGAAAGGATGCCAGTTGCTAAGTAGGTGGGTCAAGTTCAAATCCAGTTCGTTCCACAGAAATATTTTCATCAAACATACATTTGAACTTGCGTTTAATCTATTATATAATAGGTAAATAAAATAAGAACGGGAAGAGGAAGACATAGTACCGTCACTGTTACGACTACATTTGCTGCTAGAGTTCCTATTTGCAATGCCTCCCCACGGGACAGAGTTAGACACCAGGGTCGTTTTTTTTTCTAACGTGGGAAAAAGGAAAAATTGTCGTGAAAATTTTCTTCTCCACTGAGAGAGAACAAGAAATCGAAGTGCATTATCTGAAGACCAAATACTACACTTTGATCTTTGCCTGACGACCAAAAACGTCTACTCTTTTGCTGCTAGAGTTACTACTCATTGAACAAATTATTACGTTTCGACGCGAGATTGAGCTGCTTTCATCAACAGGATGACATCTGGTGTGGTGGGAAGAACTCCCTTATCAGTAATGATTGGCAGCAGCAAAGTACCACCTAATGATCACCATAATTTGAGTCCTCACAAAACCTGATGCCAAAACATTTGCGTTTTATCTTTTTACGATGGTTTACCATGAATAAAATAAATTTAAACAAAAAGTAAAAAAAAATAAAAACGTCTTGAAGGATATTTATGGATTTCCGGCGAAGATGCAGGTTCTACGACATTATTGTAAAACGCCCTAATATAAAATGAATATACTTTTTGAATTCTCATAAAATGTTATGTGCTTGGCCTTCGCATGGGGTTTGTTTACAATTCGGTTGATTGACAGAGTGGCCAAAAATAATAACTATACTAGGAATGCATTTTCGCCTAACTCAAAGGTTGATGTCTTTTGCAGAGGAAGTAACGGTTTCTACTTCACGTAAAATCCAAGTAATTAGCGTACATCTCTTCGGATAATCTCTAATGCACACACACACACACACACACACACACACACACACACACACACACACACACACACACACACACACACACATATATATATATTTATATTAGACATCGAATAGAGAAATGATTTGAAAAATAATCTGAAACATTAGAGAGGGGTCATCTCAAGAGATACGTTTGGGCAAAACAAACAAACAAACAAACAAACAAACAAACAAACAAAACAACAAAACTATCTTTTTTATATCGTTTCTGAAACATCAAACAAATATGGAATTGTTTCATTTTCTGGAACATATAGATTATCTTTTACCTTGTATTTACTTTTCTTTAGTTCTGAAAGATATATTTTTTCTATTTAGCTGAGAATATATATATATATATATATATATATATATATATATATATATATATATATATATATATCGGTTGCTTGTTTTTGTTTTACGGCATATAAACCCTTTCCAGGTTATTTAATGCCGAATCCAAAAATTTTGAAGAAAGATTTTTTTAATAGAATATATTTGTTTTCAAGTCGGTATATATATATATATATATATATATATATATATATATATATATATATATATATATATATATATGTAATTCTTGGTTCGTTCATAGTCGATAAAACCATATTTCTACGCTACCAAATTAATTAAAATTTTCAGAAAATTTATCTGTAAAGTCAAGGAATGTTTGCATGTTATTAAAATAAATTAACATCGCAAGTTATTAAAATATATTAAATAAAATAAACATATTTTTCGTAAATGCAGAACTATGTTCCATTTTATGTCCGGTTTGCAATCAATTCACGACGATTTGACGATTTCGAATTTCGAATTAAAAATGTAAGTCTTGGTTCGTTCGTTATCAATAAAACCATATTTGTACATTACCAATTTGTTTGAAAGTTTCAGACAGTCTATATGTTATTAAAATAAATTAACATCGCAAATTATAAAAAAATATATTAAATAAAATAAAAATATTTTTCTTAAATGCGGACCTGTGTTCAAAGTTTATTTCCGGTAGAATGCACGTTGGAATGAATTCACTACGATTTGACGATTTCGCATTGCAGCATTTTGAGTGCTACATCGGTAAGTATAATAAGGCATCTCCTATTTTTACATTTTTATTACATTTGTTTATATTCCAAAATTTAAATTTTTAATTCATTTGTTTATCTTAAGACTTTTTAACCATCAAAAAATAAGTTTTATTTGTTTTGTTTTTTACGGCATCTAACGACATCTCGCCAAGACATTACAAGATTCGATTTTTTTAAAAATTTATATTCCAAGATTCCATTTTTTAAAAAAATTATATTCATTTGTTTTGATTAAAGCCAAGCCTACATAAAATAAAATTGTTTAATTATTAAAAATATTAATAAATAAAAAATAGCATCCATTTATTTCGATCGAATTCATTTGCTGTAAAAACTTACAGCATATTGTGCCCCCCCTCCCTCCCTGATGTTTTCTTTCTCACGTATTTCAGGTGTTTTTTCCATTTATTTTTTTTATATTTTTACGAATTATTACTGAGTCTGGACATTCTTCTACTAATTCCTTGGTAGGTTTCTTTCGGTAAATCTGTCTAAATAACTTCATATTTAAACTTATCTCGAATAACAGGATGTAAAAATTCTTTTGTGTTTCTTTACACTTTCCTGCAGGCCACATTTTTCCAGATACATTTATACTTATTTCTGTTAAATATAGCATTCATTTTTTTCCATAAAAATTCATTAGCTGTTTCCTTTTTTTTTCTTTACAGTCAATCTTATTTCTACATTTAAAAAAATTTTTTTTTCAACTTTCAAATAGTTTTTACACA
This sequence comes from Euprymna scolopes, assembly GCF_053919585.1. NCBI lineage: Eukaryota > Metazoa > Mollusca > Cephalopoda > Sepiida > Sepiolidae > Euprymna > Euprymna scolopes. Next base: position 111,622,244 of record NC_136489.1, on the reverse strand, counting down.
TAAATCCTTCTTTCAACGTTGTCCAACAAGATTTATTACTTACCGTTTTCCTGTGTTTCGGGAGGGGGGCATTACTATATTAGTATTGAAATTATTTCCATTTTTTGCTTCCTGCTTTTTCTACAGATTTTTCTAAACGATTTATTAGTTATTCTCAAAATCTTATAACATTACAATAAAAATTAGCATTAATTTTCTTACAGTACATATTTTTAGCCTTGCATTTTTCTCCAGATATATTTTTGATTTTTGTGTTATGGAAATCAATACAATTTTCTTACTCACGTGTATATAGCGTACAAGTCCACATTTTTCCAGATACATTTATATTTATTCGTGCTAAATATAGCATTCATTTTCCCCCATAACAATTCATTTTCTGTTTCCATGTGTTCCTTTTTTTCTGCAGTCAATCTTATTTCTACATTTTTTTTTTCAGAAATTTTCTTTTTTCAACTTTTACGTGGATTTAGAAATTGTACGATTATACTTTAACAATTCAAATAGTTTTTTACACATAAATCCTTCTTTCCACGTTGTCCAACAATATTTATTCCTTACCGTTTTCCGGTGTTTCCGGGGGATTACTATATTGCTATTGAAGTTATTTCCATTTACAATAAAGATTAGCATATTATTATAAATGGTTTTTGCTTTTTGTGTTATGGCAATCAATACCATTTTCTTACTCACGTGCATATAGCGTACAAGCCATCTGTTTACTAAAAAAATAGTTGGCCTTACATAAAAATACAGCCGTTGACTGGCCAAACAATTGATTATATTGAGATATCTATCAAGCATATGTTTTTTCAGTCTCCTCTTTTTGCAGATTGCTTAATTAAAAATTTGCAGAAACAAAGAAGCAAACCTATTTGGACGCAAACAAAATTACAGAACTACCACCAAAAAAATTGGCATTACTTGGCGATACAGGCAAATAAATTGAGAAATCACTCAAGCAAATATTCTTTTTAGACTTCTCTTTCTTCAGATTCCTCAATTAAAAACAGGCATTAAAACAAAAACAATTTTAAAACTAAATTCATTTCTCCAGATCTATTTGGACACAAGGAAAACTGCAGAACCACATAGAAAGCTAAATTGGCCTTAATTGACATTACAGTTGTCGATAGGCCCAAAAATTGAGAAATAAATCAAACAATTATCTTTTCTATATTTCTTTTTTTCAGATTTCTCATTTAAAAATAAGCAAAAAGAATATTTTAAGAACAAATTATTTCCAAATCTATTTGGACAAACGAAGTACATACCTTAATAAAAAATGGTCTTAATTCACGATACAGCTAAATTAAAAATAAGCACAAATTTATTTCTCAACATTGTGCTTATTTGACCATACAGCTGTTGATAGGCTAATTATTTCAGTAAACAATCAAGCAGACATTTTTCAGACTTTTCCTTTTTTCATATTCCTCAATTGAAATTAAGCAAAACAAAACACTACAAAAATCATTATTTCTACAAATCTATTTTGAAGCAAGAAAAACTACAGTACTATAAACTAAGAAAAAGAAATTGCTCTTATTCACCGTACAGCTCAATTCAAAATAAGCAACAACAAAAAAAGAAATTAAAAAAAATATTTCTCCAAATCTATTTTGACGTAAGGAACATTACAGGACTACATACAAAAAAGGAATTACTCTTCATTGAGCATACAGCTCTATTAAAAATAAGCACAAAAACATTCCGAAAAATATTGCTCCAAATCTATTTGGACGCAAGGAAAGGATAAAAAAAAATTATTTCCAAATCTATTTGATCAAAAGAAATACAGATCTTCATAAAAAAATCAAATACATTTGTAAGTATGTGAATAAAGGCAGCGATATGGCAGTTTTTGCCTTGAAAATACAGAGCAATGATCTGAATGCAAGCCTACATATTGATGAAATCGCACAGTATCAAGGTGAAAGATACATAAGCATCAATGAAACTATGTGGCGAATTCTTTTGTTTCCAATACATAAACGAAGTCCGACTATTGTTCACTTAGCTGTACATCTAGAAAATAGAGAGCGCGTTTACTTCACAGCTTCAAATTTGCAACATATAGCTTTGAATCCACCTGCTACAACATTAACGGCTTTCTTCATGTTATGTCAAACTGACGCATTTGCAAAAACACTCCTTTATTCGGAAGTGCCTCAGTATTATACATGGAATAAGAGCAGAAAATCATTTGAACGGCGCAAAAGAGGAGAGCAAGTTGAAGGACAACCTGGAATATTCAAAGAAAACACAATAGACAGACTGTATACTATCCATCCCAAACAAGATGAATACTTCTTTCTTCGCATGTTGTTGGTAAATGTGCCTGGTCCAACATCATTCCAGCAATTAAAAATTGTCAATGGCATTACACATGCTACTTTTCGCAGGGCATGTAAAGCTCTGAATTTATTGAAAAATGATGGACATTGGGATGAATGCATTAATGATGCGTGTAACACATTGCATCCTAATCAATTATGGGAGAAATATAAATCACACATGACCGAAGACATTTTTCATCAAATAAGCAATGGAAGTACAAATACCTGTCTGGATTTTACATCAGAAATCTATAATGAGGCATTGATAAGAATTGAAAATTTGTGTTTAGAAATTGCAAACAAATTCCTCAATCAATTGGGAATGATCTCACCGACTCGATCTGCTGCTGCTTTCTTTGATGTAGAATTGTGTAGGGAACAAAATTACAACACAGATGATCTTTTGTTGTATGTGCAAGCAAATATTAACAAGCTAACACCTGAGCAAACAGACGTTTACAACAAAATAATGCAGGCTGTAAATAATGGAGTGGGAGATATATTTTTCTTATATGAGCCAGGAAGAAACTGGTAAAACGTTCTTAATTAAATTTATTTTGGCAGCCATTCAATCACAAAATGGCATAGCCTTAGCTCTTGCATCTTCTGGAATAGTTGCAACATTACTACCAGGTGGACGAACTGCTCATTCTGCATTGAAACTTCCTTTAAACATGCAATTTATTGGAACTCCCATGTGCAATATTTCAAAAACATCAGGTATGGGAAAAGTATTTAAAAAAATGCAAACTTATTGTTTGGGATGAATGCACAATGGCACACAAAAATCACTGGAGGCTCTTGATCGGTCATTGCAAGATTTGCGGGTAAATTATAGATTATTTGGGAATGCAGTAATATTGCTTGCTGGAGATTTCAGGCAAACATTACCTGTAATTCCTCGATGAACACCAGCAGATGAAATAAATGCTTGCCTCAAATACTCCACTTTTTGGCGAAATGAAAATATGCGTGTCCAGCAGCAAAATAATAAGTCAACAGAGATCTTTTCAAAACAATTGTTGGAAATTGGGAACTATTCTATTGGCTATTCTGACTTCAGGGCGAATTCAGTTGCCACAAAATTTCTGTAATTTAGTTACATCAAAAGACGAATTAATTAAAAATGTATTCCCGGACATCCACATTAACTTTAAGAATCACAGTTGGCTGAGTGAATGAGCTATTCTTGAACCCACGAACAAAGACGTCCATGCACTCAACAATAGTATTAAGTTGAACATTCATGGTGAGTTAGTCACATACAAGTCCGTCGACACTGTTGTTAAAGCAGACGAAACAATCAATTATCCATCAGAGTTTTTGAATTCACTAGATTTGCCAGGGATTCCACCACATGTACTGCAATCGAAAATTGGTGTGCCAATTATCATGTTGCGAAATATTAACCAGCCTAAGCTTTGTAATGGCACACGTCTTTCAGTAAAAAATTAATGACCAACATCATTGAAGCAACAATTTTGACAGGGCCTTTCAAAGGTGAAGATGTCCTAATTCCGCGCATTCCCATAATTCCAACAGATCTGCCATTTCTATTTAGAAGATTGCAATTCCCAATTCGCTTGGCATTTGCAATCACAATCAACAAGGCACAGGGACAATCTTTAGAATTGTGTGGATTAAATTTACACACTGTTTCTCACACGGGCAATTATATGTTGCATGTTCTAGAGTCGGCAAACCTGAGAATCTCTTCATCTGCACTGAAACTGGAACTACTAAGAATATTGTGTATCCACAAGTTTTGGAAAATTAAATCCTTCATATTAAATGTCAACTTATGGAACTGGATCAAAATGAACTCCAAAGGACAATCTCCAAAATTATTATTCAATCAAGAATTTGAGAGGCAAAAACACCAAATACATCCTTCACTGAAGTATATCTGTGCATGGGTTAATCGTGGGACTTCAACCCCAGAAAGATTAATAACACTGCCCTTTGTAAATCGCGGTCCTTCGTACAAGACATTAAGAAGCAACAACATGGAAACCACCTTTGCTGTAGCATATCTATGCATGGGTTCATTATTTAATTCGGATGAGTTGCACTGATGATTTCTAATAAGAATGAAATAGATCTATGTGCCAATAAGATAGATCTATATGCACATTTCTAAATTATTTATTGATGTTTATCTACATATTTAAAAATGTAACTTAATTCATCACGTGACGCGAAACCTGATAGTCTCACTTACAGATTTTAAAAAAAATTTGCGATATTCATTCAATTTAATCATTTCACCAAACGGAACCAAAGCAACGCGTGGCCGAGTACAGCAGGTATATATATATATATATATATATATATATATATATATATATTATATGTATATTATATATAAATAATATTGGAATTTTCAGAATGTGAGGTGCTATAATTATTTTCCACAGTCAAACAATGTCGTCATGCAAGCCAACTAACGGTTAGTCCAAGACTCGAGTTTCGCCTATATTTCTCATCAGGTGAACACGTCCGAACTCGGGATTTGAAACGCGAATCTCTTGCATACGAGGAGAGTATCCAGCTAAATAGCCAACTGCGCCACATACAAGAAAGTCTATTAGCTAAGACAGGTCAAGCAAACCGCGGCGAAATCCAACTATGTAATATACCTAGTCCGTCTCAAACTAGAAATGTGGTTATCCAACTACTGAGAAGTATGCTTTTTACACTCACAAAGACGATGTCATCCAACAAGCTATTAATAGCGAGCAAATTAATATTAAAATTTTCAGAATGTGAGAGATGCTATAATTATTTCCACCTTCAAATACCGTCGCAGCTCACACAAGCAATGGAAGCCAATAAATCCGAAGTCCAAGCCTCGAGTTCCGCCCTAACTTAGGCGCATAAGTTGAACACATTCGAACTAATGACTAACATGAAAGCATCTAAACGTCATGATTGGCATAAGTAAAATGATAAATTCCGGTCAACACTCCGATACATTTTTCCCTCTTAATTCATATAACAGAATATTACAGAAAAAGGAGTTTATAGGGAATTATGAGTAATCTTGATTATGAGTACTCTGGATAAAATTATGAGTACTCTGGATCAAAAACAAGTTAGAAAGATAAATGTACCAGAAAGCAAAATTTATTCGTAATGAGATTATATTATAAATATAGCAACATGCAAATACGCTATTTATAATAAATCACTAACGCATAACACAAATGTGCTGAATCCTATTCAATGATGAAAAGTAATTTTATAGCAAGCAAAATATATATGTAAAAGATTCTTATTGGGACAATAAGCAGTAATATAATTAAATTAATAGAAAACCAGTATATATTCATACGTGAATATTTACAGGCATGATTTGAACCAAACATAAATCGTTGGGTAATTGAAAACGCTATTGATTAAGCGACTATAATAAACACATAGTATGAGACAGAAGAGATTAAATGTATGAATGAAATCATGAATGTGGATAAAAATAACATACAACGTTTTATACGGAACGAAGATTGGGTGAGAATAAAAGAAATAACGGAAAAATGAACAAATTCACATCCAACATTAAAACACAACAATATCATAAATCTTAGCAATTTGATCTCTGCTGGAGTCAAATCGAAAGGCGTGGATTTTCCACGCTCTGTATCCGCAACGTAGAGTTTAGTGAGTTAATTGTAATAATAAGGTTAAGCGTGTTAAAAGTGTCGGTATTCTGTATGCGATAATTCTTTAGCTACATGAGATAAGTGTTTTTATTTTCTTCCTATATACCGCAACATTTGTTCATTTGAAGACAAGTAATAGACAGGGAACCGTACTACATTTGTTTCAAAATAAAACTAAGCGCGGCAGCCTGGCAAAGGTCAAATGCATTAAGGGAAATATCTTGGATAAATGAGACAACAATAACTAAAAAAGACAACAATAACTGAGTATCACAACATTACAGATGACCACATGTTTTACATTGCCCAGGGTGGAGATGGTATTATAGAGGGTATTTTATTCTACTAATATTGAAATGAAACTTGACAACTCAAAATAAGCTACGAGAGTAAATTAGGCATTTTTGATGCCATGTGCTAGGGATCAAATGAAGCTATCGAACTCCAAAAAAAAAACAAAAAACAAAACAAAAAAAAAAACACAGTCAGGGCTTGCACTAGCCAACAGGTAATATCATCAATAATCTGCAAACGATATCTACGCTGGCTCAGACATACCTTATGGTTGGTCCCAGAAAGAATGCCCAACTAATTAATCCAATTGATCCCGTGTAGAATGTATAGAAGGGGAAGACTAAAAATGAACTCGAAGAAGGCAAAGGTTTGATTGCGACGGCGAGGAGTTGGAGGAACTCTGTTGACCTTGCTTCAGATCAAAAATGATAATACAGTTTGACTGTCATTATGCGTCGCAAGACGTGTTAGCTCCTCTATTATTTAATAAAATAAATGTACATAAACTATGATTGTATTTGGGTTAATGTAAGGGTTTATTTCTGTTAATGTCAATATTTTTCATCTGAGTTAAGTTCTGTTGGATTGCAAAATCTGTGTGCTAATACCAGCCATTGATGAAATGTACCTTTTCAATTATATTTCGAAATTCTAGAGATGAGGATTGTTTATTTATATTATTTGGATACTTCGAACTACTGTTCTCATATTAAGCGATATTCCCTCAACGTTTTCAGTCAATATCAACGCCTGCAAGCATTTTTGCCGAAGTCTAGAATCTGTAGGAAATTTCAAACTCTTTAACTAATCCACGTATGAGAGGGTAGAAATCTTAAAAAATCGCAGTTCTATTCTTAGCAGTGCCCGCACTGAGGATTGAACCATAAACCACCAGAAGAGTTCCATTGGAGGACTGAATTGACTTGGTACTTTAACCATTACGCCACAGATCCTTATGAACCTCAAAAAAGTCGGAGGTTACATCATGAATGTAACAAAAATAATATTCAAGATGGGAACAGTAGTCTAAATAATTCAAACAATAAAAACTTTTTATTTTATTTTATTATTTCTGTATCCTTTCGTTGATCAAGTATTTGTAAAGTTAACTATTATGTAATCCCTTTTAGGGGTTGCCGAAAACTTTAAAGTGTTCATGGATCAATAAAGTTAAATTACACTAAGTGTTTCTTTATATTATGTCACGCCACGCATAAAACGGCAAGCGTTTTAAGTATTTAACCATATCGCTTTATAAAGCAACCCATTCAAGTTAATGCTATTTGCTATTCTCTGGACCTGTTTGGAAGAGAATGGACCAATTGACCTGTATGCAAACACATAGTAACGCACAAACACACACACGCACATATATATATATATGTGTGTGTGTGTTTGTGTATGTGTGACATGTTATGCGAAAAGAATAAGGAAAAAACGTGTGTTAATATATATATATATATATATATATATATATATATATATATATATATCTTTCACTAACTCAGTGAAAGAGAGAGAGAGAGAGAGAGAGAGAGAGAGGGGCGGGATAACGAAACAAAAAACGTGCTTACGTAAGGAAAGGGTAGAAAGAATGAGGAAATGAACCGAAGGTTTAAATAAAAAGCAGAATTTATTTTTCCTGTCTTTTCAAAAATGTTCTGTTTATTTTATTATTTTTTTTTTAAATACCTTAACTCTCCAAAGTGTTTCTTTCTCCTTTTCTACATCCCTACCCCTACTCTTTACATACCCAGGGCCTGCCTTTAGAGGTTCCCTTCCATGCGCGTAGATTTATGGGCTTCCGTTGTAAATAGGGTTCACGCAAGTAAAGACGAAGTAAAGACGATGCAAAGGACAAAGAAGGAGGAGTGGAGAACCGCGGAGGAGGCTGATGAAGGCAAAAGACAGTGCCCAAATGTTGCACATCAGTTGGTGATGGAGGGGAAACGGCTCACGCAGCAGCCAATCGGATTCGTGGAGAAGACGAACCGACAGAGCGAAAGAAATTACCTCAATCCCCGGCAACAACTAAAATAAATAATTAAAACGAATTAGAAAAAAAGAAATCGTCTAAATTTTAAAAGAACAGGAAATAAATAAAAACCATGATATGAACGTAATAAATAGATACGTTTACGAGGAAAAGTTAAATAAGCCAATACAGAGTCGATTCAGATATTCCACGAGTTTGACACAAGGCAAACGAGGGCGCTTTCAGTAAGAAATAAGGATATTTATGAAGCGCACCTTTACAGAAGTTAAACAGTTGTATATAATTATATACACTAACATTAAAATGGAGTTGCTTTTGTTTGAGACCAACTACAGTGCACGGATACATCGGTTCGCTAAACATTTATTGAATTTTATAGCTTTGTTTAGAAGTTAAGTACACAATTTGTACAGATAGACCCAATTCTAATGTGATAAAAAAAGAAAAGCTATAGGAAAAAATTAATTACCTAGTTCGATTTGTCAAACACAACACAAAAATTGCAAGTGAGAAAGAACGCTTATCCATCAAAATGAAATGTTACGTATATTTTAACGTACTTTAACTGCGATGTTTGCTTCCTGTTTATAAAACACTGATAAAACGAACTCGTATTGCTACTACAACTGCAAGAGGCATTCCTTTGTCTCTCTGTGAGTCAGAGTTTCTATGGACAAAACTTTTTATTAGGGACTTTACACGTAATGTACGCATTACAGTTTGCATGCTTACCCTCTAATTACAATCTGATCATCTTTAAATTCAATATGAAAAAAAATTGTAACGAAGCCACGAAGACGTATGCAGAAGCAGCGGCATGAGATGTGTGCAAATGACCAAGCCGTGGTGTGAGGTGACGTCATAGCGTAAGAAGAGGAAGTAAAAAAGCGAAGAAATTTTAGAACTACGTGGTGACGACAGTGACTTGGAAGCACATGTTGGTGCGAGAAGAAACTTTTAAAACAAGATGTAGTCCTACCTTTAACAATCGTGGACCGAAAGGCGAGCTGGAGACATAGCTACTGATTTAAGCTGCGGATAGCGAAACGAGTAATTTACCTGGAAGAAACGTGGGAAGACGTCCATATTGCCGCTGGCTTGGAAAATTACGTGTCAGTGGTTTGGTGATAACCCGAGCGTTAAAAATGACTTTTGTTTCAATTAGAAAAACTCGAGTCGACTTTCTTTCCTTTCTTCCTTTGCAACAATCTCTTGCATACAACGTACTGGGACCGAGTGAAAGTTTTACGGTCACATCACGAAATTATTGTCTGATCTCTCCCATTAACTAATTCAACGCAGTTTATAACATTCACCAAAGATACTACTCTGATTGTGTTGCCATATTCCGGCTGATAATATTCGGGTTATAATCATTTCATCGCATTAACCTTCATTCTTGAATAAATCATGGCATCGATACGTGGTCATTTGATACGTTAAGCATCCAATTATTCGTAAACATCGAAGTTGTTTTAATAATTGCAATTAATGTAAGAAAAACTGAATTTGATTTTAACGTTTCCAAAATTTGCAACAATTCAATCAGAATTAATTGGCGAGTAAAAGTTATTTTCACTAGTTTGAACACAATGAAGTTAGAGCCAGTTTAAATAGAAGAAAAAGGGGAAAACAAAATGAAAGGAAAAACAGTTGCTTGACGACGCTGGGTAAGTGCGCTTAAAGATGGAGTACTGCTGCCACATCTGGGCAGGAGCTAAAAACAGCTTATCCTGCCTTGACAGAGTACAAAATAGACTTCGTTGCTTAGTGGGGGGATGCCCTTTTCTCTTCACTGCAACCTCTCTCCTACAAGAGCCGTTGCGAGCCGGTTTGTGTTTTATCGTTATTTCCATGGCAAGTGCTCGTCTGAGCTCCAATCGCTGCTGTCCCCTCGTCAATCTTTCACGAAAAACACCCGTCCTGCTGGAACCACTGTCAATAATTTTCCCCATTCTTTATCTGTGCCTAAATCAAAACGTAGATTCCATGAACAAAGCTTTTTTTTTTCTTAGAACTGCACGCCCGTGGAACACTCTTCCGTTTGCCTTTTTCTCACCTGACTACAACTTGGATGTCTTCAAGTTCAACATAAACAAATTCCTGATAAACCGCCCCGTTAAGTAATCCAATTTATCAAATCTCCAGTACTAACGATTACTACGATATTATCTCATTGATTACTTTACACGCAATGACTCTTATCCTCCAGTGGCATCCAGGCCTTCATAAGTGGTGACTCCCTTGTAAAAAACAAACAAACAAGTACAGCTAGTATGTTATTAAAATAAAACTAACACATGGAAACTTTCTTTGAAATTGAAACAATTTTTAGAAGTCGAAAAATATTTGTGTAGAGAATGAGAAGATCACATATAAACACGTATATATACACGCACAAATACAGACACACATACACACACATATATACATATATGTTTCGTGGTCTGATTTAGATTCGTCAGTATAAGAAATACGTAACAAATACTGCCGGTCGGATTATTTTAACCAACGGTACAATTATTCTTTAACACCGGCTTCTAACCACACGGCCGTCGTGACGACTACACTATGAAACGAAGAGGAAATACACCTTGTATTTCTCTTATGTAAACGCAAGAACTTACATTCAAACACTTTTGCGATCTACTGTTAATTTTCCTCACAGGGCTCAATCATGAAAACACTGTATGTTTCTAAGACTAAACTTCTTTCGTCAACCACTTATTGATTGTTATGACAGATAACGCCCTATCTGAAAGCCCATCTCCCAAACTCCTCGGCTTAACATTCACAGGCAGCGTGAATTTGAACAAATATATTGAAGATATTGCCAAGGCTGCTGTGAAGAAAATGGGATCCCTTTACCGCGCTTGAAAATTACTCACACCAGTATAGTATCCTCTATCTTCAAAAAGCTCCAATTTGCCGATGCATTACGTGTTATTGCCATATCTGGGCTGGTCTCTCACTCTAAGACACGATTCCCAAAAGAGTCTCAAATCTAATAAGTACCGTACTATCGGCAAAATTCCAACCATTTGTTTCATTGCAACAATATTAAATCCATGCTTCTGTTTTACAAGCATTTAATGAAATATTTTCTGATGAACTAAGACAACTTGTGCCCCTTCAAGACAAGCAAAAAAAAAAAAAAAAAATTCCATCTCTTTAATGTTGAGATCTGTGGATGCCGGAAAGCATTTTACTTTAATAGTTTTTCCTTCGGACTGCTAGACTTTGGAATTTACTTTCACGCTTCAAATGTCCCTAACTGTACTAACCCTCACAATGCTAAATGTAATGTGAACAGCTATCCTGCCGTTTAACTCCCTATAATCTCCTATTAGATGAGATTTCAAATAGCAACCCCTTTCGTTTCAAATGGATATTTGTCTTGTTAAAGGTAAAAAAGAGTAAAAAATAAAAACAGTATTCTTTACGCGACCCGTAAATCTACTTGCAAAGGGTCGTATGCAGCACAGGGACTCTATGTTTTGCATGTATGGTCTCGTCTATCCTATGTTTTCCATACTTTGATAAAACAGTCATGTTCTCATATTATTCGAAAGTGTAATAATTAACATTATTTCCAAGGCTTAGCCGAACTTGCCTCTGGTATACTGAGTCCACCGTCCATAGTTGTAACTTGTTTTTTACAAGGATGTCACTAAGTATCAAGGCCTAAACGCTACTAGAGAATAAAGATTAATCAGTGCAGGGTGGCATCTAGGAGCAGTGTAGCGATCGTTAATGGTGGAAGTTTGGCAGACTTTAATTATTTAAGCGAACAGACTAATAAGAACGTGTTTACATTGGTTTTGAAGACAACCATATTGTAGTCAGCTGGGAAGCATGCCAGCGGAAGTTTCCCCGGGGGGCAGTTCTAGAAAAGCAGCTTTATTCATGGAATTTATGTTCGGATGTAGACTCAGATACCTGCTTCAAATTCTAAGCGCATTAGTATACAAAAGTATTGTCTTGTAAGGTTCCTGAAATGCGCCAAGAGTCCTGACGGGCATCAAAGCAACCAAAGGGTTCTTCCTTATCCAACTCTTACTCAATCGGATCGGATCTCTGATATCAAGCGTACAAGAGAAGCTTTGTATCAGTAATCACTAAATTTAACCTTAAAACAACAATTATGTGCTTCCTTTAAACTGGGTCTTCATTGTGTTTTAGTTTTAAATATAAACTAAAAATGTACTATGGATCAAAGATTAATTGGTACATGTCACAGGAATTGTTTATGCGCAAGTTCCGCCTAAATTTAGCAACTGGCGACGCCCAGGATTGTTGGTCTCATACTGTAGCCTTTTATCTGGAGACTTAATCAGCCATTATATATTTATAAGAAGGAAACGAGGAGAACAAATGAGAGATATAAAGGAAGGAAGAAAAGCTATAAGAAAAATATGAAAGATTTTTAACTAGAAAAGAAAGCGTAACATCTGTCTTGATAGTACACGTCATCGTATATGTTCTCGACCAGAGTTAGAGAAATACTTTTTGAATTGAAACTTAAATTTTTTTTTGTCCCAATAGTAAGTGCGCTTTTGAGGGGAGTTGTATTTTAACTATATTAAAACAGATATTGTATCTCAATTTGCCCTCACGGGGAAGTAAGGAAATAGGGACACAGAAACGAAGATGGATGAAGGAAACAGATTGGAAAAAGAAAAAATAAACATTAGAAATAAAGAAAAGAAAGAAAAAAGAAAAGAAAATTAAATATGATATTTTCATTGATGCAAATTTCGCATATATCATTACAGAGTCAATTTTCTATAGAATCTTGTATATTATGAAGCTGTGACTTCCAAAAAAAAAAAAAAAAACATGTATATATTCATCATCGGCGCATCAGCTTGAATCGAAACCGAAACCAAAAGTTATGAAGAAAAAAAAATATGTGTATATATATAACTTGAGTCCATGCAGCTATCATCGAAACCGAAACCAAAACTTATGAAGGAATCTTGGTAAAATTATTTATAAAAAAAAATAGATGAATTGAGTACCATCAGCTATAATCGAAACCGAAACCAAAACTTATGAGGAGTTCTTGGTGAAATTATTTATTACAAGAAATGGAATGCCATAACAATTGAACAACACTCACTTGAAGGAAAAAAATGTAAGCGTGACACACAAAATAATATACACGTTATCGTATTAATATATAGATATTACTCTTAATATAGTATGGAATAATTTGGAGTTCAGTATAGTCTAACATTAACCACTTAACTATACTGACTCTCATTATATCACCGAAGTTAAGCAACGTTGAGTCTGGTCGGACGGGGGACCATTTGGAAATATCAGGTGCTCTATGGGTGAGGACGAGGCTTTCTCTCTAAAAACAAATAGCGTTAAGGGATTATTCGCTGATAATGCCACATAAAAGCCACCCTTTATATAATGTTTATATTTCTCAATTTGAAGAAATATAGAATTTCGCGTTCAACAAGGCACGTCAATAAGTTTATACCAATAAGAACAAATTGTTTTGACACTGCGTCTTATATTTTCTTTCCTTATAGAGTGAATAAGATTAACTGCTGGACTGATGCAATTTTTTTTTACAAACCCAGAATAAGACCTTTATAGCTGCATTTTCATGATATTAAAAATGACCTTGTGTCGAACGCTGGCTTCATAGGAAGGCAAATAAGTAGCAACAATCGGACAAATTTCTTAATACTCGTACTATTGTGATTATCAGACTACTGTTCTAATCTTGAGTGTGATTTTAACGACGTTGCGGTCGATGTAACCTCCGATCTTCTTCAGGTGTGTTTTGTCGAACTCGGAAATGTTTCTGTTGAACTCAGGAATTTATACGGAATTTGAAGCGGAACCCTTTATTTACTTCACGGGGGTAGCGTGTTCTTGTTTTGTCAGCCATGACTGGATAACGGTCCTAAGTAATTCGAAAATGTATTTTTCGGCCGCCCACACTGAGGATTGAATCTTCAACCTTCAGGGAATATCAATTTTTACAATTGATTTTTCCAAGTACTCTTGTTACAGAGGGCTGTTGTTTTCGATGTATCAAATCTGAGACTATGTTTTGTTGTTTTTATTAGAAGAGGACTGATGTTATTTGTTGTTCATATTTGTGAGAGTCTTAAAAGTGTTCATGTGTCTTAAGATGTTCATGTTGGAATGTAATTGTGAGATGGAGACACTGGTGAGATATAGAGACAGAGTACATATAAAGAGAGAGAGAGAGAGAGAGACAGTTCTGTATATATATATATATATATATATATATATATATATATATATATATATATATATAATAGACAGATACATGTTATTACAAGAGAACCAATTCAATGAGGGGAGATTTATGAATATCTTGATAGATAGACCGAGAGATAGTGCGTTTGACATTTACGTTTTGACAGTTGTGCATATAATATAAACACGTTACCTTACTCGTTGTAATGATGACACAGAAGACGCAGATACACAAAGATGATGACGTCCTTTATTTATGACTGGTCCATGATTTCGCGTGAGGAATTCAAAGTTTCTTTACATGGTTATTTCTAAAACCCTCTTACTTCTACTGGGTGTCTTGATTCTAACAGAGAATAGGTCTGAACCTCTCTGCTCCTCTGATCTGACTGATCTCACTCCCCCTAACTAACTTCGAATTCTTTCCTATATTGAGAACTCGTCACGTCATCGCATGATTAAACATGTGCTCATAAAGCACGTTGGGTGACATGCGTCACGTTGCCAAACTTGACATGACCCCGAGTTCAGTAACCTATTGTTCAAATAACATTTTTACAAAATATGTTTACAATTTCAATTTACGATTAAATTCCTTAACAGAAACAAATTTCATTATTACATTCCTTTTCCATATACAGATATGTAAGCTAAACAATTGCAATTCCTTATTTCAATAACATTCTGTATTTATTTTTACTTATGATTGGAATTTTCAATTCCAAGTCGAGCTTCGCAAGTTCGAATCCTTGACTATCCTATTTCATATTTACATTTAACTAATTCCCTATTTTTTTTACTTACATGAAAAGGTGACAGTACTTTATCATGTAACACTCTAACTAATTTATAATAACCGATCCTCATCTCAAAAATTCACAAACGTTCCGAATACTCTTATTTAGATACGTTTCAGTTTATGAGGAATTAATCAAGCCTTTAAAAATCGTATTTATTAAGCAATACTTTAGTATTCAAAACAGCAGAAGGCTTAAAAACCTAATTCCCAATTGTTAGCCGGTATTAAACTTTGAAGTAAGCCACAGCAGTCCCTGATATTTTATCTAGTACATTGTTCCGATGCGTTTCACTCAGCCCGTGTTTTCTATTTCATACGGCGAATCAGGTCGCAGGTATGTAATTCACTTCTTCTTATATACGAGTTGAGGAATTATAATTTTTCTTATATACGAGTTGAGGAATTATAATTTTTCTTATATACGAGTTGAGGAATCATAATTTTTCTTCTATACGAGTTGAGGAATCATAATTTTTCTTATATACGAGTTGAGGAATTATAATTTTTCTTATATACGAGTTGAGGAATTATAATTTTTCTTATATACGAGTTGAGGAATTATAATTTTTCTTATATACGAGTTGAGGAATTATAATTTTTCTTATATACGAGTTGAGGAATTATAATTTTTCTTCTATACGAGTTGAGAAATTATAATTTTTCTTATATACGAGTTGAGGAATTATAATTTTTCTTATATACGAGTTGAGGAATTATAATTTTTCTTCTATACGAGTTGAGGAATTATAATTTTTCTTATATACGAGTTGAGGAATTATAATTTTTCTTATATACGAGTTGAGGAATTATAATTTTTCTTATATACGAGTTGAGGAATTATAATTTTTCTTATATACGAGTTGAGGAATTATAATTTTTCTTATATACGAGTTGAGGAATTATAATTTTTCTTATATACGAGTTGAGGAATTATAATTTTTCTTATATACGAGTTGAGGAATTATAATTTTTCTTATATACGAGTTGAGGAATTATAATTTTTCTTATATACGAGTTGAGGAATTATAATTTTTCTTATATACGAGTTGAGGAATTATAATTTTTCTTATATACGAGTTGAGGAATTATAATTTTTCTTATATACGAGTTGAGGAATTATAATTTTTCTTATATACGAGTTGAGGAATTATAATTTTTCTTATATACGAGTTGAGGAATTATAATTTTTCTTCTATACGAGTTGAGAAATTATAATTTTTCTTATATACGAGTTGAGGAATTATAATTTTTCTTATATACGAGTTGAGGAATTATAATTTTTCTTCTATACGAGTTGAGAAATTATAATTTTTCTTATATACGAGTTGAGGAATTATAATTTTTCTTATATACGAGTTGAGGAATTATAATTTTTCTTCTATACGAGTTGAGGAATTATAATTTTTCTTATATACGAGTTGAGGAATTATAATTTTTCTTATATACGAGTTGAGGAATTATAATTTTTCTTATATACGAGTTGAGGAATTATAATTTTTCTTATATACGAGTTGAGGAATTATAATTTTTCTTATATACGAGTTGAGGAATTATAATTTTTCTTATATACGAGTTGAGGAATTATAATTTTTCTTATATACGAGTTGAGGAATTATAATTTTTCTTATATACGAGTTGAGGAATTATAATTTTTCTTATATACGAGTTGAGGAATTATAATTTTTCTTATATACGAGTTGAGGAATTATAATTTTTCTTATATACGAGTTGAGGAATTATAATTTTTCTTATATACGAGTTGAGGAATTATAATTTTTCTTATATACGAGTTGAGGAATTATAATTTTTCTTCTATACGAGTTGAGAAATTATAATTTTTCTTATATACGAGTTGAGGAATTATAATTTTTCTTATATACGAGTTGAGGAATTATAATTTTTCTTCTATACGAGTTGAGGAATTATAATTTTTCTTATATACGAGTTGAGGAATTATAATTTTTCTTATATACGAGTTGAGGAATTATAATTTTTCTTATATACGAGTTGAGGAATTATAATTTTTCTTATATACGAGTTGAGGAATTATAATTTTTCTTATATACGAGTTGAGGAATTATAATTTTTCTTATATACGAGTTGAGGAATTATAATTTTTCTTCTATACGAGTTGAGGAATTATAATTTTTCTTATATACGAGTTGAGGAATTATAATTTTTCTTATATACGAGTTGAGAAATTATAATTTTTCTTATATACGAGTTGAGGAATTATAATTTTTCTTATATACGAGTTGAGGAATTATAATTTTTCTTATATACGAGTTGAGGAATTATAATTTTTCTTCTATACGAGTTGAGGAATGATAATTTTTCTTATATACGAGTTGAGAAATTATAATTTTTCTTATATACGAGTTGAGGAATTATAATTTTTCTTATATACGAGTTGAGGAATTATAATTTTTCTTATATACGAGTTGAGGAATTATAATTTTTCTTCTATACGAGTTGAGGAATTATAATTTTTCTTATATACGAGTTGAGGAATTATAATTTTTCTTATATACGAGTTGAGGAATTATAATTTTTCTTCTATACGAGTTGAGGAATTATAATTTTTCTTATATACGAGTTGAGGAATTATAATTTTTCTTATATACGAGTTGAGGAATTATAATTTTTCTTCTATACGAGTTGAGGAATTATAATTTTTCTTATATACGAGTTGAGGAATTATAATTTTTCTTATATACGAGTTGAGGAATTATAATTTTTCTTATATACGAGTTGAGGAATTATAATTTTTCTTATATACGAGTTGAGGAATTATAATTTTTCTTATATACGAGTTGAGGAATTATAATTTTTCTTATATACGAGTTGAGGAATTATAATTTTTCTTATATACGAGTTGAGGAATTATAATTTTTCTTATATACGAGTTGAGGAATTATAATTTTTCTTATATACGAGTTGAGGAATTATAATTTTTCTTATATACGAGTTGAGGAATTATAATTTTTCTTATATACGAGTTGAGGAATTATAATTTTTCTTATATACGAGTTGAGGAATTATAATTTTTCTTCTATACGAGTTGAGAAATTATAATTTTTCTTATATACGAGTTGAGGAATTATAATTTTTCTTATATACGAGTTGAGGAATTATAATTTTTCTTCTATACGAGTTGAGGAATTATAATTTTTCTTATATACGAGTTGAGGAATTATAATTTTTCTTATATACGAGTTGAGGAATTATAATTTTTCTTATATACGAGTTGAGGAATTATAATTTTTCTTATATACGAGTTGAGGAATTATAATTTTTCTTATATACGAGTTGAGGAATTATAATTTTTCTTATATACGAGTTGAGGAATTATAATTTTTCTTCTATACGAGTTGAGGAATTATAATTTTTCTTATATACGAGTTGAGGAATTATAATTTTTCTTATATACGAGTTGAGAAATTATAATTTTTCTTATATACGAGTTGAGGAATTATAATTTTTCTTATATACGAGTTGAGGAATTATAATTTTTCTTATATACGAGTTGAGGAATTATAATTTTTCTTCTATACGAGTTGAGGAATGATAATTTTTCTTATATACGAGTTGAGAAATTATAATTTTTCTTATATACGAGTTGAGGAATTATAATTTTTCTTATATACGAGTTGAGGAATTATAATTTTTCTTATATACGAGTTGAGGAATTATAATTTTTCTTCTATACGAGTTGAGGAATTATAATTTTTCTTATATACGAGTTGAGGAATTATAATTTTTCTTATATACGAGTTGAGGAATTATAATTTTTCTTCTATACGAGTTGAGGAATTATAATTTTTCTTATATACGAGTTGAGGAATTATAATTTTTCTTATATACGAGTTGAGGAATTATAATTTTTCTTATATACGAGTTGAGGAATTATAATTTTTCTTATATACGAGTTGAGGAACTATAATTTTTCTTATATACGAGTTGAGGAATTATAATTTTTCTTCTATACGAGTTGAGGAATTATAATTTTTCTTCTATACGAGTTGAGGAATTATAATTTTTCTTATATACGAGTTGAGGAATTATAATTTTTCTTATATACGAGTTGAGGAATTATAATTTATCTTATATACGAGTTGCGAAATTATATTTTTTCTTATATACGACTTGAGGAATTATAATTTTTCTTATATACGACTTGAGGAATTATAATTTTTCATATATACGACTTGAGGAACTATAATTTTTCTTATATACGAGTTGAGGAATTTAGAATTCTTTTATTTGATATAGATATAAATAAGGATGACGCCAGTCGTATAATCAATCTATACTAGCCATCGAATCGCGCGAATTACGTTTCTTTAATTTTTTAAAGATTGAGAGGTGTATATTTAAATAGAATCTTAGTCTTTTTGTTGTATTGCTGTTAGGGAGATGAAGTTAGGGGTTTACAGGAAATTTGTTTTTCTGAATCTTTCTAATATACATAGGATTATAGAAAGATTGATTAGAATATTTGTGATTCGGCTTTTTTTTTTTGTTATATAAAAAAATAACTACAGCAAAACAACGTGATCTTCATAAACCTGGAAATAAATAAAAATTAAGCGTGAAAAACTGAGGTAACTGTAATGGGCATGCGCGTAGAAGAAGGCTGTTATAGATAAAACAAAAACACTTACAAAATAAATAAAAAATATCTTAGTAAATTAAAAACAGCAGAAACAATTGGGTGTATTAGCGAAGCTTTCATGGTATACAAATGGGCTTAAGTTAAATGGTTAAGGAAGGAGTGCACTGAGTAATTATTAGAAATCATTATATCAGACATTTTCTACAGGAGTGACCATCATTACGCTGTTTAAAGGAGATTAAATTCTCGAAAGTGCACTAAGAATGGAACAGTAGTTTCTTTTTACGCATGCATTAATGATACTGCTTTCGACATGTACGGGCTGTCACATCAGTTCGAGAGTATTTAAATATATAAAAAAGTTTTCAACAATTTGAAGCGTCTGTTTCAACTAGCTGTTAAATGCATTAGAAAATGCAACAATTTCTAGTTATTGCTTAAAACGAGCTGATAAGACACTTGTCATACAGCTACTCGTGGATCTTGATCCGAACCGGTGAAAACGTTGCGAGTAATATTTATGTGAATATTTATCTGACACACACACACACACACACACACACACACACACACACACACACATATATACACACACACACACACACACACACACACACACAGACACACACATATATATATAATTGGATTGCCACACCAAAAGATAAGGAAAATGAAAAAGACTTTAATCAAAGAGAAGCCTTCTGTTCTCTATAGTAATATATATATATATATATATATATATATATATATATATATATATATATATATATATATATATATATATACTTGTTTATTGTTATATAAACATGCTCACATCCCGCTGCTACAAATAGCCACTTGTTTCAATAAAACAACAGATATCATCAGGCAGCGACTTGACTATTCAAAAGTTCAATGAATAAGAGAATATATAATGAGAAGGTTTATTCATTGAACTTTTTGAATAGTCAAGTCGCTGCCTGATGGTATCTGTTGTTTGATTGAAACAAGTGGCTATTTGTAGCAGCGGGATATGAGCATGTTTATATAACAATAAACAAGTATTATCAGCTCTTTTTATTGAGCACTATCTTACAACCTCGTTCAATTCATTAGTCCATTACTTTTGAATAAAAAAACCCGAGTATATATATATATATATATATATATATATATATATATATATAGAGAGAGAGAGAGAGAGAGAGAGAGAGAGAGAGAGAGAGAGCGCAATAAAGGGTAGTTAGTAAAAACCTGAAAAGAGTGCTCAATACTATTGTAGAGCAAAGATATATATTTTTATTACCGTTTTATCTGCTTAGTTACACATGTTTCGGTTACCGAATCGTATTAACGATCCGACAATTTCATCAGACTTTAAAAAAATACGTTTTATAGTGAAGAAAAAATATTTTTCTAAAATTTATTTTCTCTCATTAAATATTTCTGTGAAAGCTGATGAAATTATCTGATCGTTAATACGATTCTGTAATCGAAATATGTATAACTAAGCAGATAAAAGCATAATATATATATATGTATGTGTATATGTATATATATATATATATATATATATATATATATATATATATATATATATATATATATATACATAACGTGTCAGGAGGCGATAAGAATCCATTAAAGTGCTCGATCGTCGGTTACTAAGTTCTATGTTAAAATCTGAAACTCTGAGTTAAATGTCCGTTTAACGGCTTTCTCTCTATGAGCGACATAGTAGCTTCGCCACAACAACTAAGTTGTTCGGAAATCCACAGATAATTTATTTATAATGGCGAATTCTTTGTGCACAATCAACCGCACTTTTTGTTATAACTGCTAATCTTTGTTGGTGCAATAGGTGCCACAAGAATGAGAAGACTGTACACATAAAGTTTTCCTTCTCCTAGATGCATGTCTTAACGAAGACTGGGGGTGAATCTCTCTCAGTGAATTAAACGCATCCCCAAATACCATCTGGAAATTTTTACGTCTCGGTGCGGTACATAAAGTGCCTAGCCTTCCCAAATATCAACCGCTCTAGTACTGGCCTGGCTCATTGTTGCTTAACTTCAGTTATCTGGCGAGAACCGGTGTATAAATACACAGATATATAAGCAATATATTAATCCGATAACGTGTGTGGTATTTATTTTTTGTGTCTCGTTTACATCCGAGTCGTTTAATTGTTATGGACTTCCATTTTTTGTAATAAATAATTTTACCAAGAATTCTTCATAAGTTTTGGTTTCAGTTTTGATAATGGCTGAAGGAACAACATCAATATATTACATATGAATGAGTCCCCTGTGGAATTTCCGACAGGTCCCGCTAGTGTACACGCACACACACACACACACACACACACACACACACACACACACACACACACACACACACACATATATATAAAATCTTATGTGCAGATCATCATATAATGATTAGATCACTTTGGCAGACGTTCAAAAGCATTTAAAAATAAATGTTTAAATTCAAGAGCATTTCTTGCAGTTAACAGTAGCCGAATGGATTGGGTCCTTGTTAATGAATCCAGCGATGTCTTTTGTCGCCGGGTTCGAATCTAGCGACTAATGTTACTCGTTACACCATGCACTGATGATTCACAAAAGGATGAAACACTAGTGTCCGTAGGTATTTATAATTATAATAGTAAATAATTCACACAGCTGATTTGTTTATAGCGGTGATGGCATTGCGCAGAACCAACTACACTTTTTGGTATTACTGCTAATCATTTTGCGGGGGCAATGGCTGATACGGGACATAACATACAGTAGATCACAGGTTTTTCCTTCCCCTAGTGTTACATGATACGGGCTGTCCCCTTTTCATGTAAGTAAAAAAATAGGGAATTAGTTAAATGTAAGTATGAAATAGGATAGCCAAGGATTCGAACACGCGGACCTAGATTTGGAATTGAAAATTCCAATCATAAGTTAAGATAAATACAACGTGTTTATATTATATGCACAACTGTCAAAACGTAGATGTCAAACGCACTATATCTCGGTCTATCTATACAGATATTGACAAATATTAATATGAACTTTGTGTTTATAAAAATGTACAACTGTCAGCGTAAATGTAAAACGCACTCTCGGTCTATCTATCTATATATCAAATCTCCTCTCATTGAATTACATGCGGGTCTCTCTCTCTTTAAATGAACATCCTAAGACAATATGAACATCTCACAACATGCAACACGAACACCGCTAAGACTCTAATCTCTCACTAAGACTCTCCTAAGACGAACAACAACAATACAGAATATACGTTCTAATAATAACACCCACCACATAACACTAGATGTATGTCTTGACGAAGAGTGAGTGTTCATCTCTCTCAGTTAATTATTGCGCCCCCAGATACCAACCTGGAAATTTTTACGATTCGACTATAAATATATATATATATTTAGTGGAAATAGTAATTAATAAAAACTGAAGAAAGTGCTCAATACTACTGTAGAGCAAATATGCGTTTTATTTTTTATTACCGTATCTTTCTGTTAAGTTACATTATTGTTTCAGCTACCCGGCCGTTCTTTTTACCGTCTGTAGCTTCCTCAGACTTTTACAGAAATGTTCGTTATTATGGGATGAAAGAGTGAAAAAGTGAATGAATATATATATATATATATATATATATATATATATATAAGTGAAATTGTCTATATATATATATATATATATATATATATATAAGTGAAATTGTCTCCGTGTGCACATTTTTCTACCAAAGTACTCTGTCAATTTTCAGTCTACACACTCAAGATTTGACGTAAGGCGCTTTTGGCCGAAAATTTTACTGCCCAGGG
This sequence comes from Euprymna scolopes, assembly GCF_053919585.1. NCBI lineage: Eukaryota > Metazoa > Mollusca > Cephalopoda > Sepiida > Sepiolidae > Euprymna > Euprymna scolopes. The sequence continues at coordinate 111,598,470 of NC_136489.1, read as the reverse complement.
GTCAGAGGTCAAAAGATTAGACATTTGCAGTCTCTAGCAAACTATTCAGCCAATTTTGGATCTAAAAAAATGAAAAGTGTACTCAGACATGCAGCAGACTTTTCCATCAGTTTTTGTGGCGAAAATTTGTCTGTCAAGAGGTCAAAGTGGAAAGAGTTGATATTTGCAGAACTCCCTCGCCAATTTTGGGTCTAAACACTTGAAGTTTTTAATGTAGGTTACCTGGACATGAATCAAATGATTTAAGATATATATATGCACATAAATTTATGCACAGAAATTTATAAACATAAATTTACGAACAGTATATAGGGCCCGACAAAGCCGGGCTGAACTGCTAGTATATATAGATCAATTATGAAAGAAATAGATGTTTTAATATTCATGATGAAAAATGAGAGACCAGCTGACTGGTTTCGCCCTCGCACTTGTAGAGCTTGATCGCGGGTTTACTTTATTTTTAACAGCGAGATAACCCTAAGAGGGAAAACACTCGTTTAAAATACGTTTAAAATAAAGTGTGCTAATTTGGACGAAATTATCAGGAAAACGCTTAATATCTAAAATAAGCCTCCGCATGATCAATATACAGTGATAGAATAGAATGAACTCTACTATCTAATCTTAACGACCTTCCGCCCACATAGTCAGCAGTGCAACTACTTTGAATTATTGTTATGATTGCGGGGTAGAACGTCTTTTCCAAAGAATGCCATTTATGGTTTCGTAGAGAGCCCAACAAGTGCGTCTGAAATAAAATAGAATTTTCTCGCTGTTCAGCTTATTTGCTGGGCGAATTTTTCGCTTATCGATAGTAAACGAATATAAATTGGCCATTTGGCCATTGCATTTGTTTTTATTTGGAAAAACATCATTTATTTTCCGTTCAATTACTGACAATCACAACATGAGTGTACCATTATTGGATAAAGTATACGTGTTCATTTGCAATTCTTCATCCAATTTTGGTTTTGTACAAATCATAAGTGCACTATGTGTTAGGGTCTAAATTAATCATTCGTTTTGTAGGCCAAATGAATCACAGAATGTATAAAATTCTGTCAATGTGGGTTTACGATATAGTGATGTTACCAGTACATCAAGGAAAGCTAAATCAGTGTTAATCTCTCCTCCGTAAGTATTAACGCATTTTTCACTGGATAATCTATATCTATTATATATATAAAAGTGAACGTGCCAGTGTGTGTGTGTGTGTGTGTGTGTGTGTGTGTGTGTGTGTGTGCGTGTGTCTGTGTACATTTTCCCACGCAATAACTCTGTCAATTAAAATCTACAGACTCGAAATTTGATATACAGGGTATTGAGATTTGGGAAAATCTTCGTGATCAGTTTTCGGCCAGAAATTTGGCTGTTAAGAGGTCAAAGTTCAGCGATTTGACCTTTGATTACTCTACCAAACTCCCCCGCCAATTTTGGGTCTAAACAATTGAAATTTTAGATATAGGTTACTGGGACATCGATCTACTTAATACCTAGATTTGAGCCCAAAACAATAAATGTTAAGGACTCATAATAGGGGTCAAAGTTTAAAAAGATTGATCGCTTTTTTTCTTTTTGCTCAACATACACCTCCAAAAACCCGGGCAATACTGGGCTGAAATGCTAGTATATCTATAAAATTCCAAAGCAGAACCTAGTACTAAAAGTTCAGCAGGAGACAGCTTCTGGGCGGTTTATTATTAAATTCAATCACTAGATTTTTATAACTACGTTCTACTATAATTGCCACATGCCGTGCAAAGCGTACTTTATCACAGCAAGAAAATGTGCTCACTATTTCTCCCTATAATTAGGCATATCATTTATTAAGCCAATGAAGATTTCATGCTGATCTATCCAAGAAATTATGGATAAATGCATTCTCGATTTTTTGCCCCGGGTGTAATTTTGCTTTTATAAAAATAAATAAAATAAACAGTGGGGCATACATTATTACTAAGGCAAGAATGAAGAAATAATAGATTTTCTTGCGTTGATCGTATTTTAGTTTTATTCAAAAGAATCAAAGTTAATTTCTTAATAAGGTTTGGATTGTACGAGATCTTAAGATATTTCAGATTTGTTGTAGAATATATATATATATATATATATATATATATATATATATATATATATATATATATATATATAAGGGAGTAGTCACCAACAATGTGTATTTTTTAACATTATTTTATTATTCCGTGTCTTGGTTTTTCATTGAGAATTATGTCTGGATCATTGTAATAATGTTTTTAAGTCATTGAAATCGTTTTTACGCGCATTTCAGACGTTCTGTGATGCGTCCTCGTCAGAAATTATTTTCAAATGTGTTGGAGATGTAAAAATGGCGATTTTCGTAGTTACTTTGAAGTTTTTCCAAGGGGTGGAGGCTTGTAAGTGTTTATTATTCATTATCTCTTTCTCCTAATGTTTTTTCTTTTCCTTTAGGGTGGGGTAGATTGTGTGTGTGTGTGTGTGTTTGTGTGCGTGCGCGTGTGTGTGCGTGTATTTGCTTTTATTGGTTTGGGAATGTGTATATTGTTTTATAGTATTTTGGGGTTATATATATATATATATATATATATATATATATATATATATATTCGGAAATGAGATGAGTTAAATCACAGATTAATCTTGTGGTTTATAGTCTTACAAAATATTGTTGGGAAGACAATTTTTTTTTATATAAGACAATCCCAGCGAAATTAAATAGCTCAATATACAAGATAGAGTAAAAGAATTATATTTTTACTGCAAAACATTTGATTATAAATCAAAAAATTCTTGTATATATATACACAGGAGGCTAAAGGAAAATCCGCACTGGTAACATTTTTCAAAAACTGCAAATTTAAGCTAAATTTAATGTAACTGTTTCAACAAACTATTCCTCATTTGATTTGCCTCTTATTCTTCTATAATTTTAACTATTTTACATTTCAATCTACGGCCGATTTCTCGATTGGAGGAAACAGAAAGGTGGAGATTAATGAGCTCCTGACGATCACTTAAAGAAAGCCGTGGCATATGGACTGAATATTACGTTGTATAACCTGGAACAACAACAATTACGATTAGAGATGCTTTGCTGCCTGTTGGTGGATATGTTAAACTGATTTAAGGGCAATAGTTTAAGTTAGTGTAACGTGGACTTTCTTTTTGCACCGTCATTTTGAAGTTATCTTTTAAAATTGACACATATGAACAGGTAAAATCATGGAAGAATAAAAGGCGAATCAAATTTGGTGTAGGTTGTTTAAACAGTTACATTAAATTTAGCTTAATTTGCAGTTTTTGAAAAAATTACAAGTGCGGACTTTCTTTTTGCCGGCATTATATATATATATATATGAGAGAGAGAAAGAGAGAGAGAAAGAGAGAGAGAAAGAGAAAGAGAGAGAGAGTGCAGGCAAAAAGAAAGTCCGCACTTTCAAAAACTGCATATATATATATATATATATATATATATATATATATATACGTTTTTTTATTACCGTTTTATCTGTTCAGATAAAACGATAATAAAAAAAAATAAAGAAATAAATAAAACATATATTTTCTCTGCAATAGTATTGAGCACTCTCTTCAGGTTTTACTAATTGCCATTTTTCCCAAATATATATATATATATATATATATATATATATATATATATATATATATATATATTATTTTTAAAAAATATAATTATCCACTTATACGTGTTTCGTCGTCCACGACTCATCAGAGTTGCTGAATCTAGCTAGGTTCGAAATCAGCACCTCGTGATAAGAACCTAAACCTCTACCATGCGGCTTACCTCGCCGGACTACTAAATATATCACTTTTACGTAGTTGTTTTCATTTGTTTTTGTTAGCGATACTTTCTTGAATGAATTCAAGTATTTATACGAAAGTGCATCTCTACCTACATGCTTGTTGGGAATAATTTTCCCATTGATCAATCTGGCACCCCCTTTAATGAGGAGAGGCATATATATTATTTTTTAATATATAATTAGCCACTGACACGTGTTTCGTCGTCCACGACTCATCAGAGTGGCTGAATCTAGCGATGTTCGAAATCGGCACATCGTGATAAGAAGCCTAAACCTCTACCACGCGGAAATATAAATATAATATAGTATAATATAAAACCCTCTTATTAAAAATTTGAATAAATTTTCCAAAAAACTTATAAACCTATATATATATATATATATATATATATATATATATATATATATATATATATAAGCAAAAGTACCCCTCGTTGAATGGGTTCAAAAACAGCCTACAGAAAATGAACTCTGATTTATGAAAGTATGATAGGTTATGAAAAAGAAGGGTTGTAAATTTTGGTTGAATTTGGGAGTATCAAAACCAAAGCAAAATATGATGAAAGTAAAAATAGATAAAACCATAATTTATTATACCATACCTGTTCACACTGAAACACTTATCACAATATTCTGTGGATCTATATAAAAAAACGTTGTAAAACTTTGTGACATATTTCTATTCTATGGAGGTCAGGCGCGAACGAACACCCCATAATTTTATTATACCATATTTCTTCAAACTGAAACAAAATTATCAAAGTATACTTACGTAGATAGATATGAAAAGTCTTTATTAAAGTTTGTGCCTATTTCCATTCTATTGAGGCCAGCCGCGAACGCAGACCCCACAATTTTATTATACCATCCCTATTTAAGTTAAAACATACTTATCAAAATATTATTATATACATCTATATCAAAAACACTTGTAAACGTTTTTTTTAATTTTTTATTTCCATATTTGTGGACCAGTCGGTTACGCAGACCCACAATTTTGATGAATCATCATTATGCGAGATCAAACATACCAATTCCTCTGTCTCGATACATCTTCTATCATTATATGTAATCAGTTTTCTATAATAGTCAACCATATAGGAGCCTATTCGTGACCAGACACACACACAGACGTTCAGCTTTATATTAAATATGTATGTATATATATATATATGTGTATGTATATATATATATATATATATATATATATATATATATATATATATATATATATACAAATATACATGTGTGTGTATATATGTATATATATATGCATATATATATGTGTGTGTGTAAAATGCTCTGATAATGTAAGTTTTACTAATATTTTGTTGAATCATTTTATTGTTCGTTTTTTATTTGCCTGTCCTTTTGAGGTATTACACTGATAGAGTAAGGATTACTTACTAACGAAATCTAAAGAAATATTACTTTAATTATGACTATATTTCAATATCCGATACAATCCAATGACTTGCTAAAAGACATTAAAAAATCTGATCCATATACAGCGTGTTTTTTTACACTCGATATACTTTTAGTAGCGTTTGCAAATTGGGGGAAAAAATATCACATTTTCCCTTGATAAACAAATAATTTAACAAAGTAATTAATTACAGCAAATGGACCTGTCAACTAACCACCTCGTTTGCTTATGTTCCGTTGGGGTTTGTGAAATCCTATAACAACTCTGATAATCCAGGCACAATACATCATTTGGAAGACAGCATTCGACGTGTTATAGCCGACATACAACCTAATTTAATTCGTAGATTTTATGAAAGCCTATGTGTAGATTTTGTGAAAATTGGAGATCTAGATTATGTCATAAACTCGCGAACCGCGGGGACCATATGCCCAGAATTGTATCTAAATTATTAATGTCAAACATTTATCTTTGGAATAAATTACATATTTGTATAATAAATATATTTTCTGTGATTTATTATAAGTAAAAATTCGACGCATCATAACCCCCCATATATATATATATATATATATATATATATATATATATATATATATATATGCAAATTCCTATGATGCTAGAAGTGTTTCGCCCTAAATGCTACGTAGTTATACATAATGTAGAAAACATGCATAAATAGAATTGACCGTACGTTAAATACGTTAAAATAGTTTATGATTCAAAATTCGCGGGAAACATCGCCTTTAGATTTTATACCAACAGTAAAAATACCGGACATATCACTCTCTCTCTGTCTGTCTCTCTCTCTCTCTCTCTCTCTTTTATTTTCTTCTTCCTTGCCATGTTGTAAAGGAGAAAGAAATGTCTGTTTGTATGAACTCACACTGTTGACGTTATTCTCGCGTTGCCTACGCATAGTTCCAACATTTCAAAATACAACCGCTGAGATACAAACAGACTTTTCTTTCTCCAACTTTTCAACATGGCAAGGAAGAAGAAAAAAAAAGAAAGAAAACAACACACTGAAGATGGAGTATATCTCCGAAATATATTTATGTGATAAATTTCAAACAAGTAAAATATTTGTTTATTATCCTAATATTACGTTGTGATTTGGCTTTCAAGTACACTTGATGTGTATTTTATTTTATTCAGATTAAATCAACGTTTCTATATGAACTCACACCCTTTATCATTTAATCGTTTAATAAAATATTTCGTAACACATTTCGGTTTCCTAATATTTTAAAATTACAAAATGTTTTATAAAAACTATAACCAAAATTCTGTTCATAATTATTTGTCTCATTTGAATGCAATTGGTCAATAAGTTCGTGGATAAAATAACGAATTAAAGCAAAACTAAGTTTATTATCTGCCTTATTTATTGTGGGAATTTGCAAAACAAGCTCGGAGACGCAACATTGCAGAGATAGCACAGACACTGGTAGATAGTGCTGGACCTATTACTCTTCTATGGACCTTTTTTCTGAAATGGAGAGTCTAGTAGTTGGTGCACCTGCCCAGATGTGACAACAATACTCCATGTTGGCTTTGGAAGAAATATGGAATAGTAGCATTTGTGAGAAGCTTTGGCAATAACTTTCGTGTATTTGTTATAAATCACGATGTCCGTGAAGTTTATATCAAGGAGTTTAAATAATGGGCCTTTAGGTCAATGGATATAAGGCATGGAAATCTGAGGTTTAAAATGTTTCCTGTAATTGTTACAAGAGATTGGCGTTGTGTTAATAACATTAACTGTTACCGTCCATTTGTGGCTACATTCCAGTACAAACCGGAGATCATTTTCTTAGGATTCAATATGTGTGTGTTACTATTCATCATCTGATTTCAGTTCAGCAGAAATACTGAGAATTTAAGATTACTAGCTAGCTGTTCGGCTTTGCCCGGTCGTACAATATGCTTACATATGATATTTCAGTTTATGCAGATGTTTTGATTATTATTAAAGAGAAAAATCTTGTATTGATTATTATATTGTACCCAATCTATAATTGTGCCTTCACAGCGTGGCCTGGTCGTAAAATACTCTTATATATGATATTCTGTATTGATTATTTAAGAGCCAAATATGATATTCTGTATTTATTATTGAAAAGCCAAATATGATATTCTGTATTTAATATTTAAGAACCAAATATGATATTCTGTATTTATTATTTAGGAGCCAAATATAATATTCTGTATTTATTATTTAAGAGCCAAATATGATATTCTGTATTTATTATTTAAGAGCCAAATATGATATTCTGTATTTATTATTTAAGAGCCAAATATGATATTCTGTATTTATTATTTAAGAGCCACATATGATATTCTGTATTTATTATCTAAGAGCAAAATATGATATTCCGTATTTATTATTTAAGAGCCAAATATGATATTCTGTATTTATTATCTAAGAGCCAAATATGATATTCCGTATTAATTATTTAAGAGCCAAATATGATATTCTGTATTTATTATCTAAGAGCCAAATATGATATTCCGTATTTATAATTTAAGAGCCAAATATGATATTCTGTATTTATTATTTAAGAGCCAAATATGATATTCTGTATTTATTATTTAAGAGCCAAATATGATATTCTGTATTTATTATTTAAGAGCCAAATATGATATTCTGTATTTATTATCTAAGAGCCAAATATGATATTCTGTATTTATTATTTAAGAGCCAAATATGATATTCTGTATTTATTATCTAAGAGCCAAATATGATATTCCGTATTTATTATTTAAGAGCCAAATATGATATTCTGTATTTATTATTTAAGAGCCAGATATGATATTCTGTATTTATTATTTAAGAGCCAAATATGATATTCTGTATTTATTATTTAAGAGCCAAATATGATATTCTGTATTTATTATTTAAGAGCCAAATATGATATTCTGTATTTATTATTTAAGAGCCAAATATGATATTCTGTATTTATTATTTAAGAGCCAAATATGATATTCTGTATTTATTATCTAAGAGCCAAATATGATATTCCGTATTTATTATTTAAGAGCCAAATATGATATTCTGTATTTATTATTTAAGAGCCAAATATGATATTCTGTATTTATTATTTAAGAGCCAAATATGATATTCTGTATTTATTATTTAAGAGCCAAATATGATATTCTGTATTTATTATTTAAGAGCCAAATATGATATTCTGTATTTATTATTTAAGAGCCAAATATGATATTCTGTATTTATTATCTAAGAGCCAAATATGATATTCCGTATTTATTATTTAAGAGCCAAATATGATATTCTGTATTTATTATCTAAGAGCCAAATATGATATTCTGTATTTATTATTTAAGAGCCAAATATGATATTCTGTATTTATTATTTAAGAGCCAAATATGATATTCTGTATTTATTATTTAAGAGCCAAATATGATATTCTGTATTTATTATTTAAGAGCCAAATATGATATTCTGTATTAATTATTTAAGAGCCAAATATGATATTCTGTATTTATTATCTAAGAGTCAAATATGATATTCCGTATTTATTATTTAAGAGCCAAATATGATATTCTGTATTTATTATTTAAGAGCCAAATATGATATTCTGTATTTATTATTTAAGAGCCAAATATGATATTCTGTATTTATTATTTAAGAGCCAAATATGATATTCTGTATTTATTAGTTTAGAGCCAAATATGATATTCTGTATTTATTATTTAAGAGCCAAATATGATATTCTGTATTTATTATTTAAGAGCCAAATATGATATTCTGTATTTATTATTTAAGAGCCAAATATGATATTCTGTATTTATTATTTAAGAGCCAAATATGATATTCTGTATTTATTATTTAAGAGCCAAATATGATATTCTGTATTTATTATCTAAGAGCCAAATATGATATTCCGTATTTATTATTTAAGAGCCAAATATGATATTCTGTATTTATTATTTAAGAGCCAAATATGATATTCTGTATTTATTATTTAAGAGCCAAATATGATATTCTGTATTTATTATTTAAGAGCCAAATATGATATTCTGTATTTATTATTTAAGAGCCAAATATGATATTCTGTATTTATTATTTAAGAGCCAAATATGATATTCTGTATTTATTATTTAAGAGCCAAATATGATATTCTGTATTTATTATTTAAGAGCCAAATATGATATTCTGTATTTATTATTTAAGAGCCAAATATGATATTCTGTATTTATTATCTAAGAGCCAAATATGATATTCCGTATTTATTATTTAAGAGCCAAATATGATATTCTGTATTTATTATCTAAGAGCCAAATATGATATTCCGTATTTATTATTTAAGAGCCAAATATGATATTCTGTATTTATTATCTAAGAGCCAAATATGATATTCCGTATTTATTATTTAAGAGCCAAATATGATATTCTGTATTTATTATTTAAGAGCCAAATATGATATTCTGTATTTATTATTTAAGAGCCAAATATTATATTCTGTATTTATTATCTAAGAGCCAAATATGATATTCTGTATTTATTATTTAAGAGCCAAATATGATATTCTGTATTTATTATTTAAGAGCGAAATATGATATTCTGTATTTATTATCTAAGAGCCAAATATGATATTCCGTATTTATTATTTAAGAGCCAAATATGATATTCTGTATTTATTATTTAAGAGCCAAATATGATATTCTGTATTTATTATCTAAGAGCCAAATATGATATTCCGTATTTATTATTTAAGAGCCAAATATGATATTCTGTATTTATTATTTAAGAGCCAAATATGATATTCTGTATTTATTATTTAAGAGCCAAATATGATATTCTGTATTTATTATTTAAGAGCCAAATATGATATTCTGTATTTATTATCTAAGAGCCAAATATGATATTCCGTATTTATTATTTAAGAGCCAAATATTATATTCTGTATTTATTATCTAAGAGCCAAATATGATATGCCGTATTTATTATTTAAGAGCCAAATATGATATTCTGTATTTATTATTTAAGAGCCAAATATGATATTCTGTATTTATTATTTAAGAGCCAAATATGATATTCTGTATTTATTATTTAAGAGCCAAATATGATATTCTGTATTTATTATTTAAGAGCCAAATATAATATTCTGTATTTATTATTTAAGAGCCAAATATGATATTCTGTATTTATTATCTAAGAGCCAAATATGATATTCCGTATTTATTATTTAAGAGCCAAATATGATATTCTGTATTTATTATTTAAGAGCCAAATATGATATTCTGTATTTATTATTTAAGAGCCAAATATGATATTCTGTATTTATTATTTAAGAGCCAAATATGATATTCTGTAATTATTTTTTAAGAGCCAAATATGATATTCTGTATTTATTATTTAAGAGCCAAATATGATATTCTGTATTTATTATTTAAGAGCCAAATATGATATTCTGTATTTATTATTTAAGAGCCAATAGGATATTATATTGTACCCAATGCATAGTAATCGTTTAAAAAGTTTAAAAGAAAATTAATTGGGTGCCATTTGCTAGAATGAAAACCCAAACCTTTTGCGCTTCAGCCTTCGTCGCTTTCGTTAGTGCTACCGATAGATAGATATTAAATGTGGTAAATTAAGCGACTTAAGCTATTAATGATGTATATTCCGCGTGTGCAGAAGTAATAGGTTTTGTCGACTTATTATTGTCAATTTTTTTTTCAATTTTGCCTCCTTAGCAGCTATTTCTTCCAGCTAAAAAACTAAATGGAATTTGTTCCTCAAGTCTAAATATCCTGTATCAAGTTTCAAGTGACGAATTTGTTAAAGACCGTTACGCACGGAAACAGAAAAGGTAACCTGCACACACACACACACACACACACACACACACACACACACACACACACACACACACACACACACACACACACGCACACACACACACATATATAAATGCAAGTTCCTATGATGCTAGAAGTGTTTTGTCCTAAATGCTACGTAGTTATACAGAATGTAGAAAACATGCATAAATAGAATTGACCGTAATTATTGAATAAAACCATCCATCTAAACAGAAACGATAAAAATCAATAAGTAATTAATAAACGTTCGATTTCGAAGGGGTCTGCAAATTAGTAAACTTTCATTAAGTCGCTTGCATATCCATGACTGAATATATTAAGAATTTCGTTTTAATAATTGTTAAATAGAAATAATATGCTGTAAATATTAATTTGCTTGCCAAAAAATATCAACCTCATAGAAGCTAGTAATGAACTTATTAATTATTGACAGGGATACCCGACGTTGTCCGAGATTGAATAAGGATAAAAAAATCTTTCCCACCCACTCATACTTTCATTGTCATCGAACTCAGTGAAACCGACCATTTTTTTTAATCAAATCGATTGATTGTCTGCTCTAGTTTGTGACGCCCTCCCCACGCAGTGTACCGGAAGGAAACTTCACATGCCCCCCTGCACTCACTTAATCTACAAAACATTGTTGTCTACATTGCACTGTAAAGAATCTACTGTTGATTATATAAAATTCTCCGTAAATAATAGCTTCACTTAATGATTAAAATGCAAAAGTCAAGATTCATGGTTAGATAGTACTCTAAAAAGAAACATTCATTTGAACGCGCCCCTGTCTCATCAAGGAACCAACTGTTGGTTTTATAAAATTATTTATACATAATCAAGTGAATTAAAGTTAAACTTACAAACGTCAAGTGCCATGGTTACATTGTGCTTTGAACAAAAATATCCATTTCGAACGCGCCCATATCTTATCAAAGATTCTACAGTTGATTTTATAAGCTGAGCATTTGTATTTGTGCATTGATAAAAGGTTTCAAACGCACTTGTGATGTTGGATTGCATAAATGTGTTAACTTTGGTTAAAATCAGGCTTTTTTCATTAATCGAATTTTTTTCAATTATCGATCTTAGATACTTATCAGGCGCATTCCGGTACAAAATCTTACGTAAGAAAATTCCCAGGTATATCAAGCACTTTCGAGTGAAATTTCAAAAAGAATAATCCCAACCGTTACCGAATCCATAGGAAACTAATTCACACACACGCAGACAAAGTTCCTTTTACATGATAGCAGTGTTAGAAATGTGAAAATATAAAAGAATTTACTTGCGAGATTGAATTAATACATTTATAAGTACGTATATAATTTATTCAATCAAATTATTTAATTTGAAACATAATTTATTGAAAATTACAATTTCAGCATTTCTTTATCCTTTTAGTGTAAGCGAAGAAATAAACTAGTAACACTTTTGCCAAAACAAATCCACTTTTTGTTTTATTTTACTTCAGACGAAGTTCATAGAAATCAAAGGGCCCACTACCTGGTGTTAAAACTTGAACTCTATGTGAGATACATAGATATTCAAATGTGAGGTACATAGATATTCAAATGACCCATTAATGTTATTTGTCTCTCAAACAATGAGTACGTAAAGAGATGTAGAACATAATTTTATTCTCCCCAATTATCCATTTTCATACATTGCAGTATATCTTTCATTTTGGCCTCTTGGTCTTACTGACTTCCAGGACAAGAATTTATCTAGTCTGGTGGAGTATCCAGCTTCATGTTGTTACATGAGGTAGCATCACTTAGAGAAGGTGCCCCATCCCTCAGAAAAGCCCATATAAGTTAGCCATAGTGAGGAGATCTTATTTGTGCTGCGAATACTATGTGATTTTGAATATTTGGTCAGGGTTTACTTCTATGGAAAAAGTATCCTCATGCCAGATTGTTCTGACAAACCCCTGTACAGAGAGACCTTAGACACTCGAGAATAATGTCTAGCGGGCATTCACGTTTCCTCCATAAAATCACAGTGTAAGCGTCGTTGTTTACCGTCAAAGAACAACTCCAATATTTAATTTATATTGGGTATTTAAAAAAAAGTTGTGTTTTAACGAAAGATGAAAATGAAGGACACAGTAGGACCTCGTAATGCGGCATTAAAAGTAAGTGGCAAAATACAGTACCGTATATAATACACATGTATATAATCAAATGACATTAGGAATGACACCGTAAACTTGGGTAAATACCGTAACAATGTCCGAAAAAACCTTGTAATCCACATCGTAATCTAAAATAACTGTATCCTAGGGCAACCGTATCCCGGGGTTCTACGATATATATATATATATATATATATATATATATATATATATATATATATATATATTTATGCGTGTGTGTGTGTATATATATACGGAGGCAGAGCGAGAGAGATAGATATTTTAAGTAAATTATATTGTAATTTGAACTGCAGCATATAAATGCATCCAGATTTTCAAACGAAAGAGTAATCAAAAACTGTTTTAAGACGACAGAAGATAATCAGTTGAGTGTACTTGCAAAAATAACAGATAGACTTTAAAACTTTAAACTTAAAAAAATGACTATGGAACTTTCTTGCACAAAATTGACGGAAATATTAGAACTACCATACGAAAAATGGAGAAATTATTAAAAAACTATACATATATATATACATATATATATATATATATATATATACATATATATATATACGCTCATTTATAGAAAAGTTGAAATAAACAAAACATTGAGAGGATGGAAGGGTCACATAGACATTGTTTCTTTTTAATGAGAAATATAGAAAACAAAATTATATAACAAAACATTTTTAGACAATAAACGTTACTTTCAATAATAGAAATATTCATTTATGAAAATTTATGTTTGTTAAGAAGATTGAGTTAGCCGATGCCTCCGTTTACTCTCGAAAGACAAATGCTATCCCCTGTAGGGACAACTGCGTGTGTAATTGTAAAGCAAGGGTTACGCAATCCCAACCATACCTCTTCTTAGTCGGCACTGTCTGAGTCTATTGGCTAGGAGAAGTCCAGGGTGACTGGAAACAATACTGAGATAAGCAGAGAGCACATACAGCGCCTGGAAGTCCCAAATCGTCACCCATTTAATATTTACCAGGTTCAACCTAGCTGAGTTAGTAGTTATTACTCAATGTGTATAATGTGAATAATATGCGTATATTAATAACAGACATCTATGAATATTTGGCAGCGTGGCACTGTGTATGTGTGTTGGTTTACCTGTTCTTGGTCTTGCGTGTATGTGGGTAGTAGATCGTTTATTTTCGCCTGACCACCGCTAGTATGTAGAAATGTGTGCAGGATGCCAAGAAAACTGATGTGTATCAATGAATCATTTATTTTTGCGAATTGTTTCCCTCGGCTAAAGGTAATTGCTCGAGAAGGTGAAAGTACATTCTTGCTGTTCTGTTCGTGCACACCATTTTTATGATCAACACTCCCCTCTACTTGGAACCATTTCTCTCTATCACCGTCTTTCTTCCTCTGATTGCCGATCGCTAATTCTCTAACTCCCAACTCTTGATTAATTGATACATAACATTCAAGCTCCCTTGTTACGTCATTAACTCCATGAAACTAAAGATATAAATTGAATCATATACCTTCGTCACGTATTATGGTTATGTTCTCACATTCTTTTCTATTAAGCATATTTATTTGTATTTTTCTAAAGTTCCTTCTTTTTATTGTTTATAGAATCTAGTAAAGTTAAATTCCTAAAACGTCATTTAACCATAGTTGTGTTTGAATTGCATTTTTTTCTGTAAAACAAATCTAATTAAATATACACAAAAATAATAATAATCTTCTGGCTCACATAATTCGGCAATACTCGGGTGTGCTAATAGGCAACCACTTTGCACCTTGCTAGTGAAATCTGGAGTACAGTGATGGTGTTAACCTCGTCTTATAAGAGTTTTTTAAGTTCGCAGTGGCTTATTATTTTTGAAGGGACTTTTTTACTTTTAGGGTTTGAGACGATTCTCATTGGCTGATAACATATTAGTTAACGCGTTCTTGTGAAAAGTAATTGTGTTTGAAAGTGACAAAGTAAGCTGATTTGAATAAAACATAGATAGAAAGAGCGTTGCAATCAGAGCCATTCGTATTTTAGCTATTGAGCCGTAACAGTTGGACTGTACTTCTAGCATTTCGGATCTATATATTTAACTTGCATAAATGTCAAGAATATTGTGGCGTGTGTACTACTCCTTATTTGTTCAGACAATTTGAAAAATAAATCCAAACAGCTGTCGCGGGTGTTTTCATTAAAGGCACGCCATGTTTAAAGAGTAATGTGTTCACTGCGTCTGTATAAGACTCCTGATTAAAAGTGCGCTCATTTATCATCTAAATATTTAAATAAATTCCAACAGCTGGTGCTAGTGTTACTAGAGATCTATCAGCCCGCGGGAAGGAATATTGTTACAGCCTTTTATGGCGATTTCAGTAGATAGAAACTTAACAGAGTGTGGGGGGTTGCGTTGCGATTTAGAAATTTGTGTAAAACTGACTAAGTATTCTTCGCTGGAAGTGGTGTGTACTTTGCCCACCTTTTTCATAATAAAGCAAGAATCACATTTTTGTTTTAGTTTAATACAACACTTTTTATAGGTTAGCTGTGCGATAATATATGTCAATTTACTTTGGGAGTCATCAACATCCTCACTGCTACAGGGCCAGTTACTATCCTCACCCCCAATAAAACGCATATTTGCTCTACAACAGTATTGAGCACTTTCTTCAGTTTTTATTAATTACCATCTCCACTATATATATATATATGTATATATATATGTATATATTTGTATATATATATATGTATATATTTGTATATATATATGCATATATATTTGTACATATCTGTATATATATGTATATAAATATATGTATATATATGTATATGTATGTATATATGTATATATATATGTATATGTATATATGTATATATATGTATATATATGTGTATATATGTATGTGTATATATGTGTATATATATGTATATGTATGTATATATGTATATATATATGCATATATATATGTATATATTAACATTATGTATATGTATATATATGTATATATATGTATATATTAATATTATGTATATATGTATATGTATATATATATTTATATATTAATATTATGTATATATATATGCATATATTAATATTATGTATATATATGTATATATATATACATGTATATATTAATATTTTGTATATATATGTATATATATATGTGTAAATATATATGTATATTATGTATATATATGTATATGTATGTATATATTAATATTATATATATATTAATATTATGTATATATTAATATTATGTATATATAAATATTACACACACACACACACACACATATATATATATATATATATATATATATATATATATATATATATTGCAATCATGAAAGGAAAACTTTTTATTTTTCATGATTAATAGTAAAATGCGTAAAACACGTTTAAAAAAAATAAAAAAAGAGGGGAGAAAAGGGAAGTAATATAAAAGTGGGAGTCAGCTGACGGGTTTCGCCCTCGATTTCTCAAAGCTGTATCGAAGGATATCCAAAGGAAAAATAAAAAAACATATGTACATTATAAAAATAAAGTTACCTTGCGTTCTTTTCATGGGTGAATTAAAAAAAAAATCAACAACAGGGAAGCAATTAAAATAAAGCAACGTTATGATATTTTTCGAAGATCCTAGAAGTTAATCACACCCAAACCTAAGATACGTGTCTTTCTGTTTACAGAGAGAAAGCCTCTGCAACCGAACGTGAATACTTTCCAAGACTTTTAGATGGAATATTTAGTTAGCACAACTCAGAATTGAAAATCAGTTCGTGCTGAAGTTCGCTGCATATAACGGGTTTTTAATGAGATGACCAGTTAGTGAAGACCTGTATGTGTATGCAAATATGTTCGTTGTGCGGTATGCCCCATTTCTGATTTTGCTAGATACGCACTGTTGGTTTCTCACGCCTAATCTCAATGTTGTTCGACTCACATGGTTGGCATCGCAACTACACTGAAAATTGTAAATTACATTATTATTATTATTATTATTATTATTATTATTATTATTATTATTATTATTATTAATAATAATTTTTGAGAGGACGGCATAATGGTTCTCGTAGAGAACATAACACGCACATTTGAAGCAAAATAATATTTTTGCACCGTTGAGCTGATTTGTTTGATGAATTTTTCACTTACTGTCCACAACCACAGTAAACGAACATATATTGGACATTTAGTCACTGTTTGATATTTAGTTTCAGAAAACTCAGTTATTTTTCTTTGCATTTGGATGACTCGCCTCGCCTCATGGCGGCTCGAGTGGCTAACTGTAATGGTTCGGTCACGAAGCGTGAAATCATTACTGCCTTGAAGTAGAACGGCTACAACAAGTTTCCAGGACTTGATAGTCTTCCCTACGAATTCTGTTTGGGTTGTCGCCTACGTCGGTCCCTATTCTTAAGTGTGTGTTCAATCATTGGTATGCTCAGGGCTCCATTCCTAGGCAGGTGACCAAAGGAGTGATGACATTGCTGAGGAAAGGTCAACGGCCCAGCTAAACACAAAGTTGATGATTTTGGCTAAATTTTTGCGAATTGCGTGCAGATTGTAATCACTGACTTGATCGAACCGACTACGCTGTAGTTCTGGTCCGGTTCGATCAAGGGGAGATCGATTCAAGACAATCTGCATTTGATCCGCATGATCATAGAGGGGATAGAAGACGACACCAAATCCGCGCTGATCAATTTAAATCAGTCCAAGGCTTTCGATAGGGTCGGCCATCATTTCCTCGGATCTTTTTTAGAAGCCGCCAGTTTTACTCCGGACTTCTGCAGGTGGGTTTCCGTTCTGTACCACAGACCAACGGTAGCAGTGCAGAACAACGGTAGGATTTCGGAGTCTTTCGCGGTCTCTTGGTCAGTGCGTCAGGTCTGCCCGCTGTCACCTGTTATATGTCCTGGTGTTGAAACCCCTTTTCCGTAAGTTGAGGAACGAATCCGCTACACCAGACCTGCGCAGAATAGTTCTCCCTGGTGGTACGCGAGCCAGTGTTTCCGCGTTCGTCGATGACATAACTGTGCGTGTCGAGCCGCACAAACATCGAAGCGGTGACCAAGGCGCTTGCTCGTTACGAAGAAATTACCGTCATCTTTAACTTTAGTAAGTCTGTCGGCCTATGGTTGGGTGCCTGGAGCGGTGAATTTACGCTTCCAGGTCATATTCAGCTGGGCCGATGGCCCGATCTGGATCTTGGTTAGTATAACCAATTAGAAAGACCCTGTACCCTTCCCCTCTCCCCCAAATTTCTAATGGAGCTTCATGCTTAAGTTTTTTGTCTAGTAATTTTGCATGTTTTTATACCTCATAAATTTGTAACTTTTTAGACAAACTATATAAGCAACATCCAAGTGTAGTACCTGTTCTGATGCTGCACACAAGGTAATTTGTTCTTTATCATTGAAGGGACACAATTCTATGCTAAAGCAATTTTTATTTTAGCCAAATTCCAGAATGCCTCTTTCTGATTTTTTCCCAAATTATAAACGACCTTGTATACCGCTTTACTTTTGTGGGGAAACAAATAAATACCAATAGAAGAAGTGTGTGTGTGTGTGTATATATATATATATATATATGTATATATATAAATATATATATATATATATATGTATATATATATGTTTTGAAAAATTCTTTGCATGCGTAAATACATAAAAACAACGCCATGAAATCTTTTTATCGACAATTCATTTCCGTTAAAAATATGCAAAACTGTAAATAATCTTTGTTTCTTTTTTGCATCGGCATTTACAAATTTTAGTTTTATTTTTCATTGCAAGTTGTAGCCGTTTTCAAACAAGATCAAAACAAATATGTTTACGATTTCAACTATTTTAAAGTCTATATTACTGGGATCAGCCTCCCCACTCCGCTGGAACCGTGTTAATAAATAGAAACTACTTACTTATGAACACATTATAAAATCTAACATTTTTTATAAATGGAACGTAATAAGCGAACCCTTGGTAAATAAAAACAAAAAATTAAAACTATTTCACCGGAAATCCTATGTCAGATCCCTTTAATTTTAAAAGTGAATTTCTCACTGTAACTGTAACCAAACGCAGTAGTAGTTACGTTTCTGTGTATTTGCTTTAGTTTTACGATTTAAACAATTTTAAAGTTATTTTTCTTGCATTAGATTCCGTAATTGGCGGTTTAAAGACGTTCAAATTATTTGCCAAATGTTTATTGAAACTTTGAAGCTTATCCAAACAATAGGCATTTTAGGCTGTGAAAAACGAGCGAAAGTTAAAGACGTTGACTTATGATAGGTGATTTTTGCTATAATTATGGAGTAATGTAGTGACCAAATAAATCTATCTATATATTATTTTCTCACGAATATTTCTATGATGGAACAATATATATATATATATATATATATATATATATATATATATATATATATATATATATATTGGACTATTTACGTAATTGTTCGAAATATTTTATTTTCGTCACAAATATCACCTTTATACATTAATTCTCTATACTCAATATTCCATAGCTAATGTCACGTGTAGTCTACTATATATATATATATATATATATATATATATATATATATATATATATATATATATATGAGAGAGATATATATAAATATAGATATTGATATATATGATAAATCAATATATGATAAATTAAAGCATTAGATTTTTCTTGTAGACATTCAGGTATAATAGATTAATAACCAAAACCATTATATATTGAACTTCATGCTATTTTTCAAGAATTATACTTTTATTTTTTCTGCTCTTAAAGAATTCTTACATTTTATCCGGATTATTTGCTTCTCCTTAATACGATTCCAAATAGAAGTTGGCTGCAATCTGTACCCACATCTTAATATCTACTCTTAACGCCACCGAAATCCCCGGCTATAAATTGTTTTAAACGCATAGTAACGATACGAACACCGTTTATCAGAGAATCTTTTTTTTTATAATTATATACGTGTTAACTGTTTTCTTTTTACGTTTACCTCACATTTTTTACATCATGCGATTTATATAATAAAAAAGAACAACATTAATATCAGTGCTCTCCAAAGTAATGAACATAATTGTTATGGTGTTCAATGGTAATAAAACGAAAGGAACACAGGACTTTTAGAAACAAACATGTATTCACATATATTACAGGCACGGCGGGTTGAGCAATACAATTCTTCTACTGTTGGGAGTTTGCACACGACCTCCTTGGCCGCATACCAATCTCTGACTCCAATACAATTCTTCTACTGTTACCGGAAGAGACGTTACCAGAGAAAGTGGTGTCATGAGATAGTGCATTAATACCATGGAGGGGGGTATCCAACACCCCCTCCCAAGCTTTTTGTTCGTAAAAGCTGTCAGTACCTCTTCCTTTTAGGGTTTACCATCAATGGGTCGGTAAGCTTTCTCTTACGAAACGACCGCCGTAGTTCAGGTGTTGGTTGAGATGATTCAAGATCAAAGTTTCGAAGACAGTGTCTCTCGGCTCATCTTCCAATGGTAGACTATCGCAGGTTTCAACTGATCGACATCTTCTTAGTTGGTTCTGGTGACTTTTGTGGGTATATGTTGGTCCTTGGACGATATATACCATGTCACCGACTCTCATAGTAATTGTATCCACCTCCCAGAATGATGGGTTGTTTTTATAACTTTTGAAAGACACTTTTTCACCTGACATGAAACGTTTACCAGGCACAGTAGTGGTCACTAGTGGCCTTAACTGTTTAAGTAAAAGCTTGTCAAAAACGGATCTCCCTTTCCGCGCAAACAGTGTTTCTGCAGGTGAGACTGCTGTTGGTATGTTCGGGTTGGGTGTAATCCTATACACGTGTAGAAATTGTTGAAGGGCTTCATCTGTTGGGGGTCCCTTGAACCTTCTTCAGTGCTCTTTTAAGAGTGCTCACAAAGCGTTCCGCTTGCCAATTCGACCTTGAATGGTATTGGGGAGTGGTGATATGATTAATTTGGAACGTATCACAAAAACCTTTGAACTCAGCCGACGTAAACTGGGTACCATTATCACTTACGATGCAATCGACTACACCGAAACGTGTGAACAGTTCATGTAATAGTCGTTTCAGTTGTCGGTCTTCTGCACCTCAATACCTCAGCCCACTTAGTGAAACTATCAACTACGCTTAAGTAATAATTGTCCTCGAGCGGACCCGCAAAATCGATGTGCACCCTAGACCATGGCTGGTCAGTCTTCGGCCAAGACTTAAACGTAATCGTAATTGGTGATTTAGCCGTAGGGGTAAGCCTGTGCATGAGTCTATCCTCTCATTGGTGTCTTTGTCCATTTTAGGCCAGCAGACATAACTCTTTATCAAACTTTTCATACGATTTTTCCCAGGATGTCCTGTGTGAAAATCCCGTAGAATTCGTTTTTGGAGACATGTGGGAATCACCACTCCGCCATATAATAAAACCTCATCGCAAAGCGAAAATACTTTCGGAACATCACCCTTTATTGTGATCTTATTTTTTATGTCACGGATGAAGTTATTCTTGTCTGCTTCCCTTTTAATCTCCGGTAGAGACACCGGGAGTTCTTTGATTATGTTGCCCATTATCGTTTTTATTTCCCCGTCCATCCGAAGAGTGGCAATGATGGAATCTTCAGACGGATTCCTTTTCAATGGTATCAGCCTAGATAGGCTATCCGCAGGGCTAATTTGTTTCGAAGACAAGTACTCCAGGGTGAAATCATAATTCAGCAATACTGTATCCTATCTCAACAGTCTATTAGCCGTATATGTCGTAAGCCTTTTTTTGGAACAAAAAATCGTGAGCAACGGCTTATGATCCGTCCGCAATGTAAATTTTCTGCCGTGTAAATACCTATGAAACTTTGTCACAGCGAATATAATACTCAAGGCTCCTCTTTCAATTTGGGAGTACTGTCTTTCGGCCGTTAGTAGCGTTCTAGATGCATGTGCGATCGGTTTCCTGGTACCGTCAGGCATTATATGAAGTATGCAAGCTCCCACACCAAATGAGCTTGCGTCACAGGCTACTACTATTCTCAACCTTGGATCATAGTGTGTTAAAACTTAACGTCTCTTTGATGTTCTCCAACGCCTTCTGTCTTTCTGGCGTCCCGTCCCAGGCTTTCTCTTTCTTCAGCAGTTCATTTAGTGGGGCGCGCAAATCATGCATATTATTGATGAAGATTGGTAGAAATTAGCCAGGCCCAGAAAGATTTGTAGTGCAAAGGAGCAGATATGTTTTTTATGGCTTCCGCCCTCTCAAGATCGACTGTCTACCATCTTCATCAATAATATGACCTAAGTAACGTATTTCGTTGATCCGGAAGTCACACTTTACTTCTTTTACTTTCAAACCGAAACTTTGAATTCTTTCAAAAACTTCAGTTTCGGTACTCATCCAAGTAGGCGCAAGCAAAATCGAGGCCACCAGCATGGTGCCCATGGACTGCTGGAAAATCGCAGGTGCGACCTTGACTCCGAAAGCTAACCTTTCAAACTTGTAGAGTCCCGTGTGTGTATTTATACAGAAGAGTTTTGAACATTCCGCCTCAACGGGGATCTGCAACTATGCATCGCTCAAATCCACCTTAGAAAATACTTTACCACCTTTTAATTTGTTAGAAATATCCTCTGATGTTGGGAATGGATAGTGGTAATCTTTGAAGGCTGCGTTCAGACCCGTGGATAAATCCGCACATACAATGGTTTGTTTTCTTGGTCACATATACGGTAGGGGCTGCCCAATCACTGCTGCTTACTTTCTATAGTATTCTGGCCTCTTATACCGATCCAATCCTGTGTCGATTTTCTCTGTTGCTGTAAATGGGATGTTTCGTTTCTTCTTAAAAACAGACAGAGTGTTTTCTTTTAGTTTGAATCTTGCTATAGCCTTTGTAGATTTTCCTAGTCCTGGTGAGAATACTTCTGAAAATTTTCTTTTAACTCGTCCTTCAGTTGTTGCGCTTCCGTAGGCGAGACTTCTACCCTATGACAGAATTTATTCATAGGTTGGTTCCACAATTCGAATCGCTCCATCCAGTCAGTACCGAAGAGGTTTTCGGATGTCCTATGTACATACACTTTCACTTTTTTAGTAACACCATTTAAGGTCACCGGGTGTGTGAGTTCTCCCTCAAATTTCATTTATCGCCTGTCACAGCTCGAGCTGATTTGTTCGTCTTCCGCATGGTTGGTTTCTGTAGCCTTTTCCACGTCTTAAGGTTAATGATGGACAGGTTTGATCCGGAATCCAACTGTTTATTTGCGATGTTAACTGTGATATATTTGAGCCGGATCTACTACTATACTGGATCGCTTTGTGGCTCTTCCTGCCACATTCGTTGCAGCACCTATCTTTGTAAAAACATTGACTCGACCAATGTTTCCCGCCGCAGCAATAGCATGGGCTTGTAGGAGATCCAAGTCTTGTGACTGCGCGGTACTTATTAGGTGTAGCCTGAGTTTTCTTATTTCCAGCTTTGCTTTTTCGGGGTGAGTATTTTTCCGATCTGAAAATCGCCCTTCTAATGACTGTTTTGTCCGCCTCCTCGACATGTCTCGAGTTGTTCCTTACGCAGACTACCTGTTGATAATCCTCGGCCAACTTCTGGAGGGTGAGGCTCTGTTCGCTCTCAAGTCTAGAGAGAATACGTCGTCTAATCTTGGCGTTTTTGGACTAGACTAGACCCTGCGCGAAAAATAAACACTTGAAGTCATCTGCCGATAAGTCAGACAAACAGAAATCATCGCAGTGTTTATTTACCACGGACGCGAAGGTCAGGTAATCATCGTCGTCGATTTTTTTGCAGATTAAAGTACTCCTATCTTTTATGAAAGAGCGTAGTATTCGGGCTGAACATCGGATAAATGTTTGACCGCTTCAGGGAATTCCAATTCACTCGTATTCCTGGGGAGAATATAATCCACAAACTTACTATGTTCTGTGGTCTCTAATTTCCTCAAATGTAGGCGAACTATTTTAGTGTTGCTACACTCTTGAAATTCAACGGTGAATAGATCCTCATATCTCTCCGGTTGGTAGTTGAACGTTTCTATAGCGTTCCTATTGTACTTTGAGAAAAAGCAACGCTGTCGTCCCTGTATTCCGTTCACTCGAATATTTTTAGCAATACCTCTTCTTGTCTCTGTTGTTGGAATAGCATTCTCTCCTCCAAAGCTTGTTGCCACTCTGGAAATTGTAAGTGGAGCTGTTTCTCACGTTCTTTTAAATTTTCCTCAGCATTCTGCTGCTGGCCCATCTTGGCCTTGATTAGCTGATTTAATACTGCCTTGACCTCCTCTATCATGTAATGGCTTTTCCAAGCGCACGAGAAAAAATTAATACTGTTTTTGACTGGAGAAGAGAGATAAAATAATAATAAAAAAAAGAAAATGTCATTTCCTTGAGTGTGTGTGTATGAGGAGGGAGCAATGTATCCCTCGCTTCTTGGTAAAAAAAAACTTATAGATAACCTAATATGAGGGTGGACAAAAAAATTTTATTTGCGAAACAAAACAAAAAAAACATATACCGTGATACAATGCCGTCGTAAAAGAAAAAAAAAATAAGTGTGGAATGGTCCGGAAGTTAACCAAAATGGCTAGGTTTTTTATGTGTGTGTGTGTGTGTGATGGGAGGACTTGTCCCCACGAGGAAGAAAAAAATTTTCACTTTAGAGCCTACAGTTAAAAATAGAATATTCTAGAAAATTCCACTCAATTAAAAAGTATTTCTTTTAGTCAAAGTAAAGCGAATGGAAAGAAAAACATTTCCCCCCGTTAAAAATCTGCATAAAGTTAGCAGTAAAATGCAAAGGCAAAAAGAACTTTTCTCTTCATTTGAAAAATATCCAAATTTGTATGAGAATAAACAGTAGACAAGTTACAATTAGAATTGTTTGCTGTGAATTTGGTCAACATTTTTCTCTTTTTTCCTTTTTTCAATAAGCAACCAACTTAATTTTACGGCATTAACAAAAATGCGTTTGGTACAGTTCTTTTCAATTTTTATATAGAGGCAAAAAGATTACTTACAATTGAGTCGAGATTGCGTTCGTTTTTTTTTGTTTTTTTTTAGAATTTTGTTTTTAGAAAGTAATTGCCAGGCGAATTCTTAGCTCGTAAATCCTAAGTTCTTTTGAAGTTGAATTAATTGCATTTTTTTTCCTTTTTTGTGGACTCAACCCGTGTGAAGGTCGAATCCGTACGTCGCGAGTTGTTATGGTGTTAAATGGTAATAAAACGAAAGGAACACAGGACTTTTAGAAACAAACATATATTAACATATATTAGAGGCAAGGCGGGTTGAGCAATACTATTCCTCCACTGTTGGGAGTTTGCACACGACCTCTATGGCCGCGTACCAATCTCTGACTGCCGGACACCGGTACTCGTTACCGGAAGTGACGTCACCAGATGAAGTGACGTCTATTAATCCCATGTAGGGGCGTCTCCAACACTAATATAGATTATTTATTTCAAACGTGAATTTAATTCGATAATAAAGGACTATGTATTTAAGAACGTTTCACAGTCCTGAAAATCAGGTCCATAAAGAATGTAGTAGTTTATATCAGTAAGCTTTTTCGATTTTTTTTCTTCCGATTACATCTCTTGGTATGATTTATGGGTTTCAGTTGCGTGCACACAATAACTCCTTTCAGTATACAACAATACGCTTAATACGCTATGACAGTTAGGTAGTATGCTACGAAAACGTGTATGGCAATAACGCTACATAGGATTTTATGCGTTTCATCCTTGTAAAAACTCATCAGGCTAATATCTAATAAGTCATTACGATGATGTAACGCTGAAAACTCTCGCTTAACTGCCATACTATTTTCATAACTTACTACACACAGATACACCCATGAAAACACATGTACACATATATGTATCTATAAGCTGAAACACAAAGCTTTAATTTCAAGCATATAAATGTTAACCGATACTTAGAAAAATAAAAAATTCTCAAATATTTCACAAATAATACATAAAAGACACAACAAATAAAACCCCGCTATGACGCAGGCTATGTAGTATAATTATAAAAACATAATATAAGAAAATACAATCTGTTAATTTAGTGTTCGCTGTTATTATTGCTGAAATAATGTAAATGCCCCCCCAAATAACAAGAGTAGATAACCGAGTAAAAATAACCACAAGGTCAAATAACACGAAACCGTGTGTGTGTGTGTGTGTGTGTGTGTGTGTTTTCGATCAGGCATCAATGACCTGCTGTAATTTTTCTTGTTGATTAAATATCCCCCAATAAAAATGTCTAATTATACCAGGAAATATTGTATATGGAATCTAATGCATTTGATGTTGTTTTATATGGAAGAACGAATGAACACTTTCAAAACAAAAACAAAAAATTAAAAAAAAGTGTTTCAGCAAAGGAAAAGGGATTAAAAATAACAAATTGGACAAATACAAAACGAAAAATACAACAATATCCATTATGGTCTTTCCTGTCAGTTCTTGTTTTAGATTTCCTTTGCTTTTTTTTTCTTCTTTATTTTCATTGATAGACGGATAAGAGGTCAAGGCTTTCAGAAACAGATCAAGAAGAAACCACAAAAAACAAAATGGAGGGCATGGTTGATGGTGCGAAAATGCAAACCGTCTAACAATGAGTGAAAGAATAAACGAAACGCTTATTTCTCTTCCTCTTCCTTTCACTCTCTTTTCTATTCACGTTTTTTCTTTATTTCTCTTCCTCTTCCTTTCACTCTTTTTTCTATTCACGTTCTTTCTCTCCTCATTTCACGCTTTCCTTTCATCGCTCACTATCTTTCTCTTTTCTCTCTCTCTCCCTCTCTCTTTCTCTTTTGTTCTCTGTGTCTCTCGCTTTCTCACTCAAAGTGAAACATCTGCACATAGATGCGCCTATAGTTCACCGGACTCTGATAGACGAGGAGAATATACTCGTAAAACATTGCTGCATTACGAAATCATTTCCCTCGTTTTAAATTATGTGCAAAAATGCAATATTTTTTAAAGCAACTTAATTTAATGCACAGATGTATGTCCACACTTACTTTCATCCCAACGTGGGCAGAGCTAGACAGAAAAATCGGTTTTGAAGCCAATGTCATCCAGCTCCTCAAAAGCTGTTCTGGATTAGGGCTAAAATTAAAAAAAAATACTCCATGTATTACTATGTAATATCACAACAAACTCTAAAGTGTATCTGATAATGGTTATTGCATACACTAATCGATCAGTTTCCATAAAAATAATAACATTCTCTTTGTTATCAGTAGGTGTTTTGTAAACAAATGAAATAATCGATGCTCCTGCAGACTTTGACTCGAATCCTCGGGATTTTTCATTAATTACGGATTGGCCTCGAGCGGCAACCACCGGATAAAGTCAAGCGTTGTCCAAATGTTGAAAACGCTAAATCGAGAGTGTTTTTTTTTTTTAAATTTGTATAAAAACTATAATTTTTTTATTTTTTTTTTAGATGATAGGAGAGGGTATTTTTTTCTGTTTATTTTTTTAGCATTTGTTGACAAAAATAATTTGTAAGTTTTGAAAAAAAACTTTCCTGTATTTTACCTAACAATTTGCAGTTTTCGTAAAATCATTTATCTTTTCTTATAAAAAACAATTTAAGTCCACAAAAAAGGTTTACTGCCAATTTTCTTAAAAAAATAACCCAAAATGTAAGTTTTCGTAAAAAAAAAAAAAAACACTTTTACCTAACAATTCGTTGGATTTGTTATATATTATAAGGATAAATTGGGGTTATCTTTAAAATAACGAAAGAAATAATACTTCAGATTTAATGTATTATTATGTATTATTGATAAAGAATAAAATGTCATTACTTCGTGAATATCGCATGCATTTGATTAAATTTTTAAGAAATAACTAACCTTAAAGCAATCCTTTGATGATACAATTTTAATTGTTCTGTTACGTCTATTTAGTGGAGTAAAGCGACTGACAGTTTATATATATATATATATATATATATATATATATATATATATATATATATATATGAAAATGTATAAAAAAGAATTCCTGGATATGGACTTAAACTATATCCGATGGTGAGACCCCAGCTTGCGGGTTTTGGGGAGTGTGGAGCCATCCTTTAATTGCCATTGCTCCCAGGTCCATTCTGACCCGGAGTGGTAGTACCTGTTAAGGTGCCAACTATGGGTTAAATAGAAACCGACTTGAAAAAAAAAATTCTATTAAACATTTTTCAAAATAACTGGATTCGGCATTAAATAACCTGAAAAGGGTTGATATGCCGTAAAACAACCAACCAACCCAACTAATTAAAAAAGAATACGAGATGTATAAAAGCTTATAACTTTCCTTTATTCGTTTTCTATCGGTGACGTGCAGGAATACAAAATAATATGAAAAAAAATTAAAAAAAACTTTTTTACAAGTACATATTTTCGACCGATCCTTCAGTCTTCATCAGTGTAGTGAAAGTGATGAGTATACACGGGGAAAGGAGAAAGGAAAAGAAGGAGGAGGAGGAGGAGGAGGAAGTATAACCAATGAAAAGGTTTCACGTCAATTTTAAATACATATACATATAAGTACGCACATACACACATGCACACAATACATATACACTTATAAAAAAAATTAAAAATTAAACAGTAAATAAAAATGAAGAAACGTGCCTTTAACTGTCCAATCTTTTGAATTCCAACGATATTATTTATTCCCAGAGAGGACAAGAATTCAAAGGATATAAGAGGTTATGAGGAGAGACGCTATTAATTCATTTGTAAATCAACGGCTATTTCTCGTTCGATAAAAGAACGAAAAGCATGCATATATATGTATATACATATACTAACAAATAGACATGCACATACATAAATGTTTGCGCATACACTTACACGTAGAGACAGCTATACATATATACACAAATCGACATAAGCGAATGTAGGGAGAGAGAGAGAGAGAGAGAGAGAGAGAGAGAGGGGAACGGGGAAAGAAGTATAGGTGCGCGAGAAATACATACATATATATATATACGGTTATATGGCAAAATTAACACCTAAAGAAAATGTGTTTTGAAAAAACACACACACATATTCACGCACACATATATACATATATCCACATATACATACATATATATACATATACATATATATATACACATGCATACATAATACGCACACACATACACATATATAGACCAATGTGTAAGAGAATATAAAGATGGAAAAAATTTAGGGAAAATATGAAGGTTTCGGAAAGAGTTAGCAAGAGAGGAAAAATAAAATAATAGGTTTATCCCATCTCACCATGCATTTCATTCCTAAGGAAAATGTTAACGGAAAATCTTTGTTGTCATGGAAATTGTAGCCATTAAGTTGTTCCAGGTTTTTTAAGGTCTGAAGTGTGCGTGTTGATTTTTAGAATTTGTTTTTTTTTTCTTCATATTTTCGTCTCTGAAGTTGTGTAATAAAATTGGATGCTATGAGGATGTATCTGATGTTGTCTATTGTGTGGTTAGGTAAACTATAGAGGATAGCTACTGAATGCTATGTAGATTTGTCTTTAATGCTATGTTTGTGGTTATTAAGGACTAGGCGGAACTCCAAGCCTGTTTCCCCCCCACGTAATTGCCTTTTGTGCATTCGGTGCAGTATAACAGATATATTATATTTGAGCTATTGCAGTTTAGAGGGGGGTGAGATAGATGTTGGTGCCTGGAGGGGTGAATGTGCTGTTGGTATTAATATGTGTACAAATTAGACATGTGGGCCTGTTGCAAGGTTTGTTTCCTTGAGATGTGAGGATGCGGTTAATCCGAGTGGATATGAGTATAAAATGTAAGTTAGGGAGATGTCGTTTGGCACAGATGGGGGGTATAGTATGTTATGTTGAGTGTGGGGTCCTGTTGTAGTTGTTTGATCATCTGTTTCATGGGGTTGTATAAATATTTAGTGTTATTATTGAAGTGAAATACCATAGGTATTCGTGTGGATGTTTTGTTGTTTTTGTATGTTAGTAGGTTGTGTCTGCTAATGTGTGATGCTCTGTTGATGGCTTCTTTTAATATTTTGAATGGATAGTTTCTGCGAAGAAAGTGGTTGATTAAAATGCCTACCTGTGCTCATAATCGGATGGGTCTGTGCATATCCTTTTAATGCGCAGGTATTGACTGTATATCATTGACTTTTTGTTGCGATTGGGTGGAAACTTTCAAAATGTAAGTAATTGTGTCCAACGGTAGGTTTTGTGCGTAGAGATGTGGTGATATAATTATTTGAAATATTAACCAGAACGTCTAAAAATGTGAAGTGTGTGGTTGAGTGTTCAATCGTGAATTTAATACTATTATGGCAGTTGTTTATATGCTGGAAGAAGTCCATCAATGTTTTATCACCGTGTGGCCAAATGACAAAGATGTCATCTATATATCTGTAATAGTGTGTCGGTTTGAGGTGGTGTGTCTGTATGTATTTTTGTTCGAATGTGTGCATGAAGATGTTGGCATAGCTAGGAGCCATTTCAGTTCCCATGGCTGTGCCTTTTATTTGTAAAAAAGTGTTGGTTGTTGAATGTAAAATTATTATGTGTTAGAATGGACTCTACAATGTTGCAATATATCTATATACATATTTGTGTTTGGACCATTCCAATATTTTTCGCGATTCTGATACAATTGCCGATTCTGTACGAAATTCCCGATTCCAATACAATTACCGATTCCGATTCTTTATAAATCTCTTAATATTTTACTATAAAATTGTAATTTTGTCTCGATTGCTATAAAAACACATCGTAAATGTGCATGTATTTTCTCAGACGTAAATAACACACTTTTGGAAGTTTAAATCAATAAACATTTATTATTTTATTATTACTACAAACAATGGAAGACGTTTTATGAAAACAAAATTAAATAAAATAGATAATTAAAGGAATCTGTTTTGGCATCGGAAAATAGGTTCAAATTTTCCCGATTCCGATACCGATTCCGATACCGATTCATATACACGAAAAACTCTGAGTTTTCCGATTCCCGATTCCAATCAATTGTCCCAACACTAACATATATATATATATATATATATATATATATATATATATATATATATATATATATATGATAGCTCCTTTTAGTCTTGAAAGACTATGGATACCTAGTGTAATGGTATGGTGCCTGCGTGTGGAATTTTTTGTGGCAAGAATTATGCAATCACCAACCACACCTCTTCTGAGTCGGCATCGTAAAATACCAGTGGAGGTTTGGAAGAACTGGAAATAATGACGAGATAAGCGCAGAGCACTTACAGCGACTAGAATTCATAAATCGTCGCCCATCTGGTTCTAGCCAGGCTCAACGTTGTTAACCTCGGTGATCTGACGAGGCGAGAACCGGTGTGTCAATGTGATTATGCCAGCTCTCTCGCTTTCACTCTCTGTCTCTCCCTCCCCTGTATACATACATATATATATATATATATATATATATATATATATATATAGATGCATATATATGTAGATGCGTATGTATATATAAAGATGCATAACTTTATATATATATATATATAGCTGCACACACACACACACACACACACACACACACACATATATATATATATATAAATTAAGCGACTTGATGCTATGATTTTTTCGAGCATAGGCAGGAGTAAAAACTTTATTCGAGTTACTCTTTCCAAGGTCAAGTGTTTTCATTTTTTTATTTTCAACACTTATACAGCTATTTTTTGCCAGCTAAAAACCAAATCAAAAGTGTTCCCGAAGTTAAAAAAAATTCTATGTATAAAGTATCAAGGGTTTAGACCAACTATTCAGAAATAAATTTTGTCGAGACATTTCGCACGCGCACAGAGAAGGTCATATATATATATATATATATATACATATATATATATACACACATATATATATGTGTGTGTGTGTGTGTGTATACATATGTGTGTATATATATGCAGATAGATAGATATAAAACGTGTTAGTGTGCTACAACACTTGCATCCTAAATACTACGCAATGATACACACTGTAAAAACTATGCATAAACATAAGTAAACGTAATATTAAATTACAGCAACCATCTAATAAAAGACAACAGAGTGAATAATTCATCAATAAAGGCTCTTTTTCCAAAAGAAATATGCGAATATGTTAATCTTAATGAAGTCACCTGCGTATCCATGATTGAGTATATTATTAAGTTAGTTTTAATAGTTTATAAATAGAAAAAGTTGAGCTGGCGTGCAAGACACTCTATATACAAATGTAGCCAAAATAGGCATATGTTATGGGTTCGAAAATGTAGGTTCATTTTTACCAATGTCATAAAATTTTAACGAGAAAACTAGGATTATAATCTTCAAAACGCCTGCAAAATTTCATATAAATGTTCATAGAAAAAAATATGAGCATTCAATATTCAATTTGTCTACCAGTCTTTTCGGCTATTTTATAAGTTTCAAATCTCAGATACTATTAATCAGAATTTAACAAGTGAAAGCTCGTTTGAAAGGTAATGATCTGAATTATGTAAGGGGCTACGTGACATTAGCCCTTAAGGTCGCACATTAAGAGGATCATTCATCATCCAGAGCCTATTTTAGGAATTTTTTTTTACAGCCATGAAATGTTTCAATCATAGGTATTTGTTTCCCTAGTATTACATACGAATTACTAAATATCTGATATTTCCAAAAAAAAAAAAAAAAAAAAAAAGAAACTCTCACCTTGATGAAGGGAAGGCTAAAACTCGCTGCTTTGGCTTCAATTTATCTGAAATAACCGCAAGGGAAGATTTGATTCCAAATATTTCTCATATGTTATATCTCCCGTTTCACAGTGTATAATTATTATTTGGTATTGGAGATAATTATAATCGTACGCTATTTCTAAAAAGAGGTGAAAAATAATATTTGAGGGATACTTGGAATCAAGTCTCCCCTTGATCTTCAGATCTTCAGATCATTTGAAACCATAGCAGTAAGTTTTAGTCTCCTCTCAATCAAGGTCAGAGGCATTGGGGAATATATATATATATATATATATATATATATATATATATATATATATATATATATATATATATATATATATATAAATATATATATACCCCGTTTCCGGCTTTACTACTATTATCATTGTCATTGCCGGTTATTTGTCTTTGCGTAATGTACAGGCATTTTTAGATAAACTAATGAAGCAAAAAGTTTTTTATAAAACATGTCGATATCATTTGTCAACGGTGCATAACCCATGATCAAGTAGCTAAAATCGCCGAAGATCAACTAAAGGATCATAGTTTTCTTGATGTAGATTATGTTCTAGCTGAACTAATAAGTTCTTATACAGCTAATCAGTGTGTTGAAAAAGACGTATATATATATATATATATATATATATATATATATATATATATATATATGATTTTCAGAATGGGAGAGATTATATACAAGAATAAAAAAACATTGGAAATGCAAAAGGATATAGGGATGGTATGCCAAAAAGTATACAAACAAGACAGCTATTAATGGCTAGGCACATGGAAATAGAATTGCATCCAAAGTATAGCCCTATAGCTTTTCTCCAATCTTCATTCCGTGCCATCATTACGTTTGTAAAAAGCTATAGGGCTATACTTTGGATGCAATTCTATTTCCATGTGCCTAGCCATTCATAGCTATCTTGTTTGTATACTTTTTGGCATACCATCCCTATATCCTTTTGCATTTCCAATGCTTTGTTTTTCTTGTTAATTAGTATTTTTATTACAGTCTTATTTTTAAACTTACATTCATGATAGTGTTGTCTTTTTTAGGAGGGGGCTCATTGCCGCCTCCATTAGTAGCAGGTCGCTTCCTGCTGGGTTTTAGGTCTTTGGGTTTTGGGCCTTAGGAGTTGCCTCTTGGTCCTCCATCGGTTCTATATTACATAGAGAGTGCTACCGCATCTCTGATAAAACAGTTAGAGTATTATAAAGTTCTAAAATGTTCATACCTTCACTATTAAATTTTTCTTAGTTCATTCTTTGGCGTTTTGGCAAAGATTTGGCAGTTTTTGATATTTATATTTATAATAGTTTGTGCATGAGGCAGCTTTTTCCCCCTTGGGATCCCTGCTATACCGTGCTTTTGAGTCAGCACGTGAGGCAGCCTTCTTTTTTTCTGGTTCTTTGTTATAAAGAGCACGTGAGGCAGCTTTGGTCTCCTCAGAATCCCTGTTATACCGTGCTTTTGAGTCAGCACGTGAGGCAGCCTTCTTTGCCTCAGA
The DNA here is from genome assembly GCF_053919585.1 of Euprymna scolopes. Classification (NCBI taxonomy): domain Eukaryota; kingdom Metazoa; phylum Mollusca; class Cephalopoda; order Sepiida; family Sepiolidae; genus Euprymna; species Euprymna scolopes. Next base: position 111,563,972 of record NC_136489.1, on the reverse strand, counting down.
ATTTGCATGATACTTAATTTTTATTATTTCAGCATTTTTCTGATAGTATTCTTTTAGCTTAGATAATACCTTGACTTTGTTTTTTTCATAGTCTATATTTCTTTGAGCTTTTTTACTACGTGCTGACTTTGGCATTTTTTATTAAATGTAAACATATAACACTTATGTGTATCTTACTATAATATCACTTATCTTATAGCAAGACAACTCTCGTAGAATTGAGATACTGCCCCGTCACCAATAGTTAAAGTGTGGAACGGTATATACACCAATAGTGTAGTTGTTATCTTTATATGAAGTCCTAATCAGTGACAGTGTGAGGTTACTTGGTTAATTTATTGTAGTTTATTTTAGAAAACTTACTTGTTTTTATTAGTAGATTGTGTATAGTAGCCACAATATCTAGTTATTTTTGTGGCTAGGGCTTGGATTTTGATTCTTTTTGGTCAGCTTCCACTGAGTTCTTAGAAGATGACTTTGTTGCAGTTTCTTTTGCGGTTAATTTAACTTATTTCCTTTGGCGTTTGGTGAGTTCTTAGAAGAACTGGTCTGATCTACTTTTCTTAGCGAGCGAAGAGATTCAGCTGCATTTAACAATGGTTGCTATAGTGTATTTTTGCGCATGCGTGAGAATTTCAAGTTTCCTCCTTATTTTTCAATAGTTTGACAGTAGTCATGTGTCTTTCTGCCAAGAGCGACAGACGTCAGTGTTAGCCGTGATCGTCTAGAGGTTAGGAACCCACGTTGTGGTCGTGCTAACCTAGGTTCGAATCCTGGTCACAGCATTGACATTTTGTACATATTTTACAGTCCAAAATCTGAAGAATTATTTGTTTTTATAACATTGTTTTTTGACGTCGTACTTGCTGATAGGTTACTCTTATAACAATTTTGATCAACTGAGATAAAGATTTCGTGGTTTCATTAACGCTGGTGGGTTACTGTTTAAAGAAAAAACCTTAACGTTCACCTCAAATATTCAGCGTCCAAGAAATATAGGCCACTGGCAAACTGGAACGTATGTGAGCATCCGGTGTATTATTTGGAGCTGTCCCTTTTGAGAGAAGTTCCGTGTTCGAAGTGGTCTGTCTACATTGGGTATATAGTGTTTAAAACTTGTTATTACACGTAATCTTATTTAATTATGGAGTTAGCTAAAAAGCGATGGGTCACTGCACTTCTCCGTGTAAAGAGCAGTCGATTGATGCTTGAACTGTTGTCAGAGACCGTTCGTACACCGAGATACATCGTCTCAAAAGAAAGAAGAAAGCAGAAGAAGAAAGAATAAAGAACAATTGGCCATTTTTGTACCCTTTCTTTGCTCTCTTTTGACATTTTAACCGACGTTCTGACACTCGCTGGATTCGTAAGACGCTTCTCTGTAAGAATATGTGCTTTTTGAAACTTATAAGTTGATTTTAGTTGAGATTTGGATAGTTTTGTTTTGTAGGCGTATATAGGCGTGTACGGGCCATCCCTATATAGAGAGTGCTACCGCCTCTCTGATAATAAATTCCCAAGCTAAACAACGTGGCAGCCCACAAGAGTCATGACAACGAACCGGAGTTATGATGATAGGATTTTCAGAATATATATATATAACTCCGACTAGGAAAGCATTGCTGGATGGCATCGTACTTTCGAGTTGAAACTCATACTTGTGAGACATCGGCTTGTGGTTATTAGCTCTTTGGATTACCTCGTCCCTTGTTGAGACGAAGTAGGTCCATTTCACAGTCGGATTTCGGTGCGGTTTACTTGATCTGTGTTACTTAATAGCTTTCGTGTGTGCGGGGCGTTTGGTCAGTTGGCAGAGTGCTTGCCTTGTATGCAAGAGGCTCGGGTTTCGAATCCTGTGTTCGCATGTGTCTTACTGATAACCCCAAATGAGGGCCAAACTCGAGTCTTGGACTTCCGATTCGGTGACTGTTATGACTCTTTTGGGCTGAGGCGTTGTTTGGCTGTGGAATTTATTTTTTTATATATATATTGTTCGCCGAAACACGTTTCAATGGATAATTATATTTTAAAAATAATATATATGCTGTTCCTCATTTAGAGGTAACAAATTAGTAAAAGGGAAAATTATTCCCAACTCGCATTTAGGTAAAAATGTACCTTCGTATAAATAATTGAAATTGAAAACGTATCGCAAAAGCAAAAACAAATATATAACATCTATATACTTATCTATCTGTCTGTCTGTCTTTCTCTCTCTCTCTCTCTCTCTACGCTATGAATCTTAATTGTTTTCTATTTACTATTAATTTTCTATTAACATTTTTTTATTTTCTTTACACCGTCATGTGCGATGACAGCTTAATTTCATGTAGTATGACGTGAGTTATTAGTGTTTCCTTTAATAGGTTTCCGTGTCCATTTCTGATTTTTAACATGACAGGAATGTCATCAGTGAGTTTTTCATAAAATTCACAGCAATCCCACACGTTTTCTGTTGTAATTGCCAGTCAGTTTGTTGTCATATAACCTCATATAACTGTAAATTATATCTGTTGTTTGTACGTCTCGAACTTCATTATTCCTTAACAGGAGTTCGTGTTTGGTCTACGTCTACCGTCTTGGGCGATAAAATCGGATATTGCAAACAATTTACTTACAGAAACACATAAACAGGGATGATCACGTAATTTCTAAATAATTATTAAATACGTTTTTTACTCATGGGCATCGCTTACTAAAAACGAGGGCTACTCGAGTATAAAAATTAAGTAGTAACTTGTCAGTTGGACGAGAGGCTTGAAATCTGCGTAAAAGCGACAGATGATTACTTAAAAGCATTTGATTTTCCTTAAAACCGAGCATAAGTTAGCTAAGAAAGAGCCTAGATGGGATAATCTAGAAAATCTTTTTTTCTACTTGGAATATACCACTTATCAAGGCCCGGAGACCACTCGAGGATAAAGGTTAATGAATGTAAGGTGATAGTGTAGCAATCATTAAAGGTTAAATTGGGTAAAATTTGATTATTTATGGAGACAGCTCTACAAATTCTTGTTCACTTTGGATTTGAAGACTATCATGTTGTATTCAACCAGGAAGCAGGCCAGTGGAACAGTGTTCTACAGGTGTGTGCAAATTCCAAGAGCAATTTAAGACTTCTATCATGTTTGAAAGTGACACAATGTTCAACAAGCGAGATCGAAATTGCCCTACTGTACAACTCATACACGCTACTTTATCGAAGTTATGAAAACAGGACCATTGCCAGGACTCTCGAAATACATCGCTGGATAGCCACGAATAACAGGAACGTGCCCAGGCTGATACAAACGATGTTTCCGAACACGGTTATTGTCTTTGGTTTAGTTCTAAGTGATCTCACATCTTCGAAGTCGGCTCGAAGTCAACACCAAAATGTACTGGATTTGCTGAAGAGTTTGGTTAACTCCAGGTGCAATCAGGTGCCGCTAGCAGGCACTGTGTGTGGCCGCAGGACTCGGCGCCAGGTCAGAAGTCCAAGGAGACCAGGCTTGACTTCCGAAGGAGTGCTATGACTTTGTATCATTTTTCTCACTGGGGTGTAAGGACACATAAGCCTCCTGAAATATTTTGTTTGTTTATACGTCGAGAACATCACTAACATAACCTACCACAACACCAAAGCAAGCTTTATCGCCGCCATCCGCCGAGTATTCGCCGAGCAAATGCCGGAGTTTGTAAAAAAGGTATATTTCCAGTTTCAGGACCGTATAGACGCGTTAGTTGAGGCTGCAGACGGCTACATAGAATAGATATCAGTTCTGTTACATAATGAATTTAATTGAATTGATTATATAAATAAATGTTTTCAAATGAAACTATAGAGTCTTTCTTTAGGGCGATACTTGTCTTCCAATCCTCCATCTGATATAGTTACTAATCCAATACACCACTCGAGCAGCCCTTCCATCTACAATCATACAACTAGTAATAATAATAATAATAATAATAATAATAATAATAATAATAATAATAATAATGAAAATAATAATATTTCCCCTAACAGCCATCCTAACACTAACAACACTTATTATCCCCTCCAAAATAGTCCTCATACAGACATTGTCCCACCATTTGTTGAACACTATGAACAAAATTCAAACGATTTAACTAATACAAATCAGCAAATTAATATTAATACCAGACCTCGAGCTTTTAATAAAGTACATACATATATCGGCGCTGCTTCAGCATTAATTAAGAAAAGAATATCAAACCACATATCTTCTTTTAACAACCATACTTCTAATAATAACCAAGGAACTTCTCCAACCACTTTAATTAAAAAACTTAACTCTAACAGTAATTAATTCTCAATCAAATGGACTATCATAAAAAAGTTAAGTCTTATACTCCAGGCTCTAAGTTATGTCGCCTCTGCACAACGGAAGCTATAACTATAATTACTTCCCCTCAAAGTAACAATATAATAAATTTTAAAAATGAACTGATTTCTTTCTGTAAACATAAGTCCAAATTTAATTATGGCAATTTTGAAATTACGTAGTTATTACTTTTACCCTTTATATAGATGTAAAAAAAATTTCTTTAACTTCATCGTTTTTCTACATACTTCTTAATACTTTATAATTTAATAATCCTTTATTTTAATTCTTCATCTCTTCTTTGTATGGCCGGTTTTTTATCTGCATTTTCTGTTTAATTCTTTAAACTTTCCTATCTATCTAATATATCAATCTACCCACACTTTCATATCTTGTATATATATTTACTTATATTTTACTATATGAATTTACTTTTTTTCTTGCTTTTTTTTGAATT
>NC_136489.1:111546690-111554190 GCF_053919585.1 Euprymna scolopes | reverse complement strand
GAGATCCAGCAACAAGCAACAGCAAGATAGCCAGCAACAAGTTAAACTGCATACCAGCTTAATACGGATACTGGTCTCCCACTTTATGGGTTTTTAAATAAGAGATTTGCTTCTCCTAGAAAGGTTGCCTTCACCACGGCTTACGGGAGCCCTCTTCACCCCAACACACACATACATACACACAAACACACACGGTTCTAGTTGACCGTTGACCCCCCAAAAAAGGGTTTATATATATATATATATATATATATATTACCCACATATAGTACTGATTCGCTGTTTCACAGTTCATCAGTGCGGCTAGACAGGAAACTGCCTCAAGCCAGAATCGAAACCCGACCGCCCAAATGACAGTCAATGTTTCTCACCATTGCGCTCTGCGGCTGATGCTGTGTGGGTAATGAATTTACAATGTTTTGACATATATATATATATATATTATATATGAAAGTGAACGTGTCTGTGTGTATCTGTGTACATTTTCCTACGCAATAACTGTAAATTTTCAGCCTACATACTCGAAATTTTAATATACAAATACAGAGATTGGGAAAATCTTTGTAATCCGTTTTCGGCCAGAAATTTTGCTGTTAAGGGGTCAAAGTTCAACGATTTGACCTAACAAACTCCTCCGCCAATTTTGCGACAAAACACTTGAAATTTTACATATAGGTTCCATTGAAAAGGATTTAACTTAATAACTTGATTTGAGTTCAAAAGAATAAATTTTGAGAGGTCATAATAGGGGTCAAAGTTAAAAAAAAATTGGTCGCTTTTTTTTAATTTGCTCAACACACGCATCCAAACACCCGAGCAACGCCGGGCTGAAATGCTAGTACATATATAAAAGTGAAAGTGTCTGTGTGTGTGTATGTCTGTCTGTCTGTGTACATTTCCCTACGCAATAACTCTGCCAATTTTCAGTCTAGAAAGTCGAAATTTGATATACAGATTAGTGAGATTTGGAAAAATCTTTGTAATCGGTTTTCGGCCAGAAATTTGTCTGTTAAGAGGTCAAAGTTCAAGGATTTGTAACATTGAAAACTCTACCAAAGTCCTCCGCCAAATTTGGGTGTAAACACTTGAAATTTTGGATATACGTTCCTTGGAGATGGATCTAACTTAATAACTTGATTTGAGCCGAAAACAATAAATTTTAAGAGGTCATATTACGGGCTAAAGTTTAAAAAAATTGACCTCTGTGGTGTCTACCAATATACTCAGACACTTTCTGGTCTAAAAATTGGAAATTTTACATAAAGAGTATTCAGAAATAGGGCAAGCTTTTTAATCGGTTTGGGACGAAAATTTGAGCTACCAATATATAAATGCATGTATGTATGTTTGCATGTCTGCCAAAACCTTTTGACAGAGGCGACGGATTTTCACAAGATCAGTACCGTTTTTAAGCTCGACCTTTCAGACGACAAATATTGAAAAATTGGCAACACACATTAATTTCTTCACTCTAAACTGAGCACTTTTCTACAGAGAGGGGTCGCCTTTTCGCCGATATTTTCGAAAGTCATCCTCTCTTTTCGATTGTCTAACCTTAATTTTAACCCACGAAACTTCCGGTTTGGCGGTGGTCGTTACAGCAAATACGTCCCGTTTTGTTCCCGTTCTTTTCCTCCTTTGCAGTAAGGGTTCGAGCCAGCTTTCCTATGACCACTTTTTTTTTATTTGCTCAACACACGCATCCAAACACCCGGGCAACGGCGGGCTGAAATGCTAGTATTCCTATAATTTATTTTTTGTGTATCGATATTCCTATTAAAACTACATTTTCTATTTATTCAAAATGAAAATACAACTTTCATCTGCTAAAGGTCTCGATCATTTTCATATTCTTTTAAATATCCTTCTTATTAGTTCTCTATTAGCTTTTCTTTCTGTTGAAGATGATCATCTTTTGTTAACTATTACGTGTAATTATATTCATGCAGACATGATTTATATTTGTGTAATATATTCGTAAACTAGTTTATAGTAAACAAAAAGCATTTTCTCTATATATTTATGTATGTATATATGTATTTGTTTAAAGAAAAATTCAGTCTACCAAATCCTCTATCAGTTTTTGGTCTACAGACATGAAACTTAATATATATATATATATTTTTAAACTGAACATAGTTCAGGGCAAGTTGTGAGAAAAAGGTCTAGGAGACTTGCATATGGCCGTCATTGTCGGGCACACTTGTGGGTTCGTGAACAATCTGAGTGAGGTCATAAGCAATGGAGAAATCATGACAGAATCTCCCCTCATCATCGGTCTTGTTTGAGTGGGTCAACCATTCCACATTGTGAACATTGAAGTCTCCACATACGTGAATGTTAGCTGAAGGATATGCTGATAGAACTTGGTCAATTTTCCCAGATATGCTTTTAACGATAGTAACTCCGCTGTTATGGGGGCGATAGAGGGCAAATATAAATGCCGTAGTGTGAGCTAGTGCTACTCGGAAGCACATATAGGGTAAGTTAGGAACATTCTCTGGAGATGTCCCTACCACATGGAAAGCCATCTTTTATATAGGCACATATTCCATGCCCATGGCGATCTTGGGGGTAAGATTTGGAAGTTAGGTTAGAGTATTCTTTAATTACGAACTCATTTAGGGAAATAGTCTGTCCAATTCCAGTTTCGCTTAAAAATAAAAGGTCTGGTTTAGTCTCCTGTAATTGGGATTCAACCTCTGGAAGGTAAGAACGTAGGCCCCTGATGTTGAAGAAGGAGACATGGTAGTGGGAGTCTACGTTGGAAGTTTCAGATCCGGGTTTAATCGTGTATTTTTTATTGAAACTTGTCATGATGGAATTTTGGAGTTTGTGGACTAGGTCGTCAGACTTGCTTAGAGCAGGACAGAGAGGGGAAAACAAAGAGAGGAAAGTAACGAAGAATTTTTTTTTCGTAGCACATGATAAGGTAAAAAGCCGTAACATAAACCCATGCGAAACTTTATATTTTGGTTTAACCGTAGAAAATCGGGTCAAAAGTGTAAAAAAAAAATGGAATTTGCCAAATTATGGTCAAACGATAGCAGTCCGAATATGCATACGTAACGTAATAGCTATTAGTTCATGTTTTAATTTTTAACTTTGCAACAAACATAGTTTCGCAGCTCAGGCTTAAACGTCAAAGGAAAAAGTAAATCGTACTCTAAACGTTTTGGTTTCGATTTTTGGTGGTGGTGCACGAATCATTTTTGTTTAAACTATTAAATCATTACTATATATTTGGTCCAATTTAATATAACAATAAATACAAAATTAGCATTTATCAAAATTTTATATTTAACTGTATTTTACGACTGGGCAATGCCGGACAGCCTTCTAGTATATATATATATATATATATATATATATATATATATATATATATATATATATATATATATATATATATCAAATGAGATAAATAAAATCACAGATTAATTAAGCTTGTGGCTTATTACAGTCTAAAAAATAGTGATGGTTGGATATATTTGTATATAGGAATATCCCAACTAAATAAAATAGCTCAATATACAAGATGGAGCAAAGTAATAATTTTAAGTGTTATATTTAAATTTTTTCATTAAAATATAGATTTTAGGATATATGTTTTTTTTTTATTTCAACAAAGAATACATAACAGTTACGATTATTTTCTGAATCCCTGGACTTTCGATATAAGGCTCATCTCTTCAGGAGGAATTTTCTTTAGCAAAATATTTCTTACGGATAAATATAATTTTTCTTTTGAGCACACATATTGAAAATTAATTAAAAATATTTTTAAGGTAACATAAAAAATTAGATTATTTTAAGGTGATCCAACGGGAGAATTGGATTAAACAAGAAAAAAGGATATGTATTCCAGGGATACTTGGAGCGATGGCCCGGGAATATACATAAATAGAGATTATTGTGTTTTTTTTTTTTTTTTTTTACTTCAGACATTTCTCTTTGCTTTTGAAAAAAACTTAGTATAAAAAGGCTCGCTCCGGACACTCATCCAAAGCCGTCACTCATCAGTGACAAAAGTGCATTGGGAATGGTGGTGAATATGAAGAAAAAATAATTCTTTGACACAAAAGATCGCTCGTTTTAATGATACCATTTTCGTCCTCGTAGTTCTTAGTAGTTTAAAAATAGGAGGCTTTACTTTTAGAATGAGCCTCGTATATATTCTTTCTCTATTATAAGTAATATTCTAGCACGGTAAAGGGAACCTACATATTTGCAGCAGCCTTGGCAATGTTCTCAATATATTCCGATTCATGTAACATGTGAATGTTAGGCCAAGGCGTTTTGAACGATGGCCTCTTCAGATGGTTGTTATTTGCTAAATACTTTAGATATTTGAATGACTTTACTTGCTTCTTCCAGTGAATCTTATGTATGTTTAGTGATAACAGTCAAAATATCTGCAATAGATCGAGCTTTCCTAAATCAAGACTGCTGGACAGAAAGTAGCTTAGCATTTACGAGATGATACAATGGTGATTCGTCGATTAATATTCAAAGATTTTAGTGAAGAGACTGGTGGTACGATTATTGAGCAGACAAATTCTTTTGACAGAATTATATACTGATATAATGAAGACAATATTACAGGCCGCAAGGAAGAAAAAATCGGCTATTGTTGTAACATAATACGGACGCATGTATGTAAATGTATGCAAAGTGACGTCATCAGTGGGGTAAAAAGGACTACATAAAGAGAAATAAGACGATCTCGTGAAAGACGAGATAATGTTTAAGATCTCGGAGAGGCAAGATAACGTTCGGGATCTTAGCAGAGACGTGGATTATGTTATAGATCACATTGCACTAAATGAGGAAATAAATGCTGTTGCTACAAAGACCAAGCGAGTTGGAGTTATTTCCGATTATTTGAATTTGGCTGCTTTGCGACTGAAACGGAACACAACGTGTTGGTCCGACAAAAACGTTAAATAGTAGCGTTTGACGTAAATCGTTTCTTAACATCTTTCTTTTGTTGGCAGAGTAAAACTTAAATACAGTTGATAAATCATGTTAGAATGGGATTTGCCATTAATTTACCTTTTGATCAAATATTCTTTTTATTCTACGAGAACTACAATACCCTATTGAATTTTGAATTATTCTTCCACTCACACACTATTTAATAGTGTACTTATATTGAAAATAAGCGCGCATTCTTATCTCTCCTATCTAAAAATTAGGATAAAAACATTAGAGTTTTGCAGCAAGTTGGTTCAATAAAAGAATAACTTTTCATATTTATAGAAAGTTAATTAACTGAGTATCTGTATATAGTGATTATCTGTACGTACTAAGTTTCCTCCTAAACTAATTGATTATTATAAATTAAAGAACACAGCTGCGAGGCGTAAGTGTGAGAAATGTGAGCTATATTAGTTTAATTTAGTTTTATGGAAAGGTGACAAAGAGTGGATGGAATTCCCCCTTGGAACTTCAGATGGCTGTGAAATATGTAAAATTTAAACAATAGATATTAGACATCAATTAATAAACATCCACGAAATGTCAGTTTGTTTAAAGTATTTTCAAGGTTTTTAGGGCACATAATATCGACAAAACGCCTCATTTAAAAATTTAAATATTTCAAATTTGCCTCAAATTTTATGCTTGACTATTGGACACAAATTACTACGATTATCTGAAATTGAATGTCTAGTAATAATTCCATAATTTTAGATATTTATTAGAATCCAATTGATGAGATTAACTTTGATCATTATGAGAATAAGGATGCCAAAGAAAAGGTTTAGTATCATTATATGTTACTTTTAATCTGAGTAAAGGTGACTTTTCACCTGTTCAAACTATTCAATTCTGAAAGTTTACTAAAACTTCACTAACACGAGTATTGTTTTAGTTAAATTATATTAAAGGAAATCAATATAAATTTATTTTTTGACTCGAAAGATTAAACGTGAACTAAAAAAGGAAGGAAAACTTATAAATTAATAAGTTCAGTGTGAATTTTTGAATAATGATTAAATGAAGCGACGAAAGGTTAATTCGCATCAGAAGTCAACGAGCGAATTGAATTTTTGCCTAAAATGATCTTTCTTGATAAATCTAGATTTTGAATCAACATTTTCTTGCTTGAATAATCAGAGGAAGCACTGACATTTCACTTTTCCAATTTTATGAACACGAAATTTACAGTGAAAAAGTAGTTTTTTTTTATTTACAATCTTTGTTGAAGTTGTATAATGTGGGAAGGACCGTTCTTTAACTCTCAGTCAGGAACAAAGGGATCTGTTTTACATAAATTAACGGGTCAGAAGAAACAGTATATTGCAACAGAGGTAAGTGGTAAATTTAGATGAAAATAGAAATGATTAGAAAAATGAGAGGGGAAGTATAGGCCATGCCAGTGGTAAATTCATCAGTAGGTAGTGTTATTACACGACCTCTGTAAAACAGGCCTTCCCAAGAAGTTTAGTTTGTCAGCTGACGTCAGGGTTATTGGTAATAATAAACAAGATGTCTCGAAAAGAACGGTTACACACTGCATGTAGACATATGACGGCTCAAATTTATGTCTTTAATTATTTACTCTTTAATCTAGTATATTATATTTCATTTAAAATAAAAGTATGGTGCTGGTTTTGTTAGTATACCGGCATTGCTTTACTTTGTAGACATAATTATATATATATCTATAATATAAAGCTGAATGTGTGTGTGTGTGTGTGTGTGTGTGTGTGTGTGTGTGTGTGGTTACGAATAGGCTCCTATATGGTTGACTATTTTAACAAACTGATTACATATAATGATAGAAGATGTATCGAGACACGGGAATGGGTAGGTTGTATCTGGCAGAAGGTGGTTCACTAAAATTGTGGGGTCTGCGTTCGCGCCTGATCCACAAAGTATGGAAATAAAAATTAAAAAAAAAAAACGTTTACAAGTGTTTTTGATATAGATGTACATAAGAATACTTTGATAAGTATGTTTAAACTTAAATAGGGATGGTATAATAACATTATGGGGTCTGCGTTCGCGCCTGGCCTTCATAAAATGGAAATAGGCACAAACTTTAATAAAGACTTTTCATATCTATCTGCGTAAGTAATTTTGATAATTATGTTTCATTTTGAAGAAATATGGTATAATAAAATTATGGGATATTCGTTCGCGCCTGACCTCCATAGAATGGAAATATGTCACAAAGTTTAACAAGGTTTTTTAATATAGATCCACAGAATATTATGATAAGTGTTTCAGAGTGAACAGGTATGGTATAATAAATTATGGGGTTTATCTATTTTATTTTTACTTTCATCATATACCCTTCCTTTTCATAACCTATCATACTTTCATAAATCAGAGTCCATTTTCTGTAAGATGTTTTTGAACCCAGTCAACGACGGGTACTTTTGCTTATATATATATATATATATATATATATATATATATATATATATATATATATATATATATACACACACAAAGTTGTTTTCACAATTAAAATAATATGACTTTGTATAT
>NC_136489.1:111431690-111541690 GCF_053919585.1 Euprymna scolopes | reverse complement strand
TATATCTTACAGTGCCGGCAAAAAGAAAGTCCGCACTTCTAAGTTTTTCAAAAAACTGCAATAATAGAGTTAACATCCACTTAAAAAAATAACTTCAAATGGAGGAGGCAAAAATGAAGTCCACAGCAACAAATTCGCTAAAACCAGCTTAGATTATCGCCCCTAAATCAGTTTAAAATATCTATTAACAGGCAACAAAGCATCTTTAATCGTAATTGTTGTGGCTCCAGGTTATACAACGTAACATTTAGTCCATATGCCACGACTTTCTCTTAGTGATCGTCAGGAGCTCGTTAATCTCCACCCTTCTTGTTTATCCAATCGGGAAATCGGCCGTAGATTGAATTGTGATGAGAAAACGGTACGAAAGACTGTGTAAAAGCACCAAAACACGGGGAGTGTTCGTGATGCCCATACATATAGTCATACTAGAGTTACTTCTAGCAGGGAAGACAATGCTATCAAGATCCGTAGCCTAAGAAACAGATTTGAAACGGCTCCCCAAATCCAAGAAGAGTGCAATTGAAAAGTGCTCTCTTTCTACTGTCAAGAACAGATTAAAGGAATTTAATTTGCGAGGATGTGTTGCAAGACGCAAGCCAAGGATTTCTGTAAAGAGAAAGCTCCGTCGAGACTTCGTCAGATGCAATGAAGATCATTGCTCTTTATATTGGTCAAAAGTGCTTTCTAGCGACGAAAGCAAGTTCAATAGGCTAGGCAGTGATAATGTTGCATAGGATGATATTTAGAAGACTGATATATTATTTGAATGTTCATATTGGAGAGAGCTATATACTGGGTACATTCTAAAGTGAGACGGAGACAGGTAATACACTTGGATGAGGGAGATAGAAGAGAAATACATTTATACAATTCTGTGAATGTTCCTTTTTAACACATATAATAGGAGAGGGATGGGTTATCAGTTCTTTTATCACAGGATGGAACAGTTATTACTTATGATATAGAGGGGAACACATTCTTAAGATGGTGGAGAGACACATTTCTTAGATGATGGAGACACATTGCTTAACTGGGTTTATGCACAAAGTTCATATAAATACAATTTCACATTACCTTCAATTTGGTAGAAAGACCACAATGAAGACGGCAGTTACAAAATTATGTTGTTTCTTTATTTCTTCGACCGGTCAATAAAGACATCCAGAAATTCAAAGTCACTACATGATTTCAACTTCTAACCCTTCGCTTCCAAAGGGGGATTCGTCCGACTCAACTCTTCTGTCTCGGTCTCGGTCTCTGTTCGTTCTGTTCTGACTGTTTCTATCTCAAACTAGCAACTATATTGAGAACTCATATCTGAGCCATGACGTCATGACATGGCCAAAAACGTGCTTGATCGATCCCGTGGCCTGGCATGCCATATTACCATAACCTCTATAATTGACTATTGACAAATAGTACAGTGTTCTAAAATAGTAAAGCAAACTGAATTTAGCTTTAAAATACAGTAAAATAGAACAATAACATATATAATAGTATAGTGTTGACTTCGAACTGACATAGAAAGTCTTGAGTCGTGATAAATAATAATACACGTTGTGTCTCTGTTTAAATATCTTTATGTATCAATCTAGATATTTGTTTGTTTATATATGTTTTTATTAAGCAACGTTGAACCTGGTCAGTACTAAACGCGTGATCATTTGGGACTTCCAGATGCTGTAGGTACCCTCCGCTTATCTCGACATTGTTTCCAGTCGTCCTGGACTTCTCCTTGCCACTGGACTTAAACAGTGTCGATTCAGGAGAGGTGTGGTTGGAAATTGCGCAACCCTTGCCTCACAATTATACACGCAGCTGCCTTACTAATATAATCAGAAAAAAAACAAATGTTGGATTATCTAAATTAGAACCTTATACATATGCTTTAAATTTCATTAAATTTAGATAATAGCTATTTATTAATTTTAAGTGGGAGTGTTGTTTTACGTGTAACTTTAAAGCAATGACACGTAGATATTCAGTAGATAGGTAGAAAGCAAGGAATTTTGGAATCTTCCGCTTATAATTTTGTGCATATAGTACAAATTCCTAAATCTGTTGCCAAGATCGCTGGACAATTGCTTGAATATTTTTACCCTTCAAGAAAGTATCTCACTACGGACGCAATCATCCAGATAACTTCTTACTCACAGAAGAGACGTTCCGAGTCTATATCTGCTCTGGCGTTATTTTCATGATAAGTGCTCGCCTGAGCTTCATTATATAAGCCTCCAGCTAAACATTCACAACAAACAATCGTCTAGCTACAACTACTTTAAACATTTTCCTCCACTGGCTATTTGTGCCACAAACAAAACAAAAATTCCATGAACAAAGTTTCTTCCCAGTCCCTTTATAGAACTATATACCGCAGGACTGCATTTCGGCTGGCTAAAATCTAGTTGTTTTCAAGTCCATTATAAACAAGTTCTTAATCAAATTCTACGTAATTTTAACTACTACTAATCATTACAGTGTTGCCTCACCGACGACCTGACGCTTATTCACCATTATCGTCGAGTGCCGTTTAGGCCTTGTTTATTCGTGAATCTTAAAAGAAATGTTTTAAAAATGCTAAGTGCCTAGAGATCTCTTAAGTAAGGAATACCTGTAGAGATTCGGGATCACTTCCATTTTTTTTCACAGAATATTTTATACATATGATTAGATTTAATACGCATATAGTATATATATGTTTGAGGTTTAAAGTCGGGTTAGGCCTTTTAGTAGTGCAGCCAGAGATTCGGGAGCATCTCTATCTTCCTACAACTCAGATTTTACATAAGAATACACTTTTAAATTTATGTAGATTCTCTAACCTTTTTTGTTTAGAATACACACGGAAAAACATCCACATCTACATCCACACTAGTATTAAGTTACACTCCCATAATTGTTTTCGGCAAAATCGATCATTTTTCAATCAAATCGATTGATTGCCTGCCATAGTCTGCTTAGTCATCACTGTGCACTGGGATAAAGCTTCACATGGTTCCCCGCAGTGACTTAGTACACAATGCCTGTAGTCTACATTTCACTGTAGAGAAACTACTGTTAATGTTATGAAATTATTTTATATCTAATCACTGGAATTAAATTTTAAAATGACATATCAAGTATCATGGCTCAGTAATGCTTTAAACAGAAGGATTCATTTCGAATACGTCCCTGTTAAATCAACAAACGTGCTGTTGATTTTATATGTTTGACCTTTCGGCTTGTGTGATAATAAACTTCTCAAATGCACTTGTAATGTTAGGCTGTGTAAGGTATTAACTTTGGTCAAAATCGCTGTTCCTTCTTTCATCGGATTATTTCAATTTACGATTATCGATACTTATCGAGGACATTCCGATACAAAACTTATCTGAGAACACTGCCAGGCAGATAAAGTACCTTCGTGTGAAATTTCCTTAAATAGGCTCAACCGTTTTCGAGTACGTAAGGAACGAACCCCTCACAGAGACAAAGTTTATTATATATATATATATATATATATATATATATATATATATATATATATATATATATATATATGTGTGTGTGTGTGTGTTTGTGTGTGTGTATATATGTGTGTGTGTGTGTGTTTATTTATTTCAACCTCGGTAGTATTTGCTTTAATCCTTAAAAGAGTGTTTCTATAGACGGTATAAGCAATCTATCCAGCATATGTCATCAGACAATTTAAGCCATTTTTTGGACTTAAGTTGTCTGGATTATTTGTTCATCCCGCCTATAGAAACAATCTTGCAATGATTTAAGTAAATATTCCCGAGATTAACATAATAAAAGCATATTTAACTCTACCAACGTATCAAGCACTTTTCCCCTGCTTTTTTTTTATCAAATATACCTCTTAATATATATATATATATATATATATATATATATATATATATATACATATATATGTGTGTGTGTGTGTGTGTGTGTGTGTGTGTGTTCTTATGCGTCTGTGAACTGACGCCACCATTAATCAAATTTCAAGTGAGTGAATAAATAAAAAAAAGATTAAATTACATATCGGTTATATTTTAAATGTGACATGCTTGATAGCAAATTTGTGTAAGAAATTGAGCATCTGCCATGAAGTAGACAAATAACGATCACTCCCACAAACTATTCACCGCATACAACAAACTAAATATGTGAAACATACTAAAGTATTATCACATACGTAGGTCTGTCTGCACAAGTGTTCTATGTTTAGGTCAGATACATTTTAAAACATATGACATAGCGATTGATCTTATATCGTTAGAAATTGCTATAAGTTATGGAACTTAATAGGTGTTTCAAGGGAGCACCAGACTTCTCCACAGTAAACGTGATTTACCTAATTCTAAAATAAAGGTAAAATGACGAATAACACAGTTTCAATGTGTTCTAAATATTTGGGAAACTTAGCTGTTTAAAGGCCAGTAAATACAGGGTAGACCACTTAAAAATAACACAATCTCTTTAATCTTTCTCTTAGTGACCAACTGACACCACAAGACAAAATGCAATTCTTTTTCCAACAAGATGGCGCCACATGCCACACGTCTCACAGATCATTAACACGAGTTCCTGACATGTTTACGGAAGAGAGAACAATAAAAAAAAGACTTGTCATCATGTGATTTTTATTTTTGTGGGACTTTAAAATAAAATGTTTATGAAAATAATCTCCACAATCTAGACCAACTAAAGGAGAACATCCTCAATGCTATCAGGAGAATCATCAGAGAAGATCTACAGGCAGTATCTGCAAACGTTAAACGTGTTCAGAAATGCATAGATGTCAACAGGGAGCACTTCCAACATCTTTTATAAATTTACAGATAATTTAAACAATAAAAGAATGTTCCTCCTCTCTACTACAACTTTTAGCTACTAATAAGTGGGCCCTCCTGTATAATGTAGGAACTAATCAACGTTAGAGTAAAACAATAACAGTTTCTAATGAAGGTTTAACAAAACAGTGACATCAAATCATGATTTAACACTACGGAATAAACGCTTTTACACACGTATAATATACAATATATATTTAGAACTTATGAACTCTTAACTAGACCTGAACTACTTTACACTTTTACAAATTCAAAATATATTCTTAAACACCTGATCACTTTAAGGTACTCCTTTAAGAACTGAACACCAGGGAATAACAATTTTACACGCCCATTATTTTAATTATACGAGCGGCATCTTTCATATGTAATAGATTGCTGTTAAGCATTCTGTGGACGTTCACTGTGAATGGAGACCCCGCAATATTAATGTAGCCATTTTGTTAAAACTGGTTATTACAGTTTATCTTCAGTATCCTCACAGGAGTATGAGAAATATTTCCATTGTATGGACGCTCGGCCCAAACTGAAACTTCACGATATCATTATACTATATTTAGACAGAACAGATACTACCGTTGAATCCTAACCAGAAGGTAAATAAGTGATATTTTAGTTGATCGTACGAGCGAAAAGTGGCATCATTCATTTTTATTTAATCTTTTTATTTTACATTGCGTCTTCGGTGATCGGGAGATCCTATTCATGATCATAGGTGATAATAAATAGGATCTCCTGATCGAATAATTTATAATCTGGAAACCGTGACTCATGTACGTACGTACGTTAAAGATACAAGAGTGTTAATATAAGGTATAAACACTTTAAGCCACTCTATTAGAAACTGAACAGCAAATGATAAACACTTCTACACAACAATTATTTAATTGTGTTAAATAAGGGAAAAACACTTTAAGACACTCGAATGGGAGGTGAACGCCAGACGACAGCACAGTTACAAACCTATGGCATTGTAATAGATGTTGTTGTTTTTGTTTTACGGCATATCAACCCTTTTCAGGTTAATTAATTCCGAACCCAGTGATTTTGAAAAATGACTTTTTTTTTTAATAGAGTGTATTTGTTTTTTTTTTTTACGTCGGTTTCTATTTAACCCATAGTTGGGACCCTAACAGGTACTACCACTCCGGGCCAGAGTGGACCTGGGAGCAATGTCAATTAAAGGATGGCTCCACACTCCCCAAAGCCTGCAAACTGCGGCCTCAGCATCGGATATAGTGTAAGGTCATATCCAGGAGCTTTACATTGCTTAGAGAGTCGAAAGCTTACATGTTAAATCTATATTATATATATCGTTTAAAAACGTTACATGTTTTTATATACTGCCTTTTTTTTTCCTTTACGATGATTTTTGCTTATTGTGAAATGCCATTCATAGAAGTCTATGTTGAAAATCCAAGCACAATTTCATACAAAAGTTTTGTCATAGAAAAACACAGACAAATTAAGACATTTAACTGTTTCGATAAATTATCTGTTATTTCTCGTTCTTATTAAATGAAAATTAATCTGGCGATGGAATAGTTGGAATTTACTAAATCGAATAGGCCAAATTAATTTAACATCGGATATTGTTAAATAATTTAAGGAGAGGTAAAAACTGGGGCCTCACCACTGGATATAGTTTAAGGTCATATCCAGGACTGGGAAGTAGGGTAAGAAAAAAGGGTGGCGGGAAGGGGGCTGCTGTTTTTGTCTTTGGTTTTATCGAACATAATTAAGTTTTACAAAAGAGAATAGAAAAACAAAAAGGAACATCAATGTAGGATTCTAATGGAAGATAAAGTATAAAAATAACGCTTTTACAAATATATGCTTTTAATTATGTCTAATGAGGACTGAGCATGGGGGTGCATGTCATAGGAAGGTCTTTACTAAAGTAATGCCTCCATCATTTTTTTTATGTAAAAGTTGAATAGCCACAAAGGCGAGTGTATTACTATTAAAACAAGCGGACTCCAGAGTTTATATTTCTATATAATCACATCTATTATCAATTGACTTTTGCCAAATATTGAATGACACATCTATGACCTGGGAACAATTTCAGAGAGGGTCACACCGTCGATATCTGCAACGGAGAGATGAAACTTTCGCATCATAAGTTTAGCTATAATAACAACGGAACATGCCGGCTCTTCTGATTCATTAGGATGGAATTAAAAATTGGAGGCATTACTTTTGGAACGCTCCTCGTAATGAAAGTAGAACAGCCGAAAAGCTTCTAAGTGCGAAGGAATACCTAACATTTAATCGGTGTAGAAATGAAAAGCTTAAGTACGGATAAAACACCGTGCAAAATACGCACTGGCGCTTAACCTTGAGAACGGGAGTGTTAAAGCTTAGACTCTCTAAACCATTATAATCGATTGGGAAAGCGACTGTTCAGTTAATCCCTGACAATTATTGTAGACTAATTATATGTTGAACAATTTTAGCACAACGTGTACATGAAACAGTAGACTACTTCCCTCTGGGGAACGTTGACCGTGATTATTATAATTAAATACGAAATTTACATAAAAAAGTTACATTTTTTTCTCAAGTTGGGAGATACTTTAGATATACAATATATACTATATCTATCTATCTTTATGTATCTATATACATACTTAACATTTGTATACGTACACACAAACACACACACACATACACACATACACATACGTATATATACAGATTTGCCAAAAAGAAAGTCCGTGCGTATTGTACTTTTAATTGCACTATCTTAGTGTTCTCGTCAAGTTAAAAAATTAACTTCAAATCGAGCAGAAGAAACCCTGCACAATAGAAAATTGTTATTTAAATGTAACTTTAAAACATTAATGCAACACAAATATAGCAGGAACACAGTAAACTAATTAATATTTAGTAGCATAGTTCTTTTGCAATTTGGCAGTGTGCAAATTTGGGACCATTCTCTTCAATTGATTCAGCGGCAATATTCCGGTGAAAGGTTATCTTACTTCTCGTTAATTTTTGTCCAAAGTTTTTACCAGATTTTAAATTTTATCATTATGTAACTGTTGCTTGATGTAATGCAGGCCAATCCAAAACGGAATATCATGCTTTTCAAGGAACCTCTTCGCGTTGCCAGCTGTGTGAATGAGATCATTATCCTGCATGGAGATAAAATTATCATCCAAATTCCGGCCAATATAGGGTAGAAAATTCTCAGTCAACATATTGTAGTTGGTCGAATTAATTCGACCTTGCAAGTGACCTATAAACATTGGACCATTGGCACTAATAACGGCCCTCCACCAAACCTAAACCTCCATTACCTTCCAGCGTTGAAATTGTTCACTTAGGATGAAATCCTCTGTCCTTCCTTCGACGAGCGTTCTGCCTACCATCAGTACCTAGCCCATTGAACTTGTTTTCGTCACTAAAAATCACTTCCGGCCAACATGAAGAGTCATGATCTTCATTGCATCTGACGAAGTCTAGACGACGCTTTCTGTTCTTTACAGAAATCATTGGCTTGCATCTTGAAACATAGCCTGGCAATTCAATCTGTTCTTAACTGTAGAAAGAGAGCACTTTTTAACAAGATTTCACTGTTGTTGGATTTGGGGAACCGTTTCAAATTTGTTTCTGAGGCTGCGGATCTTGATAGCATTGTCATCCCTTTAAGAAGGACGACCAGATTTAGAGGCATCACGAACGCTGCTGGTGTTTTGGTCCTTTTTCACACTCTTTGGTACCGTTTTCTCATCACATTTCTATCTGCGGCCCCTTTCCCCGATTAGATAAATTAAACAAGTAGAGAGAAATGAGCTTCTGACGATTATTATACCCCCTCGAGGTATATAGACTAAATGTTACGTTGTATAATCTAGGAACAAAAACAATTAAGCTTAGAGATTCTAAAAGGTGGATATTTTACGATTAGAGATGCCAATTGAATTTAATTTATGCTGGTTTTAAGCTAATTTGTTGCTGCGGAATTTCTTTTTGCTTTCTCTACTTAAAACTATTTTTTTTAAATTGACGTGAATTCTAGGATACTTCGATTAAATTTAAAATATGAACAAGTAAAATTACAGAGGATAAAAAAGCGAATCAAATTAGGTATATGTAGTTACATTCAATTTAGCTTGAATTTGATGTTTTTGAAAAAGTGAAAAGTGCGAAAATTCTTTTTGGCGGCACTATATATATATATATATATATATATATATATATGTATATATATATATATATATATATAAAACTGGTAGTTAGTAAAAAGCTGAAGAGAGTGCTCAATACTAGTGCAGAGCAAATGTGTGTTTTATTCTTTATTACCATTTTATCTGTTTGGTTACATATGTTTCGGATGTTGGCCCATGTTTACGATCCAACAGCCTCGTCAGACCTTACAGAAATGGTTTTTAGTATTTGGAAGAAGTGTTTTAGAGAAAAAAAGTGGGGGTTAAGAGATAATAATGGGTAGGGAGACGGGTATCGACAATATTTAAGTTTTGAAGGTTAAAATACATTTGATTGTAGCATGTGGAGGGTAGCAGATTCAGGTAGACGTGGGTGGAGATATATGGACATAGGGAGAGGGAGAGAGGATGGTAAAGAAGAGAAGAAAGGGGGTAAGGAGAGGAGGGGGGAGTTTCAATTTTTAGGTTTTAAAATATTTATATATATATTATTTGGTGTGACGTGTATTTGTGTGTGTGTATGTGTGTGTGTGTGTGTGCATCTGTAGAAACCTGATTTACATGTTAGCTCATATTCCATAATTGTTTCTCCGTTGATGGGTTCAATTTTCAGGAACATGTCAGATGTGAGACACGAAATCTATCTTCGTCTGCCTTTATATTAATTTATAAACACAGACAAAGGACAACTTATTTTCATTTCGGGTCAAATCCGGAACTCTTCTCCTCAAGTAAAGAAGATCCTTTCTTCCCTTATAAAAGTACTTTTCTCACACCACTGATAACGAATCAGTAAATTAAAAGATGAATATGAATGTGGCTTCTTTTTTTTTAGACTAAGTGAGCCACATTTTCTTTCATAGAATAGATATTCTCTTCTTAGATATATATATATATATATATATATATATATATACTTATATATATATATATACTTATATATATATCTGTGTGTGTGTGTGTGTGTGTGTGTCTTTGTCTTTGTGTAGGTTGGAATGTGGGAAGAAGTTAGCGTAATGGTTATCATACTTGACTCACTGTCTTTAGGGTTTGGTTTCGATCTCAGCTCGAGTATTTTTTCTTAGTTACAAAAAGTAAAGTGTTTAGAAAAAAATATAATGCACGCATGTACATGTCTCAGTTTATGTATAAATTAAAATATAATATCCATGCGTACTTAATGACCAGGAAAAGTCGGGAGGCCTGCTAGGATATATATATATATATATATATATATATATATATATATATATATATATATATATATATATATATATACACACTTGTGCCCGATATTATTCATACCCCCCTTTGAAAATTGAGTTCATTAGGTGTAACTTTGTAAGAATTTATTGTTTACGTCCATATTGATACATATTCTTAATAAACCTCTTCTGATCATTTTCGTCATTTTAAAATCTCGGGATACTTGTAATAAAAGAAATATACAGCTATTTATAAAATCTGCAATGTTCAGAAATAATCATACCCCCTTATTTTTTCAGTATTAATCGAGTTTCTGACTGTTTGTTTCCTGTTTGATTCTTATTTTGAATGCTTTTATACAACCTTTGATTAATTTCATTTCTTTTTTGCATTTTTCAGAAATTAAAATGATATCACCTGAAAACCAATAAAAGAATAAAAATTATTAGAATGTGGAAGAAAAAAGAGCTTAGTAATGATCTTAGGACTAAAATTTTGAATTCACATAAGGATGGTTTAGGTTACAAGTCAATTTCCAAAAAATTTCAAGTCCCTACAGCAACAGTACAGAGCATCATCAAAATATTCCAGAGCCACCACACAACAAACAACTTGATTGGTAGAGGAAGGAAAAGGAAACTGTCTGCTAGAGCCACCAGGAATATTGTAAGAAGTGTTAATGCAAATCCAACCACCACTACTAAGGACATTTTAGAAAATCTGAAGTCTTCTGGCATAAAAATATCAAGGCAAACATTGCAAAGGACTCTGCATGAAAATGGTCTGAAAGGAAGAAGACCAAGAAGGACTCCATTGCACACCGGAAAACACCTTGCAGCACGTCTAAAGTTTGCAAGGACTCATGTGAATTCTCCAGAGTCCGTTTTCTCAAGTATTTTGTGGACTGACGAAACAAAAATTGAATTGTTATGCCATATGGATGCTTCTTACGTTTGGAGGAAGAAAGGAGAAGCCTATAACTCAAAGAACACCATACCCACAGTGAAACATGGTGGTGGTATCCTAATGTTTTGGGACTCCTTTTCGGCTAGTGGTCCAGGTAGTTTGGTCAAGAAAGATGGAACCATGAAGAAGGAGCAATATTTGGAGATACTCCAGAAAAACATTAGACAGGATGCGGAGAAGTTCAATTTAGGACCAAACTGGGTCCTTCAACAGGATAATGACCCAAAACATACTGCCAAAATAGTCAAGAAATGGTTTGAGGATAATCAAATTAATGTTTTGGAATGGCCTAGCCAGAGTCCCGAACTGAACCCTATCGAAAACCTCTGGCACATATTGAAAACTGAGGTTAAAAAGCGGAAACCTAGAAATTTGAGGGATTTGGAGAACTACTGCATTAAAGAATAGTCAAAAATCAGTGTTGATGCTTGTAAAAACCTTGTTGATAAATATCCCAAACGGTTACAGGCAGTTATTAAGAATAAAGGGCATGCTATTGACTATTAGTAAGAGAGGTATGAATAATTTTGAACTAGTGCCATTATTGTTTTTCTTTGTATAATGTTTCAAACTTGCATAATTTATTTATTTGTTGAGTTTAAATTAAATGCTTATGCTTGATTTATTGTTTGAAATCCCTTTAATATTGTCTACCTTCTGGTTTGAGCAATATTCTTATAGAAATCTGAAAGATCCGAGGGGTATGAATAAT
Source organism: Euprymna scolopes (assembly GCF_053919585.1). NCBI lineage: Eukaryota > Metazoa > Mollusca > Cephalopoda > Sepiida > Sepiolidae > Euprymna > Euprymna scolopes. Next base: position 111,529,790 of record NC_136489.1, on the reverse strand, counting down.
ATCGGGCACAAGTGTATATATATATATATATATATATATATATATATATATATATATATATATATATATATATATATAAATGGGTTAAGAAATTCCAACGAAAGAAAGATGTATATTTAAATAAGGGAGTAGTGACCAAGAATGTGTATTTTTTAACATTATTTTATTATTCCGTGTCTTGGTTTTTCATTGAGAATTATGTTTGGATCATTGTAATAATGTTTTTAAATCATTGAAGTCGTTTTTACGCGTTTCAGATGTTCTGTGAAGCGTCCTCGTCAGAAATTATTTTCAAATGTGTTGGAGATGTAAAAATGGCATTTTTGTAGTTCATTTGAAGTGTTTCCCCAGGGGTGGATGCGTGTAAGTGTCAAACTATTCATTGGAATGTTCAATTTTTATTACTCTTTTATTGGGCTTGTCGAGGCCGCTGACCTCGGCTGTGGTCACTCATGTGTTGTGTTTCTCTCTCTCTCTCGCTCTCTCTTTCTGCTTGTGTTTTTTTCTTTTCCTTTAGGGTAGGATAGGGTGTGTGTGTGTGTGTGTTTTCTTTGGTTTGAGAATGTGTGTGCTGTTTTATAGTATTATGAGGTTATTTGCTTTCCTAGGAAGGTGACTGGGATCCAAGGTCGTTACTTATGTGTATGTGTGAGGAGGGGGGAGACCCAGCTCTTCTGAAATGAGGGTAGGGGTGCTTTCATTCTATTTTGATATTTATTTTTTGGATTCTTGGATTTTAGTATTGTGATTTTTCGTTTCAGTCTTTTCGGGTATTCTTTATATTATGTTTGTTTAGATAGAGGGGTGTATTTAAAAATATGTATAGGGGATTTTTAATGTTTCTATTTATTTGTCTCCCCATGTGGGTATGGTCAGACCCAGGGTCGGTTCTTAGTGTGGGGAAGATCTTGTTCATCAGAGGGGAGGGGCCAATTGGAGGGGTATATGTATGGGAGGGGGTGATAGAAGGGATGATAGTTGTCTCAGTCATGAGGGTTTTTTTTATATCTCCAACACATTTGAAAATAAGTTCTGACGAGGACGCTTCACAGAACGTCTGAAACGCGTAAAAACGATTTCAATGATTTAAAAACATTATTACAATGATCCAAACATATTTCTCAATGAAAAACCAAGACACGGAATAATAAAATAATGTTAAAAAATACACATTGTTGGTGACTACTCCCTTATTTAAATATATATATATATATATATAATTGAAAATTATGTGTGAGAGGACATTTCTCAATCTTTATACTTAACTGATTTTTTATTTACAGACTTAGATTTTGGTATATAGGCCAGTAGGACCAGTGGAAAACATTTTAATCGGTTTTCATCCGGAGAAAAGGGCAGGTAAGGAGAGAAAATAGAAGAAAATTGTACATGGGAGACAAGAGATTTCTCAACTGTTTCACGAATACACATGCGCGGCCGAGATACATGACAGCTTCTTTAAGTGAAGAATAACTAAGTTTGAAAACACCGTGTAAAAAGCGTGTCAACTGATCTGGTAATTATCTTGTTCAAGTCGCTGTCTTTAGGTTTCGCTTTCGATATCAGCTCGATTATTTATTTTTTTTACAAGAATTGAACTGTTTAGAAAAAATAATAGTACTCGCATACACATTTTTAAGTTTCGGTATCAATGGATATATAATATAAGGTGGACCGATAAAATTGTCGCCCTGGAGAAGACATGATTCCATTTCCGTTTGATGGAAACCGTGTTTTATACAGATCATCTCCTAGTTGGCCAGTTGTGTACACATTTCAAGAGCGATAGAAGCCTTCTATCAAATCTGAAAGTCACATAATGTTCAACGAGCGAGATCGGAGAGACGCCGCTGTACAACTCGTGCTCTCTAGTGATCAAAGTTATAACAATAGGACGATTGACAGCCCCCTCAAAATGCATCACTGGATTGCCACGAATAACAAAAACGTGACCAAAGTGACGTGATTTTAAGTGGTCTTTGACGTGATTTCGTGGTTTCGATGTCAGTGTAACTAGATGTACTGACGTGTGGTGATCCCCTAGTGCAATCAGGTGGCCGCTAGCAGACCGTGGCCGAAGCAACAGAACTCAGCGCCAGCCCACAAGTACAAAAAGACCCACCCTTGGGTTCAGGAGTGCTATTACTTTCTACCATTCTCTCATTGGTTTTTTCCCCCGTCCTGAACGTGTTTGGTTATACGTCAAGAATATCAAAAGCATGACCTTCCACAACACAAAAGCCCGCCTGATCGTTGCCATATGCTAAGTATTCACTGAGCTTTCGCTAGCACATGTGGAAAAGGCATATTCTCAGTTCCGGACCGGTATCGAGCCGGTGATTAAAGATGAAGGCGGCTACATTGAATAGATGGCAGCTCCATTACATAATCAAGTTATCTGAATTGATTTTTTTTCAATAAAAGTTTTAAAATAAAAGTGTAGTAGTGTTGTTTTCTTTAAGGCGACGAATTTACCGTTCCACTGTATCTAGACGTATTTTACAGTCGGGCGGCGCTGGGCGGCCTACTAGTATATATATATATATATATATATATATATATATATATATATATATATATATAAATAAAATGAACTCATTTTTTCCCCTCCGACTTTGACCTTTATAGGACTGCACCTGCTTCCATTTGGTGCAGCCGTATCATTCACAAACTTAATCACGACATCTCCCGTATGTTATAGGCTTATTACATATCCAGTATCTCGCTGATCGGAGTTTCCTATATTCTGTCTGGTGAGAGTCCACTGTAAAAATCGGTTATATTTAATGGAAGTAGTAAAGTAAACTCTCTCTACTAAATTCATCCTTCCACCGCCACTCACTTACACCGTTCCTGACCGTTCACAGGAAACATTTAAAACCGAACACCGGTTAGAATTTATCTAAAAACTGGACTGGACTTACGCTGAAACGAACCACGCTTACTTTGCCATTGGTTAGCATAAAACATATACACAAACGCATTTATTTTATTAAAATTAGATTAAAACAGAACACAATCCGTTACTTGGAATTGAATTCACAATTACATTACTTCGATTTCGTTATAACCCGCGTGGTTAGAGTTTTATGAAAACCTTAATTGACATTTACGCGAAACGCACCAAACTTACTTACACAAACACAACTTCCGTTTTGCTCTTTCCTTTCCTTCTTTCTTTCTTTCTTTCTTTCTTTTTTACCTTTCGTTGTCTTTTTCGTTTTTTGGGTGATGGTGGTGGGGGTACTTCCCTAACTTTACACTCGCGTTGGTAGGGTTTTCTAAAAATCAGAACTGCGATTTACGGGACGGCATGTTTAACATCATTACATTTTCATTTTCTTTTGTTGTGCTGATGGTGGTGGGGGGACTACTTTCCTATGTTTTCAGTCTACACGATATTTCACTTTTGGTAAGCTAATTCTTACCAAACTTCCTTTATAATCTTTCCTTTCGGTCTTTCCTTCTTTCTTTCTTTCCTTTCCTTTTTCTGCTCTTTCCATTGTTAAAACGAAACGAAACGAAACGACACAACCTTATATTCCAGGTTTTACTTACACTCTATCACTCTACGACTCTTACTTGTGTATCCAACTCTATTTGTGCCACGTTCCTTTACTTTTTCACCGTACCACTTACCAGACGACATTCAGGTAAATAGAGTTTTATATGCGGCGATATTCACGTACATGGACTTCCCTTTTTGTTCTTTTTCTGGGGGGCCGGTTTACGTTACTACACGTTAGCCATAGATTGGGCGATCGCTGTCAGACGATAATACGACTTCTTTTTTTTTTTACTTTTATATTATGCTATCTTTCCACTAATTTCGGAATTCATACTCAGGGGACGGGTGACTTATTACATCAGTGGTTATTTATTTATTTATTATTTTTTTGCAATTTATTACTTCTTTTCCCTTGGTGAAAGTTTCATTAAACCATTGATATGTCAGCAGACGACATTCGAATGGGAAGAAACCGACTACGACGACGACTACGACGACGACTACGACTACGACCACAATGCAGACAAACAGGTTTAATTCAAAAACACATCGTCTGCAACGGTTCGCTTACACAAAATAAAATATATCAAAATAATAAAACAACAACAGCCAATAAACCAAAACAAATACACAATTACTTAAGAATAAAAAAATTATATAATTACTTTACTCTACCAAACTACATAAATAAACACTATCAATTTTTACAAATACTTACATTTTTCAGCGTACGATTCTTGCGGTTATTCAATATTGTTGCATTTTTATTCTTTCCGGTTTGCAGTAGAACCTCTCTTTCTCCACTTTTTATTTCGTTCTTTATTTACTTCCTTTTTTTTTGGGGGGGAATCTACCAATGATTTTAACACACATTTTCCATTGCGTCATGTACGAAATTTTACTTTGTTGTCTTTTGCGAACGCCAATATCATTCGGTTTGGCTCTATTTAATTCATGTTTTGTACTAACAAGGTGGTTTTTTTTACAATGTCTTAGCACTTCACTTTACTAATTAACTCGGAAATAGACCCAGAAAACTTTATTTTTCACGTGTACAAATACTTTTTTCCCCTTTGGCACATTAAGTTTACTCCTTACTCTTTCGAATACAATAGAAAACTCATAGGAAACCTACAAAAAATTTAGGATAAATCGGCTTGCACAACTATGTCCCTCATTTTTGCCCGCCCAGTTTTGCACAGTTTACATATTTAAGTCCTTCTGTTTGCCGGGGGGGGGCGATTATAACTTCCCCAAAACCGGGGTATTGGAAACATCCACAGCAATGTTTTTTTTCCACAAAAATTGGCCACTACAAGAACTATGATTATTTCCATTTTTGTCCGCAATAAATAACAAATAAATATACATCATTACCGGTTTATTTCGTTTGCAAAATACAGTCCGATGTTTGCATTTACATAAAATTTACTCCCCTCATATATTAAAACATTGCGTGATCTCAAGTCACGTGATGTTGTCATGGGTGGCATCACACTTTTATTATCTGGTGACTTCCGACAAACGCTTCCTATTGTTCCACGTGGAAGTCCTGCTGAGGAGCTCGATGCTTGCATTAAATTGTCATATTTGTGGAAGTACATCAAGACTGTAACCTTATCTACAAACATGCGTGTCCATCTTAATAGTGACCCATTGGCTGATAAATTTGCTTCCATACTTCTACAAATTGGAGATGGCAAAATTCCAACAGACAAACATGGTAAAATTGTAATTACTTCAAGTATTGGATCAATTGTTTCATCACTCGCAGAACTTTGTAACAAAGTTTACCCAAATATAGCTGCAAATTATACTAATCCTCAATGGCTAACAGGAAGAGCAATTTTAGCTCCAAAAAATGATATGGTACACATCATCAATGACCAACTGCTTGATGAAATTCCAGGTGAGGAACAAATTTACACTTCTCTAGATTCTACTGTAGATAATGACCATGCTGTATAGTACCCTACAGAATTTTTAAATTCCTTGCAATTACCTGGTATGCCACCACACAAATTAAAACTGAAATCTGGATGTCCAATTGTGTTACTCAGAAACCTTGATGCTCCACGACTATGCAATGGAACAAGATTATGTGTAACACGAATGCAACCTCATGTGATAGAAGCAGTCATATTGACTGGTGTAGCTACAGGCGAATTGACATTTCTTCCTAGAATACCAATTATTCTATCAGATTCAACAATTCCATTTAAAAGGCTTCAGTTCCCAATAAAATTATGTTTTGCCATGACAATAAATAAGTCGCAAGGACAAACCTTGGCAGTGGTTGGTCTGAACTTAGCTTCTTCTTGCTTTAGTCACGGACAGTTTTATGTAGGATGTTCACGGGTAGGTTCCCCACACAATCTATATATATTAGCACCAGAGGGTAGAACATCAAACATTGTGTATCCAAGAGCTTTATACAAATAGGAAAGCCAATTCTCCCTTCTATTATTATTTATAGTTATTTTTTGCTGTGAATTATCAGCATGGCAGTCTCATAAGTATTGTCCACACTCCACCCATATTCCTGTCAGGTCAATGTTTTAAAACTCTGATAGGAAATTCTTATGGGAAGTTTCTAATCTTTTTAATTATAGAATTGGTACCTTTTTCTATTCAAAATTTAATTTAATACAACCGTTCACTTCTTTCATGTTAAGTTACTTAAAATCACTAAACTCAGTTGCAGTGCTCCGTGGCATAGTGGTTAGCATGCCGGACAATTCACATTATATTTTCACATTCGCGCTGACCTACCGTAGTCTTTTTTTTTTCATAAACACCTAAAATGGATTTTCTTGGTGGCCGAGTTGTTAACATTGCATTTTTTTTTTCACACTTAATTTTCCAACTTTGCCCCAATACTCCGGGTTTGATCCTTCCTACTTACCTAACATCACGTTTTATTTATTAAACAATCCCAACGATTTCTTTTATTCTTTTGTTTTGATTTACTCAAAACCGCACACACCTCGAAACATCCGAGCAACGCCGGGTACCCCTGCTAGTATATATATAAAATTTTGTTTTATACATAGAGACACTAGTGTTTCAATTACCTGTGTAGAGGGTGACAATTCCTACCGGCCAGGAGATTCGAATTAGAAGGAGACCAGCATATGTCAGAAAATATCGAATTGTTTTTAGCCGTTGTTCTCACCGAAAATAGATGAAATAGTATGCCTTTATATTGATTGTTCTGCATAATTCAGCACTTTCCTAGGATTACCTTCTCACAAACACGACGCAGTTATATATATATATATATATATATATATATATATATATATATATATATATATATATATATATATATATTCTCATCATTATTTTTAAATGGAACACCAAACTTTTAAGCAAAAGTTGCGAAAATACAAAATGGTATTAATCGCTGTCCTGTCAACTTTTACAACAACGGGAGAACCTTTTTGCTTAAATCTATACAAGAGAAAATTATACCCAAACAGACATTTAAATATTTGAAATATTTACACCATATTTTACCGGATTATATTAAAAAATACATATTTTCTTCAGCGGACTTTTTAAAACAACAAAGCTCTTTTTTATTCCATGAAGCCCAAACACGAGCTATCGACCTACTGTATCACACAACGAAACAAAAATCTTTCATATATATATTATTATTATTTTATACATTTTAGGTAAAAAAAATGTACTTCGATTAAAACCGGAGGCTTTGGTACCCTGATAAAATCGTTTTAGATTGAACCAATAGTTTTAATGGCTTCAACATGTGATAAATTTGTAAAAGCAAAGTGAACAAAATAATATCTTACTCCTTTAAGAACTCTCATTATCATTGTTATGTTTAATGGTTTTTACTTTTGGGTATTGTTAATCTTAAATATGAATATTGTTCTGACTTAAGCACATCACATTGGTTAATTATCACGTTTTTTTTCTTCAGATTATTAAAGCATTCATTATTATCAAATACATGCATATTACTCTGAAAATATTAAAACCCACGTTGACCCCAAAGAGTATTCTAAAGTTAACAAAAAGGGAGATATTTTCCATCATGAAAATACCCTTCTCCACTCAGCGCTAGTGAATAAAGATCCTCTAGGATGGTTTGGTTGGATTATCCTGTCCCATCATGCATAATCACCGGACCTTGCTCCCTCGGATTATCCTATCGAGCACGACTAAACTATTTATAAGGCCTTAGGTTGACATCAGGTGATTGAAAAGTAAGAGTCATACTTCACGTCGAAAAAACACAAGATACGGAATAATTGAAAATGTCTTCTCAATTATTAAATCAGTTCTCTCGGATAGATTTATAAGAGTAATGGTTGGTGCGTAGAAAGCAGAAGCATGTAGTATTTATACTGGCATCCCTCAAGGTTCCATCCTGGGTCCAACTCATTTCCTGATCTTCATCTAGGATATTTCGAATCACATTCTTAGATTATTTGTAGACATTTACGCATCTATACCAACACTTCAAACGCCAGAAATGGTTACGATCCCTCTGATTCTCTCTTTTCTGATCTGGGGCACATAGTGCAATGGGTGGTGATGGTAAATTTTAATGCATTTAAAACTAAGCTTCTCGCGCTTTATGATAAACGTTCTGACCCACACCTAGCCGATATTGAAATGAACGTCTCTCGCTTTGAAGACGTTCCATGTTTAGAAAACTTTCACTCCTGGTCTGAAATTGGGACACATACATCAACTCCGTTGCCTCGGTCGCTGGAAAAATTGTTGGATCATTCTACCGCTCCAGTAGGTACCTCACTACCGATACAATTTTCTATTTGTATAAGAGCCAAGTACCTCCTAGGATCGAGTACTGCTGCCACATCTGGGCAGGAGCTGCTCAGAGCGTCTTATCATGCCTTGACAGAGTTCAAAACCGACTTCGTAATTTAGAAAGCGATGCTATTTTTTCTTGTTTAAGCAACCTCATTTCCACAAAAGAAACGGGAGTCTGTCTCTGCTCTATCGTTATATTTTTATAAAAAGTGTTCGACTGAGCTCTGATCTATGATCCCCTCCTCGCCAATTTTTCACAAAAGCACCCCTCTAGCCAAAATCACTATTAATAAACTTCCCCACTATTGGTGGCTAATCTAAACATGGTATCCCTCAACAAAGCTTCTTTCCTAGAACTGCCCGTTCGTGGAACCCCTTTTCGCTGGTTTGCTTTCCAGCTGACTATAATCTTGTTGTCTTCAAGTCTAACGTAAAACGGTTCTTGATGTCATCCCTTTAAGTAATCTATTTATACTAAATTTCGACTACAAACGATTACTACGCTAGTCGCAATAACTACAATACACACATTAACCCTTATCCTCGAATGGGCTCCGGTTCCTGATATATGGTAACCCTTTTGTAATTTTTTCTATATGTAGTTTACTTTATACATGGCGAAGAGACGGGTATACATATATATATATATATATATATATATATATATAATGTATGCGCGCGCGCGTGTGTGTCAAGGATGAGAGTTCATATAGAAACGTTGTTTTAATTTGAATAAAATAAAATACGTATCAAGTGCGATGGAAAGCCAAATCACAACGTAATATTAGGGAAAAAATGTTCTTGTTTGAAATTCATCACAAATATATTTCGTGTGTTGTTTTGTTTCTTTTTTTTCCTTTTCTCCTTCCTTGCTATGTTGTAAAGTTGGAGAAAGAAGTCTGTTTATAAAGAGCCGCACGTTGTATCTAACGGTTGTATTTTGAAATGTTTGAACTGTGCGTGGGCAACGCGAGAATAACGTCAAGGATGAGAGTTCATATTCAAATGTTGTTTTAATTTGAATAAAATAAAATACGCATCAAGTGCGCTTAAGAGCCAAATAAAAATACACCCACTAGATACAACGCCCGGCTCTTTACAAACAGCCTTCTTTATTGAACTTTACAACATGTCAAGGGAGAAGAAAAGGAAAAGAAGAAATAAAACAACACACTGATGATGGAGTGTACCTCTGAAATATATCTGTAATAAATTTCAAACAAGAAAACTACTTTTTTTTATTTTCCTAATATTACGTTGTGATTTGGCTTTCAATCGCACTTGATGCGTATTTTATTATATATATATATATATATATATATATATATATATAAATATATATATAAATTAAAAATTACAATTAAATTTACCAAAATGATCCAAGATGGTATAATTAAAGTAGATTATAAATATTAAAGAATTAATAATTATAACGTTATCTCAGCCAGATATAAACGCTCGATAAAACCAAATAGGAGATAGAGCTTATAATACGAGCAAACAGTTAATAAAACATGTTAAAAAACACTTTGAAATGAGTGAAAAACATATTTAATCTGAAAAGGAAATACTAGATAAAGTGGATAGTCCTTAATCCGCGGAATTTCGAAGAAATAATTTTCTTTCTCATCAGAGGGTTGGAATTAGCAATATATATATATATATATATATATATATATATATATGATGGATACTCCTGTCGATTACGAGATATGATTTACGTCACAACAACTAAATTGTTCGGAAATCCACACAAAGGATTTGTTTTCAGTTATGAGAGCTTAGTGTAGAACAATCCCCACTTTTTGTCACAACTGCTAATCTAAGTCGGTACAATTGCTGCCACAAGACAGAGCAGACAGTAGACCTCAGGTTTTACATCAAAATTTTTCTTCTAGACCAGTGGTTCTTAACCTTTTTTTACCCATGGACCCCTTTTTCTTTTTATTTTCTTAGTAGTGGACCCCCTCATAAGTATTGGTCATAAAACAATATCCCATTTTTCACTAATATAAATTTGAAGGTTTTAATAGACAAAGAAATAATATTTTGTTTATTTTTAAATGAAATCTGATTAAATGCAAATAAGATATTGAACAAGAATTATAATAATGAAAATAATCGAAATTATAGTGAGAATAATTCTTTACCAATATCTTGTGTTACTATATTATAATGTTTCTTCTATTGTCAGTTGGATTTCCCTTAGTATATATGTGCACTCGCTAAAACTTTTAATTCACCGTTAAAGTGGAAATATGTAATACAAAGATACTCATATTTATTCAATGAGACTACTGTAACTGATGCTACTCGGCGAGTTTCTTTATAGGTGGTTTCATCGATGTTAATGATGATCGAAGATCACCTCTTTTCACAATGCGATCTTTTGATAACAGTTGAGAAACACAACTAAATCTCGATTCAACAATATAAGATGTTGGGAAAAACTGTAACGTGAAGTTGTGCTTTTATCCCAGAGCAAAGGTTACTTTTTAGTAACATCATTTATCTTCCATGCAGTGTACTGCTCATCTTGGAATTTTGCATGCATAATTTCATCAATTTTTAATTCGACGAAAGCCTCTTGCAAAGATATGCCTATACCAGCAACATTAGTTTCGAAAGGAATTAAAACCCAAGTCGGTATAACCCTCATTGTGAGATCACTGAGCCGAGTTTGCATATCTTCATGAATATTTTCCATATATTCACCCATATAATGCAAGATCTTCATCTTTAAAATCACTGCTAACAGAAGCTAATCAAGGAAACTGTTAAGATGCATGACGCCTGGTATTATTTTTTATACAACTGTAGTTTCCGCAGAAAAGCGGCAATAGCACGTTGACTAGATATCAGATGAGAATCTTTTCCTTGGAGCTGTTTATTAAGTGAATTCAATTTGTGTCCGTTAAGAAAATCACATTACATTTATTTGTATGCAGCTGTTCTCCAAATTTTGTGAAAGCAAAATAAGGCAAAAATAGATTCCTAAAGTGCAATGAAACACCAACGACAATGAAAGAAAACAGTAGATGTCCAAAGTGTAATGAATCGGTAAAGACAATTCCACTTTAATAGTCATCTCATCTCTGTATCTCTCCTAGATTTTTCTTACATAATTTTATGAAAAAAAGCAGTCTTGGGGAGAATTTAATTTAATATTGTTCACTAACTGTTGCGACAGTAAGGACATAATGCAGACGTACTCTCATTTTATTTGCAACTACATGTTGACGCTGTATCATGCAGTGAATATAAAATACTTCCGGGACATCTTTTTTTTTTAATGTGCAATAAAACGTTTGTATCTGTCTGTAATCGAAGGTGAACCATTAATAGCAAAGGCGGTTATATTTTTGAGTGGAATATTGCTTTCCTGGAAATAAGTAACAACTTCATTAAAAATTCTTCCCCCTTTGTGTCTGTCACAAGAGTTCTAGCAAAAAAGCATATCCACTTTGGGTCCTTCATCACTTTTAAATCTTAGATATGCTAATGAAATGGCTTAATTATCTCTTAAGGTGGATTTATCAAGTTTAAGGGGAAACTGTTTCACATTCAAATTAAATTAATCTATTAAATCTTAATTAATCAATTAATCTATTAAATCTTAATTAATTAATTAATCTATTAAATCTTAATTAATTAATTAATCTATTAAATCTTAATTAATTAATTAATCTATTAAATCTTAATTAATTAATTAATCTATTAAATCTTAATTAATTAATTAATCTATTAAATCTTAATTAATCAATTAATCTATTAAATCTTAATTAATTAATTAATCTATTAAATCTTAATTAATTAATTAATCTATTAAATCTTAATTAATTAATTAATCTACTAAATCTTAATTAATTAATTAATCTATTAAATCTTAATTAATTAATTAATCTACTAAATCTTAATTAATTAATTAATTAATCTATTAAAGCTATTAAATCTTTTTTTATATCCTCTGCTATTTCATCAATGCGTCGTGTCACAGAAGAATTGCTTAAAAAGAAAAATAAGTAATTAAACTTATTACAATAAATACTATAGCAGAACTAGTCTCACCAACATTATGCGGGTTTCCTGCCTTTTCTGTTATTTTGTTGATTTCATATGATGACATTAAATGAACAGTTTATTTAAGCGTCGCCACACCGTAATAACGTGATCATAATTTTAGCAGACGACAAATGGGGAGAAAAAAGGGCAACGAGGACCCGCAACGATATTTTCTAAAAAGCGTGTGTTAAAGAGCGAAGGTAAACAAAATGTTTTGTTTTTAAATAATTTCGCAACTGTTTTGTGTCAGCATACTATTTCCCCATTTTACATTATGAAAAAACGGTGCATAAGATTTTAAAAAAAAATGTATAATGTTTGAAAATATGTAAACTATTATGCGCATTGCTTTAAGGCAACGAAAATGTTTTGTCTAAAGTAACTTTAAGTTTGTAATCTTTTTCGAAAAGGTGTTTAGTTTGTTCGCATGAAAACAAAACAGATATGTCTCTCTCTTGCTCTGTATCTCTCTCTCCCCCTCTCTCTTTCTCTCTCTCGCACGGTCATTCGTTCGTTTGTTTGTTTATGTGCTCAAATCTCTCTCTCTCTTTCTCTCCCTCCCTCTCTCTGTTTCTTGCTCGCTCGCTCGCTCGTTCGTTCGTTTATGCGTTCAACTCCCCCTCTTTCTATCTATTTTATATATTTTACTCACTTTGTTCTCAAATACTTGTGACACTGTTTTTCTAGCTTGGAAACTATCATGAAGATTTTAAAAGTATTCTACTGGTTTATCTTTTCTTTCCACTATGTTTCTTTTCTGGGTTGATTTTTAGTTTACAAGGTTTCATACTATCATTTAAAAGTACATCCATACATATGAGGCACAATGATTTCGTTTCATTATGTGGTGTTGGAATAAATCTGTAAGACAAATATTTAACAGAGTACTGTCGGTAGGTCTTTTGACTTGAAGTAACCACGGGATGTCTTCAAAACACTCGCACAGGCACACACTCACACACACATTTATATATATATATATATATATATATATATATATATATATATATATATGTGTGTGTGTGTGTGTGTGTGTGTGTGTGTATATATACACTTCAGATTATCTAACTATATATATACAGGGTGTCCTAATAAAATGCAGACACTCATTAAATGATCATACAAAATGTATACAGTCTTTAAATGTCCATAAAACCAACATTTACTATAAGAAAGAAAATTTCCATGCATCAAAATACTGTGAACAAATATAGAAACCAGATAATTATCGAACGTGTTTTAATTATTGGCCATTGTGGTCCATGAACAGCTGACAACGCTCACTGATTGAATCGAAAACGTTCCTAATCAGTTCAATTCTTTCAATGGTTGCTTTCAACTCATTGATTGTAGCTCGTTCTATAGTGTGAAACTCGCATCCTCCACAAAAGAGAAAAATCCATGGGGTTGGTCAAATCCGGTGATCTTGGACAGTACTCGATACTTCCTCTTCGTTTTAACTATCGCTGGTAACTATCAAGATATGCTCTTACGTCATGATAATGGGGAAGTGCTCCATCCTGCTGGAAGTGCCATTGTTTATACCTAAACATCTCTTGGGAACGCGGAATAGCGTATTCATGTAGCAAGTTGAGATAATTTAAAGAGTGTATACATTTTATTGGGGCACACTGTATTGCTATTCATTTTTATAATTTTTTCGACAGAAAGAACACATATTTAAAAACGGGGTGCAAGATAAATGCTTGCGGTAAAACTGGTACATAGAAATGCTATAGTTAAAAAAAATCATTCTTTATCATTGGAGTTCCCATAGAGCTTTTAACTTGATCAAAGTTGATAATAATATCAAAGAACGGCCAAGATATGAATTTATATTTGAATTTTTTTATCCATACAGGAAAAAATGTGTCATGGTTCTTTAAACGTTTTTTTAGACTTTTATCCTAGGAAATACTTTTTTCATTACTTACATGCAGAAATAAAAAAAAAATATGTAAGAATATCTATACTAGGAACTTTTAATATCTCTTACTTTTCCATGATGTAATTCAACATTACACTGAAGTGAATTTCTTGGGGCAATTCGGAATTTAATAGATTTTCTCCTAGATGTGCTTGGCTGATCGCGGTGTTTCAATAAGAATTTCTCTAAGGAGATTAGCACGGAAGGGCAAAGGACAGGCAGACAATATAATAGAAAAAAAAAACGACTGCCAAAGGTGAATATTTAAATCCAGCTCCTATCACATTTTTCTTTTTTATTGCTTTCAATGTAATTTTATAGATATTTTCTGAAATCTAGAAAATAAATTCAAATTCGTTTGAATGTCTACTTGAGCTTTATTCACCTCAAACCGAAATTACCATAGAAATTGCGTTTTTGATAATAAAAAGTAATATTAATTTTCTTCATGGACCACCTAAATATCATTGTGGACCCACATGTTTTTTTATATTTTGCCTGTGGATTCCTAGAAAAATCCCATGGATCCCTAGGCTCCATGTGGACCTCGGTTAAGAACCTCTATTCTAGACAGATGTCTTAACGAAATCAAAAAGTGCATTTCTTCCAGTGGATTAAACGTGCTACGGATACTAACCTGGAAAATGTCTACGTCGCGACGCGTTACATACAGCGACTACATCCCAATATAGTCACCCATCTGGTACTGTCATATATATATATATATATATATATATATATATATATATATATATATATATGACAGTACCAGATGGGAAGACGAAAATTCATTAATAGTGTTAAAATAAAATCTACGTTTAAAAAAAAATAATGGGGTGAAGAGAATAAAAGGGAGTCAGCTGACCGGTTTCGCCCTCGCTTTATCAAAGCTGTATCGAGGGATTTGAGTGAAAAAAAGGGAGGAAAGACACGAATGGGAATCGAGATTATGTACAGATAACGTTGCGTTATGTATGGAGGGGAAACAAAAAACAAAAAAAAAACGCAATAACTTTATATTACTCGAAGATCCTAGAGACTAATCACGCTCAAATCTTAGATGCATTCCTTCTGAGACCATTCTAGGATCTTCGAGTAATATAACATTATTGCGTTTCCCATACAAAACGCAACGTTATCTGTACATAATCTCGAATACCATTCGTGTATTTCCTCCTTTTTTCACTCAAATCCCTCGATACAGCTTTGATAAAGCGAGGGCTAAACCGGTCAGCTGACTCCCCCATTTTCTTTTTCCCTTTTCATTCTCTTCACCTCGTTAATTTTATTTTAAACGTGGATTTTATTTTAACACTTTAATCATGAATTTTCGGCTTCCCTTCATAATTGCATTATATAAATTTTGTACCCTCAAAGAATCATTATATATATATATATATATATATATATATATATATATATATATATATATATATATATATATATATATATGTTATGCAATGGATGGCTGGGACCATCCGATACATAACTGTGAAAATAAAAACTACCTTAAAAAATAATAAAATATTTTAAAGGTGGGCATCGAATATCGATTGTCCACCAGTCGACGCGGCAAAAATAATTACGTCGTAAACAGAGAAATCGGACGACGATTTTTTTGTTTACAAAAGTGAAGGTTTGTGGGGAGACGCATTTTTGCACTGCAATGGAGGATCGGAATATCATGAAAAGCTGGCACGAGGTGGCGACGCACGTGTATAAACAAATTCAATAGTCGGTCAGCTGAAGAGAAATGGGTTACCGAGTCTCTGGGTCAGATGCAGCCAATGCATTGTCAACAAAACTTAAAACGTGACCGGGAAATGCGTGATCCATTATCGATAACAGAGTTGATCGACCAGTGGAATGGAAAAATACCGAACAAAAATTATGGTAATATCATGACGTGATTTTTGGAGTCCAGCAGAAGGAGCTGGTCTGAGGACCACAGAGGAAGTGCGTTTGTCGAGTGCGTAACGTCTCTTCCCCCCTCTCCATCACTGAATGACAGAGAAGCAAGCCGCACCGTTAAACTGTGAACTGTTGAAAATCATTTATGTACAGAATGAGAAAAATATTTCTATAACAAAATATATTTTTATACAAAAAGCCATCGTGTCTTACGTCTTGATTGGTGTGCTGAGTTACGTCTGCTTTTTGTGTGCATGTTAATTTGTTTCAGCCGGCAACGGTATTATGACAAGCGGTTGACAGCTGACGACGAGTAAGAGAAAAAAATGCACGGTCAAGGGGGAAATAACTCTGCTGTTTTAGCAGTTGCCATGACAACCAAAGTCCTAAACAAACTAGACGATCAGTAAAAGTCGGCTGCTAGGTTTTGTTGCAGCGGGGAACTTACCAACTACAACCCTTCCCAACCTGGGGTCCTTACACAACGTAACACACACAAACACACACACACACACACATATATATATATTTGTGTGTGTGTGCGTATGTGTGTGTATGTGTGCGTAACGAAGTCGATTTTTACCGTTGAACCTTCGACAATATACAAAAGTCAACGACACGGTTCCTATGTACATCTTTCACAGTAAATATTGCAACGTGTTTAAACGAAAAAATACGAATATTTCGTTACTGGTTAATAAATATTACGTTTCACTCTCTTTGCCTCACTCTCTAAAATACATACTCCCACATAGGTAGTAGTAAATATTTTACCTTGATTACATAAAGTCTTAATTTATAACTATACTACCCATATGCCACCGAAAAATTATTTACCTTATTAAATATAATAATTTACTTTATATTACGCTTGACTAATGAGTTAAATTAATAGTTCCTTCTGTTTCATGATTAGTTTAATAGAATGATGGAATCGATGGCAATTATCAGGCGGCATAGACATTAACATTATATCCAGTCGCTCTTCAGAAAAGGAATTCGTATTTTCGAACACGGAAGAAACATTCGCAGTGGCGATTTAAGATACTCTTAACAAAACAAAACATATCATTACATATCTTATTATAATTGTTCTTACTTTTAATTTACTCCTTAAAAAATAGAATCCATAATTAAAGTAAGTAATTTAGCTTACTTATCAGAAACCCATATATACAAAGTTTCAGACAACACAGTTCAAACTGATCGATTTCTTCCACACACTTTCAGCCGTTTATTTTGCATTATAATCTAATACGTATGAGGGCCTTGGGCTGAATAAACTTATGTTTTTCGTTTTAACTTTGCTTCATTAAATATTGAAACAGGATTCTCTATCATTTCTTGAAATTTGTACATAAACGTAGAATACATTGTCTACTACCATTACTACTACTATTATTAATATTACAACTGCTATTAATACTACTATTAATTATTTATTATTACTATTATTATTACTACTAATAATACAGTTTTACTTACTTTAAAGGTAAAACATTTACAGAAAACAAACATAGATTTTTAAAATTATTCTCTACTTTCATTTAACAATTTAACAATTTCATAAAAAAATATCGTAGCACGGTTAATATTTTATTTTATCTCTATATTAATAAAGTAGCCGCAGAATCCCCCTCTAGTTCAAAGTATCGTAGGTTTGCAACAACAGATGCTATATATAAATTTATTACATCTAGGCTAATAGCCACTATCTTATGTAGCTTCAGTCATGATAATAAAATACTACATTGCATTCCACGAACAACACCATCACAATCGCAATATCTTTAAAGAAAGGAGTTTCTATTTTTGTCTTTAAATATTTAGTCCTTCCACTACAACCATTTGTCACCGGAACGAATTCTACACGCTCCACGGATTCTATGATTACACTGACCGTAACTAGCTCATAATACATAGACCTAACCTAACCTTTCCATATTCTGATTCATAAATAATATAGGCTCCCTCGAAAAACTCAGTTCATTCTGATCGAATGAGCTTTGAATATTCTCATAATCAGGAACCCAGCTCTTTACATTATAAACGAACGGTTACTAAAATTAAAATACGACGTCACTAAGAGACATATCATTTCGCCCAGCGTCAAGTTCATTTCATACATAGATCGTTACAATTGGGTGTGTGTGTTTGTGTGTGTGTTTGTGTACGTGTTTGTGTGTGTGCGTGTGTACGACAAAATTACTAGTGGCTTTGCAGCTGTTGGACTCTGTTTCCTATTATCTTGCAGAGTGCGTACACAGTGTGTAAACGAGTTACTTTCCGTACTCGTCTCTCTCTCTCTCTCTCTCTCTCTCTATATATATATATATATATATATATATATATATATATATATATCACTGCGCGTATTCCCCTTCGCTAACGGTTTTGCTTTTGCAGACTCTACTAAAATCCTTCGCCAACTTTGGGTCTAAACACTTGAGATTTTAGATGTAGAATTCTTGGACATGGGTCAAACATTTTAATTTAATTTGAGCCCAAAACAATAAATGTTAAGGGGCTTAAATTTGTGTCAAAGTAAAAAAAATGACGTCTGCAGTCTCTACCAACTTTTCTCTATGTTAGTTAAGAAAGCCTATTATATAGAAAGGCATTACCGTACATATTCACACATTTTAATATATACATATGCATATAAATTTATAAACAGTACATAGGGCTCGAGCAAAGCCGGGCGGAACTGCTAGTCTGTACTAAACATAAAAAAACACTATATCTCAGCAGAATACAGACCGAGCGTTTTAAAACTGTTTTGTAATTTCAGCTAATAATTTAATAAAACCATATCGTAAGCAACTCGACAATTAAATCTTGTGTCAGTCGATGATGAAATTATAACTTTATTACGATTATTATTGGCTTACGAAGAGCTTTCATCCAAGTCATCAAAGATCTCCTCTTGAAAATAACCTGTGGTGTTCTATGGAAGCTGAGCAACATCAAACCACCCCAGGTTATCCATACTCTCCACCTCTTTCGGTAAAATATGCAAATGAATTTGCCTTATCGCAATAGACACCTGCCATTTGTTTCTAGCTGGCAGCAGTCATTGGTCACCATTGGAATTTCAGTGGCAATAATCCTCCCCAAGGTCTCAGTTCTCTTCGCGTTTGTCCAGCGTAGGTCTGGTCAGAGCTTTCTCTTCTGTCTTTCCATCCTTCTTGATACTTCTCAGCTATTTGGAATCACTCCTTGGGGAGGGGGAAATGAGAGGAGATGGGGACGGAGGGTAGCGAACTTATAGATATGCAGCTTTAATGTTCTTGGTTCCATGTAACACTTCTTCATGTTTTGTCTCTGTAGCAGTTTGTTGTTTGTTGTTGTTGTTTTCGCTTTTGTTGTTTGTGATAATGGTAGTGGTGATGATCAGTAATGGTGGAAATTAGGTAGGGCTTAATTATTTTAGAGGACTGTTCGACAAGCACTTATTTAAATTAGATTAGAATACGGTTATGCTATAGAAAGCTAGGAAGTAGCCCCCCCCCCCAATAGTGTATTCTACTAACGGAGATTTGTAATTGTCTGTATTTTTGAGATGAGGTGTTTTCATTGATTGAGATTGTCGGACTGACTTCCTCATCTTGGTTGTTATTGTCACAACGTTATGGCCGTTTTGCCCTCCGGCCTTCGTCAGGTGTTTTGTATCGAAATGGGGAACCGTTTGTTAGGAGTCTCGAACTCAACCCTTTATTATTGTTCGGACTCCAGCTAGGCTTTGGGACATAGTTGCTGATTCTCTGTTTTGGATGTTACTTGGATTGAACTCAGCACCTTTGGGTAACTGTAAACTTTGATACAACGTCTATGACAACGTCTAGGACCACTCGGCCATATGTCACTAGGACAATTCTTAGTTGGTTTTTGTTAATGTTAAACCTATGTTGTTAATCAAGATTTTCTCTCTCTATCAGAGGTGTCCAAATTGCATTCAGCTCTATGCTTAGTTTGCTCAGTAGGTTATGTCCGAGCATGTGAGCTGTTTCTTTAAGTTTTCTCACTTTCCAGGGGGTCTCTCTGTTTATTATTTTTACTTAATCCCATAGGGGGCGATGGTCCCCCCTCTCCATCCAGACATGGTTGGCTATACCCAATTTTTCCGTCTCCCCTTTAGTTACCGCTTTTCGGTGTTCTTCCACCCTTACTTTAAGGGGGCGGCATGTTTCACCCTTGTAAACCTTTCTGCAACTGCAGTGGATGGAGTATATGCAGTTTGTGGTCATGTTCTCCTCCATGAGGGGCTTCACTCGTACCAGGTGTCGTCTGAGTGTTCCTTGATATACTCATATCACGCACAGAGCATGGGTTTAAGACATCCGTATATCGCAAGCCTACCTTCACCGGACAATACCTAAACTTCAACTCCCATCACCAATACAGTATCAAACATGGAATCGCACGCTGCTTACAACATCGAGCAGAGACAATACGTAGCGACACCATTACATACCACCAAGAAATGGTCAGGTTGAAGAATACCCTCCGTCGTAACAACTACCCCGATATCATACTATCCACCAGACGTGTTAATAGTATAAGAGAGGAGAATGAAACCCAAAAACCTCCAACGGTCTGCCTACCATACATACGAGGCATCTCCGAAAAGATTCAGAGAATATGTGCCCCCTACAACATCAGGACGGTATTCAAGAGCGAGTCAACACTCAGACGACACCTGGTACGAGTGAAGCCCCGCATTGAGGAGAACATGACCACAAACTGCATATACTCCATCCCATGCAGTTGCAGAAAGGTTTACAAGGGTGAAACATGCCGCCCCCTTAAAGTAAGGGTGGAAGAACACCGAAAAGCGGTAACTAAAGGGGAGACGGAAAAATCGGGTATAGCCAACCATGTCTGGATGGAGAGGGGGGACCATCGCCCCCTATGAGATGAAGTCAAAATAATAAACAGAGAGACCCACTGGAAAGTGAGAAAATTTAAAGAAACAGCTCACATGCTGGTACATAACAACCTACTGAGCAAACCAAGCATAGAGCTGAATGCAATTTGGACACCTCTGATAGAGAGAGAAAACCTTGAATAACAACATAGGTTTAACATTAACAAAAACCAACTAAGAATTGTCCTAGTGACATATGGCCGAGTGGTCCTAGACGTTGTATCAAAGTTTACAGTTACCCAAAAGTGCTGAGTTCCGGAACGAAGGCAGTGAAAAAAGTAACATCCAAAACAGAGAATCAGCAACTATGTCCCAAAGCCTAGCTGGAGTCCGAACACGGTACCCCCGTAACAATAATAAAGGGTTGGGTTCGAGACTCCTAACAAACGGTTCCCCAGTTCGATACAAAACACCTGACGAAGGCCGGAGGGCAAAACGGCCGAAACGTTGTGACATTAACAACCAAGATGAGGAAGTCAGTCCGACAATCTCAATCAAAGACGGAGATTTAT
Source organism: Euprymna scolopes (assembly GCF_053919585.1). Taxonomy (NCBI): domain Eukaryota; kingdom Metazoa; phylum Mollusca; class Cephalopoda; order Sepiida; family Sepiolidae; genus Euprymna; species Euprymna scolopes. The sequence goes on along the minus strand of NC_136489.1, from coordinate 111,508,140 downwards.
AGGATAGGAACTTTGCTGGTGGAATTTTCTTTTAGTTTTAGACACTGGTAGAGATTAGGGGAAATTATTGTTAATTGTTGTAACTAGACGAGTATTTCTAAATGCTTTGCAGGGAAGGGGTTTACACTGCAACGCAATTGAGCACCTGACATAAAAATAAGTAGAGGGACCTAGTTTTGAAAACCGATTTATCATAATTTTCTTTGTAGGTTTCCAACTACCTTTTGTTTGCATTAGAAAGATTAGAGATTAAAGTTAATTTCCTAAAGGAAAACATATTTGTACACGGGGGAAAAAAGTTATGAAAATGTTTTCACGGCGAGCTAACTAATGCAGTTAAATTTTGAAGTTAAAAAATTCACTGTAAAAATCCTTTTAGTTTTCTGGGCCTATTTCAAAGATAGTTAGTAAAGTAAAGTCCTAAGATATTGAATTAAATAAAAAACACCTTGTTTATACAAAATATACCTTAATTAGCCCTCAAAAAGCAAGTAATTATGCCGTTCGGCAAAACGCAACCGATAAATATTTGTAAACACGAATATACGGAAGCCCAAAATTTCAGCCAACCAAAACGCTGTTTCAAAATGAAGTCATGATAGTAAAAGGAGGTAGGGGTGTCAGATTTCTTTTTTTTCTAGACGTGCATCCATACATTTCTACTCTGAACGTTTGTATCAATTTTTATCATTTTTTAATTCAATTGATTTTTATGTTCCTGTTTTTAAATTATTTTTTTTAAATTATTGTTCGAGATTATATAAAAATTATTTTACGCCGAAAGTTTCACGTCCTTGTGAGCAAGGAAATCATTAAAATTTTGCATATAAAAATTATGCGAAATCTCTAATTTAAAAAAAAAGAAATATTTTTGCTATTATAATTTTTTTGTGGGAAAATATTGAATAAACAATGCTTAATTAAATGGGAATATCGGTAGTTCGAGAAATTCATTTTTCTTCGAGTTATATCGAATTAATTAATAGGAACTTTAATGTTCCTGTAAAGTTACAAATTACGATGCTTTATTCATATAAAAAAAGCAAAAATAAATTCTTGCGTTTTTTATTTACACCATGGAAACCATAACTTTAGTAAAAGTATTTTTTGTTTAAACAAAATAATACATTTCCACTCAGCTTTAAATAAGAATAATTAATTCAGTATATTCGGCGATCATTATTTGATAAATACTGAAAATTTCATTAAAATTGGTTAATTCCCTGATTTTTGGTGATTTTTTAAGTAAAAGGAGGGGTCAAAATGTTTATACATTTTGACCCCTCCTTTTACTTACATTTTGAGCATCGGCATTTATTTTGGCCGTATCTAAAAATAAGGATAGAGTAGTCATAGTGAATGGTTTAGCGGTCAAGAACTGGACAAGCTAGATGTTTTTCTTACTATACTTATAACATAAATAATAAATAAATATACTAACAGTATGTCATGTTCTTTTTAATGACACTTAATAGAGTCGAAAATTAGGAAGCTGAATTAGTGTCTTATACATGAGTTAAAATTCACAAAGTTTACCATGATACGCATCCGAAGTTTAAAGAATGTATTGTTCCCATATTTCCTTTGCATAGATATATAGATTTAACACTTAGTACTTCGGAGCACATTCCCGGATGATATTTTGCATATAATTTAAATTTTATCGAAGTAGGAGAACTTTATATGTATGATTTAAAATTAACTAAAATAAAATATACTGGAGATTTAAAAAAGTTATTCTGACTCATATGCCCATTAAAGATGGCACGCAAATATGCGGGATAAATGACATTACCTACCTTTCGTGTACACGTAAATACAGTAAATCTTGTATCATACATGGAGGTTCATAAACTTTGCCCAATTTGAGAGTTCTTGAAACGAGTCTGCAATTTAATTGGTCTCGCTGTTCTTCTTTGCAACCTCTCTCTTACAGACATGCTGGCGCTTCTACTCTAATAGGACGAAATTTCCGAAATCGTAATACTGAATTTTAAAAACAATCGTATCTACGTACTCCTCGTATTTTAAGATGATTATATCCAAAATATTACGAAAATCGATAAGGTAGAAACTTATTTGTTAAAGAAAATAAATAAAATAGAATTTGATGAAAACCATCGAAAGACACAAAAGGGAGGCAACTTTCCATTTCGATTTAAACAGGATTGCGGAATTTTTACCGGCTAATACGATTAATGTGTTTTTTTAGTAATTCAATAACATTCAGCTAATTCCGATTGATAATTTGGAAGCTACCATTGTAATGTATTAGAATTGACAAAAAAGATCAGTAGAAACCATTATTATCTATCTGAAAACTCTGTTTATCGACTAGAAAATTTCGTCCCAATAGTGTAGAAACGCCGACATGTCTTTTTAATGAATACCATCATGGCATATGTTCTTCAAAATTGTCTGATCCATTTCCTGCTTCTTTTGTTTCAGCTCGTTTAACTCTAACAATTGCTGCTCTGGTGCCTCATTGTAATGCATGCCACTACTCCAGTAGCTTCTTCCCATAACTTTCAATCTTGTGAACCGCTCTTTTCTTGTTTTTTTAACATCCTGTTTATAGCCTTAGTCTTTGCTAGACTAAGAGCAAGAGAGACTCGCTGCTTTTGTGATAATAATATTTCGTAATTTTTATCCCCTTGTATTAAATGGCTTCATGTCTTGCCTGGAGCAATTCCCGTGATTTACTGTAGAAACATAGCGGTGATTTATTCGACTCGATCTTTGTTATAAATCCCCCAACAGATAGGTGGATAGATGCAGATTGTTTAATTATATATTATCAGGGCATTTAAAAAAAAAAACAGCATATCTTACCCACTCTCTTCTTGAGATATGTCACGTTATAACCGTTTCTAAAAAGTCGGAGTTAAGTCTAACCTATAGCTTATCACATTGACCACGACTAAACTTTCATTTCTATCTTATTTTTAATAACTAATTTATATAATATGGGTCTACTTGTCCAATATTTTACAATTCACGAAAACAGTAAACACAGGTTAAGCAATCGGAAGTGTTATCTATAAAGGTGTCCATTAAATTTATGTATTAAAACAGTTTCTACCTCAAAATAATCCAAAACAACTTTTTTTTTTTAATAAAAAAAATAATAATAAAATAGAATTACAAAAGTAAAGATACGGACTCAGAATTGTTTAATTTTCTATCGTTTTGATCAAACTTTTTTTAATTAAATTCATATGGCTGATCTGCAGAAAAAAACAAAACAAAAAAAAACAAAGAAAACACTAAGTAATAATTATGCTAGCATGAATATGAATTTCTAAAAGTAACGCGCATCTAGAATGATGCAACACATTATAACATCTCAAGATATCACGTTACTCTTAATTTTTATAACAAATTTTATTAAGATATCTGATGCCTTTCTTGTGAAAAATTATTATCAAATTACGCGATGCATCTGGATAAAGAATTTAAAATAATAATAATAAAAAAAATCAGCTTTTAGGAAAGTTTAGAATTTTACGCCAATCGTTATGTTTTAAAATCAAGTCGCATTAAGAGAAATCATTTTATATTATTAAGTTAGGTTTAAAAAAAAAATGACTTGTCTATGTTATCCGTCATTGCCAAATCCATATGTTAAATCTTAGATTGACCAGCAGAATGTTATAGTAAAAGTACATATACATGTACGCATACATAAACACATAGGTACAGACATATATGCAGACATAAATACACACATATATGCACACATACGTAGACATATACATACACACATATATACACACGTGTATACAAACATACGTACACACATACATAAATAGGTACATACCCACATACGCATAGGTACACACATGCATACACACATAATACTATATTTATACACAGATAAATACACACATGGGTACACATATAGATATACACATATGTGCACAAATACATATGCACATACAAATACATATATGTACATACATACATGCACATACGTACAGAAAAACATACACACACCCACACACATACGTGCATCATTGTACACGCATACAGTAATGCATACACATATAATACACGAATCCATATACACGTATACACACCTATGCAGACACACATGCATACAGGCACACATAAACACCTAAATACAGACGTACACACACACCGGCACGCATAAATACACTCGCACCTACACAATATATACAGCCATGCATAAACACATAAGTACCAACGTTATAAACACAGGCACACATACATGCACCCATACGTTCATACATACAAACACACATGCATACACACATAAACACATTCGTAAACACAGGCAAACACACATACATATATATAAAACATACGGACATACATATACGTAAACAAACGTACGTACGCACATATGTATACACATGCCTATACCCATAATAGAACACATAAATACACTCATGCATACCAACATACATTCATACACATATACACACGTATATATTACATGCACACACGTACATACACACATACGTATACACGCACAAATGCATAAACACATACATATACATACACATATACATGAATTCATATATACACATATGTACATCATGCATACACACATATACACACTTGTATACACACAGACGTACTCCATGCTTCCACAAATATATACACACATACATACACGCATACACATATTGTACACAGATACACACATATACACATATATGTGCATATACGTTCATCATATATGCACACATACATATAGGCATACTTACACAAAAATATACATATACACAAACACATGTACATATATATGTGTTTATATATATTATATATATATATATACACATACGTACACTATATAAACACACACACACACATATATATATATTTATATATATACGTACACTATCCATAATGAGCGAAGATTCATTGGCAAAATATATAATTGATAAAGAGATAGAATGCAAAAAGCAATAAATCAAAGGCCTTTAAATGTATTCTTAAATTGGAAACAAGAGAAAATTCCGATTTTGTGTCGTGTAAAACCTTATTTTGAAGTGGAGCGGTTAGTTGCTGATAGTTACACTATTGTTTTTTTTCAAATGTTTTTCATATAGTTCGAACTCTATAAACATGGGTCAATGATTTTTCTTCTTGAGGAAAGTTTGTAATCTTTTTACTTAACTTCTGCGCGGCTATGCGCACGCAGGCAACTCTTCAACTTAGATTCAGTCTTACATTCACATATTTAACTCAAATGTTTCATTCTGCTAAGAATGCTCTCATGTTAATTTCTTTTTAATTTTTCTTCCTTTGAAGATTGTAATGTTGGGTATGGGTCAGCCAATCCAGCTGCCAACATTACCATTGAAACCAACCGAGAGCTCTTTTTAATATTCTTGTTATTCCTTTAAGTGCAATTGTCTGGATCTCTTTTGCACTTAGTTCACCAGGAATATTATGAGCGCCCTAATGTCCTGTCAGGTCACTTTCGGATTTGCAGATTAGACCACATTTGTAACAACTTAGCACTGGAGGTCGTGCTGCTATAACCTCCTCATAAAACTGTCGATCTTTTCTTTGGCTGTGTGATTTAACAGGATTTGTGTGGATTGAAACGCTTATACATTGGTACATAAATATGTACATACAGATATGAACTGACACACGTTCATTGACGAACAATGTCAACTTGTTTCCAAATTATACCAATTCAATATATATATATATATATATATATATATATGATTAGTTTTTTTGGAAAAAGAATTCCAGCAGAGTGCTCAATTAAAAGGAAAATCCAAATTTTAAGAGCGTACTTATATTTTGTGTACAGAAAGTTGTTAGTTGAGACAGGTCATTGGTACCGTCGGTTTCAAGCCCGATAATAAGGCCCGTTTAAGGTATCCTTATCGAGCTCTCTTCAGCCAATATTCGTATATATATATATATATATATATTAGCATTTCCGCCCGGCTTTGCTCGTGCCCTATGTACTGTTCATAACTTTACGTGCATATGTATATATATATATATAAAATGTAAATATGTACGGTAATGCCTTTCTATATAATAGACTTGTTTAACTACCATAGAGAAAAGTCGGTAAAGACCGCAGAGTCAATTATTTTTAACTTTGACCCCAATTTGACCCCTTAACATTTATTGTTTTGAGCTCAAATTGAATTAAAATGTTTTAACCATGTCCGAGTTACCTACATCTAAAATTTCAAGTATTTAGACCCAAAATTGGCGGAGGAGTTTGGTAGAGTCTGCAAAGACCAACTCTGTAAACTTTGACTTTTTGGCAGCCAAATTTTCGCCCAAAAATGATTAAAAAGCTTGCTGCATGTCTTAATACCCTTTATGTAAAATTTCAAATGTTTAGACCCAAAATTGGCTTAATAATTTCCTAAAGACCGCAAAGGTAAATTCTTTTCATCTTGGAACCCTTGGGAGTCAAATATTTAGCTAAAAAAACTATTAAAAAGCTTGCGCTATGTCTGAATACACTTTATGTAAAATTTCAAATGTTTAGACCAAAAATTATCTGAGTAATTTGTTAGAGACTGCAGAGGTCAATTTTTTTTTAATTTGACCCCAATTTTGACCCCCCTAACATTTATCATTTGGGGCTGAAATCAAATGATAAAGTTGGGTCCATGTTCAAGTAACCTCTATCTAAAATTTCAAAAATTGGCGAACGAGTTTGTTAGAGTTCTCAAAGGTCAAATCGTTGAATTTTGACCCCTTTAACGGCCAAATTTCTGACTGAAAACCGATTTAAAAGATTTTCTGAAATCTCAATGCCCCATTCTATCAAATCTCGAGTTTGTAGACCGAAAGTTTATTTAGTAGGGAAACGTACACAGACAGACAGACAGACACTTTATATATATATATATATATATATATATATATATATATATATATATATATGAAATACGAAAATTTATTGATAATATGAAAATATATACTGTTGTATACAGATTTATTAATCAATTTGAAACAAGGGAATACAATATAGTGTGTAAGGGCAATGAATGCTATTTATGCCAGGCTTTCGAAGCCTAATGCCTTTCATCAGGAAGAGGTAGAGAGAGATACTGAATAACAATATAAAAATTCAACGTTAGGCAATAAGCATATTAGATGATCTTATTCATATATTTTCCTATTGTATTTAATCTCCACCTGCATGTTGATCTTTTGATTATAGGGAAAAGTTCCCATTAAAAAAAAACTTTCTACATTTCTTTAATCTACCCTATCATGGACCCTCCTGGCGATTTCGACGCATGAACTTCTTGAAACTTAGTCTATTAAACCCTGTGTTTAAGTCGCAGATAGCATTTTCGAGTCCAGTCAATGATCTACAACGAAGTGTACAAATAGTGTAAAGGTGTGAATTCTTAGAGTATATGGCTGGGACGGCGGACGATACTTCTTTTCTCTAGTTTGACACAGTTTGATAATGTTTGATGCTGCATTTTTCATGATGCCATTGAAGCATCTAGACCCCGATTCATTACGATCAATCACAGAGTCTTTGATGGCAGCGAGGTTTTTTTTAGCAGTTAAGAGATTGCTTTTTAATTTGTCTTTGTACCTTAGTAAAGGTCGGCCTACTGTACGGTAACCACTGTCAAGTTGACTGTGCATCAACACCTTTGGAATTCTTTCCACTTTGAATACGCAATACAAGGCCAGTCCAACGCAGTGGTGAGTTAATGAGAAAGGACTCAATACCATTAATGGTGAAAAGGTCAGAGGTTGAAATCCTGTCGCTTAAGCAAACTCCACAAATTTCTCGAAGACAACCTTTGTTAAAAACATCCAAGTGTTGAATTTGTATTCTTCACCGTGTCCCAGTCTCTAAGCAATACAAGAGTGTTGTGAAAAATACAACCTTGTAGAGTTGTATCTTTGTTTGAATACCCGAACTTTTCACACACACACACACACACACACACACACACACACACACACACACACACACACACACATATATATACTCGTTTTATTTTCTGGTTATTGATGTTGTCATGTCACGAGGTTCATTAAACCTGTAGGGCACCCGCAATGTCAGATCAACTTTATTAAATGCAATTTTTATCGTATATTCTTGTAATCGTAACTATGCTAGCTGTAAGCTGTGGTGTTAATTAGCAATTGCTTTGAAATTCAAACACAGACACATTGGACGAAAGAAGGCCTTATGTGCCATTTTCAAAAAATCCATATTATCACGTTTATAATTAGTGTCAATTCAAACTATAAAAATTCGTGTGTTTCCGAATACATTAGAACAAGCATGGATTCATATACACGTGCGTGTTAGTAACGATTGTAAGTTGTGTCTTGACGTTTGCATTAGGTTTCTCTGACTCCACACGCACACACATGTATCATTCAAACACGGTAGTGTTTGAATATATGGTTAAGTGGCAGTTTTAGTCATTTAGAACTACCTTAAAGCTTCATCGCTCACTCATTTTTCGACCAAATTTACAAACAATTATTACAGTTTATAGATCACCTTCTTAGTTATATTGTGAAAAGAAAATGTTCAGTTTTCGTTCAGTAAAACAAAATTTATGATGAATTATCTGGTGTTTAAAATCGTAAAAATATGTAAGGAGGTGAGCGACGCCTTTTAGAACAGATTTCCATAGCAATCATGTCGCTAAGCGACTATTGTTGCTACTAATTCACTGCTATTGCAGAAAGAAACAAGTGAAGCAGAGGGAATGAAAGCATGAAAGGGAGATAATTGGGGGGGTATTGAAAGAAGACGAGTGCCGTACATTGTTATTACATATGTGTTTATGGGGGCAAAAAATAAGACTGAAATTAAACAAAGAACAAGTGAATTTATTGGAAGCCTAGAAAAATCCAGGATTACAATCGAGCGGGAAAAGTAATATAGTTAAGCTTAGACATGAAAAAGTAGATGACTAATTATTAAAACTGGAAAAGAAAAGGAGAAGATATTCTAGTAATAAATATAATAATTTATAACTTAAAATACCGCACCATTAATTTTTTTTAAATGCAATTTATATCAATATATAATAAATTCTTAATGCCGCAATATGTGTATGTGACGTGGGCGATGAGAGGGTTTAGATTAAATGGGTTTTTATGCTACGTTGATAATTTTTTTTAGAGGGGGTGTGTTTAACAGAAATGTAAGTTATTAGGAGAAGTAGTGGGAGGATTTATGTTATGGGGTTTTATTATAGAGGGTGCATAGTGTTAAGAATTTAATTGAGTAAGGGAGACGATAAACTGAATGTGTGATAAGAGGATAAAAATTCCAATGGGTATAAGGTAGATTTATGTAGAAATATAAGAATTATAGAATAATGATAAATAATAATAGTGTTTAGGGATGCGTACTTATTAAATGTACGAAGGTAAAATAAATTAAATATGGGAAAAGTGGTTAATCAAAGTAAAATATAGCGAAAAATGGATATAGTAATAGCAGAAATTTACGAACATAGTCAACGTACATAAAGGAAGAAATGAAAATAGATAAAAGGAATAAAAAATGTGTAAACAGATATCAAGTAAAATAAAAGTTTGATGAACGGGAAAACATCCGGTGGAAGATATTTCTTTAGGGTAAGATTTGTGGTGTGATATTAAGCCTTTAAAATGCGTTCTTCTCGAATGCAAAAAAAAAAAAAAATGACGAAATAAAACAGGCGAGTACAAGTCCTTTTTTGAGGGGATAAAGACTTAATCCAATATATATATATATATATATATATATATATATATATATATATATATATATATATATATTTATTTATGTTATTTATTAATCTAATTTATAAAACTCACTATGTCTGTCTGTCTGTCTGGTGCTTTTTTTTTCAAACTGCATCTCCTTCAAGGCCGCAAAGTATTGCGAAATGGACCAAATAATGTCATTCTTTTTTCGAGTCTTTGTTGTATACATATAAAAACTACTAAAAACCGATGATAACGAGTGAAAATTAAAAAGGATTAGGTGGCGTTAGTTGATTTTACGTGTCCTTGCACGCATGCGCAAATATACAGTTATACGTACAAGTCGCTCTACTATAAAATTATTCCTTATCCGTCTGACAATAGCTCAAAGGGTAGCCACGAAGTCTGGAGCGTTAAATGTTTTGGTTTCAGTTCTAGCTGATAGCAGCTTTTCTTTTTGTGTTTACCAATCGTTTTAGTTTAGAAGCTCAATATTTGTTACATACCACCACAGAGCATACACACAGATTAATAACAATATAGCTACACTCCAAATTCCAAGGTTTTATCTATCTTACCTTTCAATTCTCTCAACATATCACATCTTTCATACATTTTACAGACCTAGTTCGTTACGTAGTAACAACCATTAATTATATGTTTAAATGGATTTTTTTCTTTCGTTGACTTTAGAAAATCAATAAAATTTACTTAAAAACAAGTAGGCATGATCATGTAATATTGGAAGAAAAATATCATATGAATATATATATATATATATATATATATATATATATATATATAATTTGAGGTTACTACTTTTCAAAGGTAGGGTACCGGTAAAATTTAACGAGGTTAATACAAGAGTGCGCAACACGGAAGTAGAACAAGTTACATTTTCAATTTATCTTTACATAAGCAGTAAGTTGTTGTTACACAGTCATGAGCATGTCTCGGTCTTCTAGTTTTTAGAAACTAGAGACCTCTTCAGGCAACAACGAAGAGGTCTCTAGTGCCTGAAAACTAGAGGACCGAAAATGCTTATGACTGTGTAACAACAAATTACTGCTATTGTAAAGACAAATTGAATATATATATATATATATATATATATATATATATATATATATATATATATATATATATATATATATATATACTAGCAGGGGTGCCCGGCGTTGCTCGGGTGTTTGGAGGTGTATGCTGTGCAAAAAAAGCAAAAAAACAAAAAAAATGGTTAATTTTTTAAAACTTTGACCCCTATTATGACCCCTTAAAATTTATAGTTTCGGGCTCAAATAACTTTATTAAGTTAGATACAGGTTCAAGGAACCTATATCTAAAATTTCAGGTGTCTAGACCCAAAATTGTCGGATGAGTTTGGTAGAGTTCTTAAAGGTCAAATCGTTGAAATTTGACCCCTTAACAGCCAAATTTCTGGCTGACACCCGTCACATCGATTTTCCCAAATCCCAGTACCCGGTATTTCAACTTTCGAGTCTATAGACGAAAAATTGACAGAGTTATTGCGTAGGGAAATGTACACAGACACACAGACAGACAGACAGACAGATACGTTCACTTTTATATATATATATATATATATATATATATATATACATATATATATATATATATATATATATATATATATGAAATACTTTTTAAATCGCTACTATATATAGGATACTATATACTAATCAGTAGAGAATTGACTCTATAATATATACTTAATCTGCTTAAATTAAATATATTTTATATCTAAGTTTATTATACGGCCCTGGACACACACATACGTATGTATATACATATATCTATATCTATATATTTATTTATGTGCTACAGCATTTGTTTATGTGTTACAAAAATCCACATGTTAACAGTTAAACATTCAAACAAGTTAATTTTTTTCCCCAGAATATGAACACATCAATCATCGGTGAACTCATCGAAATAATTGGAATATACTCGTACGTAAATAAACAAAATTCATTTTAAAATAAATCTGAAGTAAATAAGATTTGGGAAAGAAATATGTTAGTGAAGAATGTATTTGAAAGCTTTAAATATTTAAATAATTTTTTCTGGTTTTTAGAAACGAACTTTACTATTTCAAATAGATTTTCTTCATTTTATAAAAAAAACATAAAGAAATATAATTAAAAATATGCGTAATGAAGTATGTTTTTAAAAAGATTTAAACATTTAAAAAGTAAAGTTGCTATTTTAAAAATTTATATAAACGGATTAACTTATTTTTATTTGGCGTTTTATTTTTGTCGATATAACACTCGGTAATTTTCCATTTTACAAGTTTTTTTTATTAATTTTCCTTTAACAGTTTTTTGAGTAATTTTCCTATAACAGTTTGTTAGTAATTTTGCTTTTACAGTTTTTTAAAAGAAATTTTCATTTAGCAGTTTTTTAAGTATTTTTCCTTTAACCGTTTTTAGTGTTTTCTCTTTAACAGTTTTTTAAAATAATTTTCCTTTAACTGTTATTTTATTAGTAATTTTCCTTTAACAGTTTTTTTTATTTTTAGTAACCCCATGTTCTCCTACTTTTCTTTGAAAGCAAAAAATTAAATTTGAAATATCTGAAATAATTGTGTACCAGATAAAGCCTGAAAAATAATCATAGTAGCTGATAAAATTGAATAGTTTTGAAACGTTCCAAATTTGTGGATTTCCGACCGCAGTTTATGTTAGTCAAATTAGACGTAAAATATTCTGTATAATATGAGTAAGGTTAGAATCTGACACAAATGATATTGTTTTATGACCTATGATATATCGTATTATATTTACAAAATTTCACTTTCGAAATTGTAAAAGCAACATAAGGAGTTAACATGTATTATGTGTGGATCCAAAAATAAATGAAGGCTTTAGTTTATTAAGCCTATTTGTATAAAATACAGTAATTAAACACCAACACACACACATATATGAGTGTGCGTGTGTGTGTGTGTTTTATCTTACTTTTTTTATCAACATAAAAAAGTAACTATTTTTCCTTTATATTTTAAATATCTTCCAGGTACAACTGTTTTACTTTAAAAACTGCTAGTTTTATTTTTGGTGTTTTTAAAAAACCTACCAAATATTTTTGCTGATGAGGAGACTTTGTTTCAAAAAAATTATATGATAAAATTATTGTCCAAGACTTATTGTCTATCACAATAAAAACATCTTTTCCGAAACGATCGTACAATTTATTGATTTTATTTGTTCTTCCTTGTGGAACCGATTTTTAATTGTTAATTTTTATTATAAATCATTAATCATCTTACTCAATATACACACACACACACACACACACACACACACATATATATATATATATATATATATATATATATATATATATATATATAAGCAAACAGTTAATAAAATATGTTAAAAGACACTTTGAAATGAGTTAAAAACATATTTAATCTGAAAAGGAAACACTAGATAAATGGATAAATGGAAATACTTTTAACTTTCTTAAAGTTTTACATTTGGATTTTACCGTCACTGGATTTTTTATCTTCCACCAGACTATCCATTCATGTGACATCACCTTTTTCTTTACCATTTTCCCTCTGCTTAACTTATTTTGTTTCAAGTAAGATCTTTGATTTACTTGTTGTTTCATCAAATACTTCTGCATGCAAAATCCGATCCCGCATTTTGCTGATTCCTACCCTCTGATGAGAACGAGTGTATTTCTTCGAAACTCCGCGGATTAAGGACTATCCATTTATCTAGTGTTTCCTTTTCAGATTAAATATTTTTTTAACTCATTTCAAAGTGTTTTTAACATATTTTATTAACTGTTTGCTCATATTATAAGCTCTATTTCCTATTTGGTTTTATGGAGCTTTTATATCTGGCTCAGATAATTTTATAATTATTAATTCTTTAATATATATAATTTACCTTAATTTTACCATCTTGGATCATTTTGATAATAATTGTAATTTTCATTTCATATATATATATATATATATATATATATATATATATATATATATATATATAATGGTTGTATAGTGTTTTTCCCAAATATTGAGCCACTGAAACTGTTGAGCTTATTAAAGAATGCTCGGTGAATGAACAGAGCGTGTTAATAATATGCATTGTTATACAAAACTATTAGCTACATATGTGCATACATGTTTCTGTAGCGATTTCCCGTAAGGTATCATCACGTCATCAGGCTAGCAGATGGAGAGTTAATATAATTTGAACAATTTTCGATATTTTAGCTTTATGATGTGATTATCTGATATATAGCTAATTGTGTTCACACACACGCACACACACACACACACACACACACACACATATATATATATATACATATATATAGTGAATGAATGACAAAAGTCTATATTCCAAACTCCATGATGTTCACAAACTTACAATTTATTGTTTTAATTATTTTGACATTTACAATTCTTGACACTATCTGTCAATCACTTAATTATTATATAAATTAGAGAATCAATTTTGCCCTAAACTCACCAGAAGATATATATATATATATATATATATATATATATATATATATATACACACACACACATATATATATATATATATATATATATATATATATATATATATATATATATATACGAAGAGCGTTCCAAAAGTAATGTCTCAGACAGGATTAAAAATCGCATCGTTTTCGTAACTGAACTTATGCATTCATGATTTGTAGGTTTCATCTCTTAGTTGTAGATATTAACGGGTTGAGTTTCTAAGACAGCAGCTCCTGTCATGAAGGTTCATCAGAAAAATAAATTCGTTATTGAATTCCAGACAAAAATGCCTCGAGAATAGTTGTCTAGAAAATAAATTGTGGAGCACAAAAAGTCGCCTGTTTTAATACTACCACTCCTGTTCTTGTAGCTATGCAAGTTTTTAGTTATTATAAAGAATGCTTTAGTTTTGGACCGGCCCTCATATGGCATAGCAAGCTCCCAACACCCATGCGCAGACCTCGCTTATCGCTGGCAAAATTGATATTGAGACCGGTTGTGATCATGTTGAATCATAAATTCTCGAGCACAATATGTCGCTCGTTTTATATGATACCACACCCATCTTAGTAACTCTTTAAACTTTTATTTTTTTAATTAGGAGTCTTTACTATTAGCTTTAACGGTAATGACAAATGTTTTGGTTTCGATTCTTGCTATGGCACCGAAGTCATATATATATATATATATATATATATATATATATATATATATAGTGAATAAAAGACAATAGTTTATATTCCAAAGTTCATGATGATAACCATCTTACAATTTATTCCTTTAATTCAGTTGACATTTATAATTCTTGACAGTATCTGTTTCGTAGCACAGAATCAATCACTTAATTATTACATCAGTTAGTGGAATCTATTTTTCTTCTGATGAGTTTAGGACAAAAGAGATTCACTAATTGATATACTAATTAAGTGATTGATTTTGTACTACGAGACAGATAGTGTCAAGAATTGTAAATGTCAAAATAATGAAAAGAATAAGTTGTAAGACAGTGAAGGGCATGAAGTTTGGAATATAGACTTTTGTCATTCATTCACTATGTCGCTCTGTAATTACATTAAATAAGGATTGGTATACATTAAAATAAAGCATATTTCCACAGATATAAATATATATATAATTTATGAAATCACTAATCTATATTGGGTGCGCTATAATATATAATAATCGCTAGAGAATTGACTATATGATAATAAATACGAAACCTGCATGAATTAAAATATCATAGTTAAATTATTTTTGACCGTATGAAGCTGGCAGTCAGCTGCTGCTGCTGCTAATAATAATAATAATAATAATAATAACAACAACAACAACAACAACAACAACAACAACAACAATAATAATAATAATAATAATAATAACAATAATAATAATTCTGATTTAGTTTATCAACGTCTCACTGGAAAGGGATGGGATTAATTTCCAGAGGATTTCCCTTAACCCCGGCTTCAAACCAGGAGCTTCAAAGATCAAGGGTTTTCCTAAGGATATTGGTGGTATCTATAGTTGCAGGTCTGAAGGCCGCTTAAAACATCGGGGATTTGTAGTTTTTTTCAATTGTCCTTCCAGACGACTTGATACTACTCCAAGCGTACCAACTACGACCGGGATTATTTGTGTTTAACCCCGTGTATACGCCTTATCTCCAAGGCCAATGGAGGATAATTGCCCCGCTTCTCATCCTCCTACTCTCTCACATTCCTGTCCCAGGGTACTGAAAAGTCTACAATCTGCCAGTTTTTTGAGACCTTGTCAATGATGTCCAAATCCGGACGATTATGTTCCAATTGCTTGGTGGTTATGACACTTTTGCCCCACCATATCTCTACCTTGCCATCCTCACTTGTTCTCACTTCATCAGGCACCTCCTCAAACCATTTTCCAGCACACTTCACCCCAACCTTCTTACACACCTCCCAATATATCCGGAGTTTCATGCGATCGTGTCTTTTGCGGTACTTTCTCTGGGCCAGTTCACTACCTCTTGCTGCAAGGTGTGCAATTAACTCTGAGGTCTTACCACAAATCCTGCATTCTGCAGCAACTTTCTCTCCTAGAACCACTTTTTTGAACAATCGTGTTCCTAATTCTTGCTCTTGTGTTGCACAAACAAAAGCTTCAGTACTCTTAGCCAGATACCCAGCTCTAAGCCATTGCCATGATCTTTCATCAGCCACTTCTGCTATATCTTGGAAGAAGCTTCCATGCATTTTTTCCCTAGCCAGTTCCTCTGCTCTTTCTCTATCCATACGTTTCACTTCATTGATCAAAACCTTTGGCATCAACACCTCACTTCTAACCACAACGACGTCTCCTCGGTTCTAACACAATCTTTTACACTTTCAATCCTCTCCCACCATCTTTCCTCTTTTGATACAGCCTTGCTACGTTATTTCGAATGTGAAATATACCAAACATTGCCAAAACTTTTCTTGTTTTGATATCCATGGCATGCAAATCTTTGTCAGACCATTTTAAAATTCCCGCACTGTATCTCAAAACACTGACTGTCCATGCATTGACTGCTTTCGTTAGGTTTCCTCCATACAGTTTCGGCTTTGCAATTAGTTTCACTCTTCTAAGATACTCCTTCCTGACTTTCTCCTTCATTTCTCTGTTCATGATGCCTACATCCTCCAATACTCGCAAATACTTATATCCTGTATCTTTTAATTCTTTCATGATTTCTCTATTTGGCAGCACTATTCCATTCGAATGAACCGTTACTCCTCTTTTATATAACGCTGCTGGTGATGATTAATAATAATAATAATATTAATAATAATAATAATAATAATAATAATAATAATATTAATAATAATAATAATAATAATAATAATAATAATAATCATATATCAGTGCATAGGATATAGTGATGTGCAACATGGATTATATATTGTAAATGGATTTTTCATAATGTCTCATTCTTTTATGCAAAAATGTGTATTGCGTTTGAAAATAATAGGTTAAACGTTAAACTGCATTTTTAATGCTTGAAAATAAATATTGAATTCGGCGAAAAATCTATATTTGGCGGAAAATACATAAATTCAGTAAAAAATACAATGGGGGATACATTTCACAAAGAACTCAGATAAACAAAAAGAAGGAAAAAATGCAAACGCAAAACCAATACGAACATGACAGCGAAAATTAATAAAAGTCGATATTTACATCACTGTATTATATAAACATTACTAACAATAACAATAACAACAACAGCAGCAGCAACAACAAAAGAGATAATAATAATAATAATAATAATAATAATAATAATAATAATAATAATAATAATAATAAACTGAATTAAACCGACTGGTTAATCCTGATATAGCAAACATATTGCTACTAACGGTTCTCTTCTCGAAGACGCTCCATCTGGAACATAAGTCGCTGCGAAAAATTAAAAAAAAATGATGACCAGCTTCCTTAGGCATGATTCGCCCGATTCGTTTATGAATATCCACGTGCTTTCTTAATATTTATTTTTCTACGAACCATCGAATGGTAATTTTAAGAAAGACAAGTCATTCTTTTACATATATGGTTAAGCATTCTTTTCTGATTTTTTAAAGATATATATATATATATATATATATATATATATATATATATATATAAATATATATACATATATAAATCGCTTATTATTTATACATAATGAAAATAAAAATAAGTGAAAAAGCAATGTACATGTATTATTATTTGATCACCAACACCGAGGTCTTCGGGACTCTGGATGTGTCTAGTATGTACACGCTCTTGTGTCAGTGTTGATTGCACTGGCTTGGACATTTCCGCTGGATGGAAGACCCTAAGATTCGAATAGACCTCCTCTACAAAGAATTGCTTATAGCCAAGAGAAGGAGGTCGCCTTCAGCTTCGATTCGAAGTGTATCTAAAACATATATGAAAGAACGTGATCTGTGGAAAACTCTGTTGTAAGAAGACCATACTTCCAGACATCAGATTATCCTATGGGGAAATTTTGTTAAATAAACAGGTTCATCATGTTCTACTTCTCCCAAGCATTGCTTCTTCTTTGTTGTGCAGTATTGTATACGTCTAGTCTTCATATGTACTAGATAAATATAAAGATCGAACCAAGCATATTTCTGCCAGTTTAAATCATATCCTTTCTTGTTGAAACATAAATTCACGAAAATACAGCGAGAAAAATGAAACGAATAAAAGTGTTTCTATTGCATGCATCTCTAAATTGGGAGCGTTTAAAGTCGACTGCTTTGTGCCAAGCCGACATCAGTGCAATCGACGAAAAAAATAACAATATGAGATTACCATTTTAAATATGATACTGGCATATATGTCGCAAGGACAATGATGTGTATCTTGAAAGGTTTCTAAAAGTCAAGTGATATTTTGAAGGCGTTGTGAGAAAAAATTAAATATACATGCTCCCTACCTAGCACACGAAGGGCAGACATTAAAAATCAGCACTCCACAGCTCTTAAATAGTATATATAATAATATAGCAAACGAATATAAAATGTTAATTACAACAATACACATAGATGTATTTCTGTATATACAGCGAAATAATCTGTCTTGATTTTGTGAAAGTATATGAATACTCGATTATAGAAACTGACAATCCTGAAGTTTACGAATTTAGTCATTTTACTCTGACTTAAATTTTATTGGTTTATGAGCAATTACCGTATTTTGATCTATTTAAATATATTCAAATTTTTGGTTAATATATATATATATATATATATATATATATATATATATATATTTAACCAAAGCAAAGACAAGCGGCTTGAGCACTATAAAAGTGGTGGGCGAATGTTTGTTTGAAATGGGCATGTGTTGAGGTCATTTGCGGGCGCCGCTACCCTGGGTGGATGAACTGCCGACTATCAACACGATAGTTCTAGGTTCAGTCCTCGACTTAGGAAAGGTACTAGGTTAGCCTCACTGATGAGTTGTGATACTGTTACATGATAAGGGCTGTCCCCTTTTCATGTAAGTAAAAAACTAGGGAATTAGTTAAATGTAAATATGAAATAGGATAGTCTAGTTGAAGTTAGATTGTGAATTGAAAATTCCAATCATAAGTTAAAATAAATACAGAATGTTATTGAAATAAAGATTGTGGAATTGCAATTGTTTAGCTTACATATCTGTATATGGAAAAGGAATGTAATAATGAAATTTGTTTCTGTGAAAATTAAAATAAGGAATGTAATCGTCAATTGAAATTGTAAACATATTTTGTAAAGAGGTTAATTGAGAAATAGGTTACTGAACTCGGGGTCATGTAAAGTTTGGCAACGTGACGCATGTCATCCAACGTGCTTTATGAGCACATGTTTAATCATGCGATGACGTGACGAGTTCTCAATATAGGTAGAGTTTTAGAAGCAGTCTGAGAGAAGAGGAGAAGAGTCGGGGAGAGGGAGCCGAGAGAGAGAGAGAGAGAGAGAGAGGTCAGAAACGACTGCTGACGTCAAATCTTGGAAGCGAAAGGTTAGAGAAGAAAAAAGCCATGTAAAGAAACTTTGAATTTCTCAAGCGAAATAATGGACCGGCCATGAAATAAAGGACGTCATCATCTTTGTGTATCTGCATGTTCGTGTTATAAGAACTTTGTGAAAATCATCATCTCAAAAATAGGTAAGAAATATATGCATCAATATTTATAGAAACACTCCTGTTCATACAGAACTGTATCTCTCTTTATATATACTTGTTTATGTCTCCAATATGCTATCTCTTATAACATGAACACTTTTAAGACTGTCTCTATCACTCTAAGACTCTCACAAACATGAACAACAACAAATAACATCAGTCGTTTTCTAATAAGAATTACATAACACATATACGAATATTTGGTGCCGTATGTGGTACTTCTAAAAATACCACCCACCATGTAACAATAGAACGAAACAATACTTTATGTGGATGACTATATATATATATATATATATATATATATATATATATATGTATATATATATATATATGTATATATATATAATGATCGTATCGCTGCAGTTTCTTAGATGTTAATCCACTGAGCCAGCGGTGTTTATCAAAAAGTGGCCAATAAGAAGCATAACGTAATAATATTGTGTTTATTTATACAAACAATATTGGCTGCATATGCGCATGCACACCTCCAGCGGAATCCTTTAAAAAAGCAGTATCCCCAGACCAGATCTTTTTCACAAAGACATGTTACAACGAAAACAATCCAGACTTGATTATACATGTCTCTCTTGAAGGACAAGGAAATACAGGCAGACTGATATTAAATGTGATGAGCTCAAACATCCCTTGCATAAATTATTTTTATCATTGTGCCTTAAATTTTTAAAAAATCTGAGATCGACGGTGACATTGAATCGGATGTGCTGATTCTAAATCTGCGAGTTATCGAACAATAATTTTAAATATGCACTCAACATGACACATATGGATAGCTCTGCATAATATAAATAGATTCGAAAAAAACACGTCTTTTCTTTGCCACCATCGACCATCGTATTTAAAAACACCAACGACTATCGTATTTAATCGACTATCGTATTTTGAAACAAACAGCTAACACCAAATGAATAAAAAAAAAAGAGCGTATAAAAAAGCTCACAAAAAATTTAAGCACTGGAAATAAAACTATAACGTTTGCGTGCTGAAATAATCGCACAATATATAACTGACCTAAAAAGGATATTCGCAGACGATGAGCTAGAATACTGTACCAATGTATTTTTCACTGTCTACAGTTCATGTTGACATAGGGTTGCGTACATCCGGTCTATGACCTCTTTAGATCTTTCGCGGT
Organism: Euprymna scolopes; assembly: GCF_053919585.1. Lineage (NCBI taxonomy): Eukaryota > Metazoa > Mollusca > Cephalopoda > Sepiida > Sepiolidae > Euprymna > Euprymna scolopes. The sequence continues at coordinate 111,487,075 of NC_136489.1, read as the reverse complement.
TGTCAAGTTGAATTTCAAGAATGCTTCATGATAATTATCGTACCGAATAACTCATGGCATGCCGATTGGATTTCAACAAGTAATTATCTAGTAACTCACACTTACACATATAAGTTCGTACAATAGTCATTGTTTTTAAAGCAGTTTTCATTCCATCGAAACCTTCATCAGATTTGCTTATGATGGTTTACTTCTGATTTCGAGATAGAAATCACGTTACTATAAGTCCAAAAGGCTTCAGCACTATTTTTTCGATACTGCCAGACTTTATTTAAGTATATATATTTTGTAGGATTGCCATATCTATGCTGATGAGAAAATGGCTTAATATTTGATTTTTGTTTTTTTTGTAATCAGTATTGGTTGGTGCAGACACTCTCAGATTAGTCAAAAACGCGGCGATCGAGTTGGTAATGAAATGCTACTATTCAACCTCGAAAATATACATTGCTTTTTAAAGCACTTCTAAACACACCGTTCTTGAAGAACGACATACCAAATTCCTTGCATAAGTTTTTTGTACAAGCATTTTACATTGTTGTATACTCTTGAAGATTCAATATGCTATTGCTATACATATTATGAGATGACTGACCAATTGTAAAATGAACAGCTACGGCAAAGATTGGAATACACCATATTAAAGCCTGATTGTCACAAGTCATTATCAGCTGATGCTTACTGATAGTACTCAGCTCCGGAGGTTTTCAGAACACTCTGGCACTATTGACTACCGCTGCAAATCAGTGTTCGATTCTTAAACAGCTATGCCTTATGAGTGTCTCATTTGGTGGTTCTCGTGTTTCACTGTCAATAAGCTTCTGTGAGATCTAGTACGATCTTAATATACATGTCAAACGCTATTAAAAAATTTCAATGTTTACTCCCCCCTACTGCAAGAAAAATATTAGAAATTGTAAACAGTTATAAACATAATGTTTAGGGCGAAAATATTAGATTCTAAACTTTCTAAATCAAATTAATTTAGCAAACAAAAACAGGCAATATATAACACTTGCTTTGCTATTATAGCCTAATTACGCAAACACGTTCGTCGGAATTCTTCAAAACTCACCAGATTTGCCGACTCAATGTCGATTCATAATTCATTACTTTAAATAACTGAAACGGCACTAATCAATATACAAATGAAAAAAACTCCGTCACCTGTATCCCCCCTCTCTCTCTCTCTCTTTTCTTAAAAGAGAGAGAGAGAGGGGGGATACAGGTGACAAAGCTAGTCGATTGGAAAAAGACCACAAAACTCACTGTTTCCCGCGTTATATTCTTTTTAAGTAGCAGGACCCATTAACCAGCGTTGTCCTGTGGTAGCATACACCCCCCCCGTAAAAAATTAAAATACGGCTGTTGTTATTTTTATCATTTACCAACCCCCAACCTCCTTATGTTAAAATGGCTTTCGGAATAGACACACCATTTTTTCCTAGGAGTGGGGTTGTCACAAAATTATCTGGAAGGTGCAGGGTATTTCTCAGGGTATGGTTCAAAGTAAAGTTCTGGGCAAGGTATTTTAGTTGGCAAAACTGGAGTTATGGTGGCAAAAAAACTATCAAACTCTGTGTCCCTTAAGGGGAACTAAATTCCAGTAGTCACCAACTATAAATGTAAACGCTATTTAAGAAAGTGACCGTTTTAATTAAGCTGTACAAGTAAACATTATATACAGAACGGTTTATTTAAATAACAAACAATGGTTAATTTGGTTTCTAAACTTAAAATGGGTTAAATTTAATCACGTTTTTATTGAAATTGTAATCGTGCGAAAAGCTGAATTAATAATGTTATTATCCTGAAAGCCATTCTGTATATGGGGAGAGTGTTCAGTAAATAATCTGTGCTTCAGGCTTACAGTGTAATAAAAAAATATCGTAAAACATGAATTTAACTTGAAACACTAATTAAAAATTGCGCAATAGTATCAGGCTCTGTCATCATATGTGTCCTAGATCAATACCTACTTCACAAGTTGGTGCTTATGCATATTCGCTACCGCTCTATTTGTAATTAGTGTTATCAGGTTAAATTCAACTTCCACACTATTTTTGTATTATTCAATCGTAAGGTGTAAGATTATTTACGAAAGACCCTCGCATACCCAATGTAAAAATAACTACCCAAAATTGTACTTTGTATTGTTCAACGCTTTTAATTATAAATTATAAAATGATACACATTTACTCATTGTAAAACTGATGGGGGTTGTTGCACGTCAAATCAATTATTAATGCCTCGGGGGGTTCAACGTACACTGAACACAAGGTAAAATGAGCACCCACTTTTTTGTTTGGGGTTGGTGCACGTCAAATCAATTATAAATGCCTTGTAACCCCCCCGCAAAAAGACGGGGTGCACTTTACGTGAAATTGTGTTCATGTTCGCTACCCCCCACCCAACAAAAGGTTGGTTGTTTTTGTTTTACGGCATATCAACCCTTTTCAGGATATTTAATGCCGAATCCAAAGATTTTGAAGAAAAATTTTAAATAGAATATTTGTTGTTTTCAAGTCGGTTTCTATTTACCCCATAGTTGGGACCCTAACAGGTACTACCACTCTGGGTCAGAGTGGACCTGGGAGCAATAGCAATTAAAGGGTGGCTCTACACTCCCTAAAGCCCGCAATCTTGGGCCTCACCACTGGATATAGTTTAAGTTAATATCCAGGACCATTGTTTCCTCGTGATGTTAGTAAGATATTAACAAATATAGTATTGTTAATAATTTAAATGAAGTACTTTTTTTTTTTTTTCGAGAATCCAAAGTTTGTAATCGAGGTATTCAATATGTAATCATCCTACTCAGGGAAGCTATGTTTGTTGTAATCTCTAGAGTGTTCGTTTTTGAATGATGCCTCTATCATTCTAGAATGTCCGAATATATAGATTTCAATAAACGAGATTTTGAGGGATTGGAAGAGGGAGAATTCACTATTTGTGTAGGGGTAAAGTTTAATAGTAGGCGATGTGTATGAATTCACTAGTCAGTTAATGACGGCGTAGACCCAGGAAAGTAGAAAAAAGTATAAATTCACGCGGTGAAGGATGGAGTCATAAAGGGTCTTATCGAATAGGGGATAAAATTTGAGATACTTCTTTTATAAGTTATGACGGTGATGAAGATGGCGCTCCTACGGATTAAATGAATGTTATAATATCACGGAATAATGTGTCTGTAATGGAGTTTTATAGTTATATAAGGAATGGTTAATAGTGCAAACATAATAAATGTTTATGCACCTACGGTATTTTCGTCAAAAGGAGAAAAATTATATTATACAAGATAAAATCAACAGCAACAACAACAAAAACATTGATAATAATAATAATAATAATAATAATAATAATAATAATAATAATAATAATAATAATGTCAATTCAACTTGATAAAAACCAACCACATCAAAACAAAGATTGACAAAACACAAGGGAACAGAAAATGCAGATTCTGTGGACAAAGAGACGAGATGATAAAACATATAAGTAAATGCAGCAAACTGGCCCAAAACGAACAGAAGAACAGACACGACCAAGTGGGAAGGTAGTACACTGGGAATTATGCAAACAACTGCATCTCGAACGCACAGACAAGTGACACAAACATAAACCGGCAACAGTACTTGAAAACGAGAATCAGAAAGTCCTATGGGACATGGACATACAAACTAAGAAGCCCAGCCAAGAAAGAAGACCGGATGTAATCAACAAGAAAACAAATCTTGTCAAATTGTAGACTTTGCTGTTCCAGCTTACCACAGGGTGATTATCAAAGAAAAGGAAAAGCGGAGCAAATACACAAAGCTAGCCAGATAGCTGAAACGGGTATGGAAGATGAAGATAATCAAAATATTACCTATAATAGTAGGAACACTAGGAACAATCAAGCCTATAGAACATAATCCAGACAAAAACATCAACGTAAAAATTTTAGTAAATGATAGGAATCAGGGAAACTTCAGATTAAAAGAATCAATAATGATTGAAAAATTAAAACGATAAATTAATAGTAAAACAGAAAAATCTAATATAGTTCTAATAAAGACATAAACAGACTATTTTCCATATACGGTCTCAGTCATAGTTCATTCAGTATACTCACCGTAGCAACTACCTAATCTAAACAAATTAGCAAACGAATAAATAGGTATAATGGTTTCCCCTTTCTAACCATATTTAAACAGAATTTAGAAATACTTTTCCCATGATCATATATCTATATAGATAACTGTAAAAACAATTCGAATTAAAATCTTACAAAAACATTTGGACAACAACGACCAGTTATAAGCATTTAAACAGAATATAAAGTATTTCCTTTTGATCAGAAAACCTATAAACAAGTAAAAAATAGAAATACTTCCCTGAAAATGACGGAATTAATGAAGCTTTGAGCGTTTGGATCTAAAATGAGGAAAATAAATTATTATTTCCGCTGAACATGTAACGGAATCAATTAATCTTTGAGCGCTTGGGTTTAAAATCTAAACTAACAGTCAATTTACAATTTACAGCCGAGAGAGAGAATTTGTTTTTCCACTGATGGTGGGTTATTACCCGAAAAGACCTTTGGAATAAGTAACATTCACAGTTGAGAAAAAATTCAGGTAGATAAACATTTTAATAAAAATAAAAAGTTATTTAAAAAAAATATTGAATTATTTATCATTCGTTCATTTATTTATTTATCTGTTCATAACGACTGTACATTCCTGCATTGTAAGCCTTCAAAAATACTTTATACAGAAATCAATTAGTTACAACTTTTCAGAAAGTTTTATAAAAATGCAAGGCATCATTTTTTTTTAATAAGCACAAAAGTGTCAATTTTAGCCATTTTAACCCGAAAGGCACCCATAGGGAGCAACAGAGGTTTTCCCCGAAAATCCGTTCTTTTACATATTTTACTCATATCATGTTTAATGTTTATGTAAAATTTCTAAAAATTCCAAAGGATAATTATTAAGAAAAGTGCGGACAGACGAACGAACAAGGGTGAATTTACAGATCCACCTTCCTTTTGTCGGGGGACCAAAAGACAAATACGCCATTTTTTATTTACTAACAATGATCTACTTAATTACAAAATCGTGAACCATTAAAATCCCAAAGTAAATTTTAGGCCTTTACGTAATGTATTATGATTTATTTGCGCTTCAAAGGAAACAAAACTCTAACGCGGATAAATATTCACACGTGTCCCAGTCTATTAAAAAAGAATATGACGCAAGGAATAACGTAAAAAAAAAAAATCAATTACTGTTGCCGCAATGCATTGTGGAATGTCTTCCTTCATTTTGTACGTTTCCATACCTCTAAAACATCGACGATGAATCCACAGCAACATATATTCGATCTCTACGAAACTAAAAAGCGATGTAAGCATGTCTTGACTTCGTTATTAACCTCCCATCGGTTTTCTGTGATTAAAATAGACCGTATCATCACATAGACAAAATTGGCTGTGAAGCCTTGCTTATTTTAATGGAAAACCTTTATCTAAAAACGTGTATTCGTTATGTTATTGTATATATTTAATCAGAGATTTGCCATCGACCTTGAAGAAGAATTGCCCTCGAGGGAGTCCATCTAGTGATTATATATATATATATATATATATATATATATATATATATATATATATATATATATATATATATATATGACATTGAGCTGATCATCATAATTGTTATTATTATTATTGGCTCACAATGAGGTTTCACACAGATCATAAAGGATCTTTCCTTGAAAACAACCTGTGACCTTCCCTGGAAGCTGAGTGACAACAAGTCTCCCCAGATTTCCAGTCATCTCCCCCTCTTTCGATAACATTTGCAAATGAATTTGCATTATCGCAATAGCAGCTTACCATTGATTTCTGTCTAGCAGCGGCCGTTGATCTCCACTGGAATTTGAGCGGCAATAAGCCTCCCCAAGGTCCCAGTTCTCTTGGAACTTGTCAAGCGGAGGTATGGTCAACGCTCTCTCCTCGGTCTTTCAATCCTCCTTGACACTTCTCGACTATTTGGCATTATTTTTTGGAGGGGTTGGTGATTGGGTAATATGAAGGGATGGAGGGATAGAGAACTTATAGATATGCAGCTTTAAATTATAATTATTATTAGTTTTGAGACATTGTGTTGAACAAAGATGGCGGCGTAGTTCAGATCAGTAACCAAAATGGCGGCCAAGAATCAAATGCGGTCCGTGGCGTAGTTAACCTGTTAAGTTTTGAGATATTGTGTTGAACAGGTGAGGGGCCGGGAACAGTCCCAGCACCCATTGGACTGAGGGACCCCTCCTGGGTAATACCTAGGAGGTCCACCCTCCCAGGCCTTGCCACTGGGCTTTCCGGTGGAGTATGTTCATTGCTTACTGCCCGAGGCGCCCCTACCGGGAAATGCCAACGGGGTTACTCAGGCAATTTTTACAATTGCAGGAGTGCCCCTCCTTTAGGGGAGCATGCTGGATCCCCACTTTCCGGCCTTGTGCCATATTTTGCCGAGGAGTCAAAAACATTTTACAATTATTATTATTATTATTATTATTATTATTATTATTATTATTATTATTATTATTTACTCACTAAGAATACTCACACAGCGCATCACCAAAGATTTCTCTTTGAGAACAGTTTGTAGCTTTCTCTGGAGTCGGAGGACAACAAGTATCCTACGATTTCCAATGCTCTCCACCTCTTTCGATAACTTTTGCAGATGAATTTGCGATATCGTAACAGCCAGTTACCTTTGATTTTTCGTTGGCAGCACTCATTGGTCTAAGTTGGAATCTGGGTGACAATAAGCCTCCATAAGGTCCCAATCCTTTTTGCATTCATCCAGCGTTAGTCACCATTATAAACCGCTCATGTAGCTGTTTCCTTTCCCATTTTCTTTTCATCTTATCATTTGCCTCTATCTTGCTAATTCTTTCAGTGTCTCCTGCTGCAGTATTTATCTTGTTGCTCTCCTATCTCATGTATTTTTCTAATTCTGAGTGAGTGTCTTTCAAATTATTCTATAAAAACCACTCCTCTTCCCCAGTTTTATCTTTTCATCTAGAGTTGGTCAGCATGATCCTTTAGGCGTAGAATATGGTGCATGGTCATAATTTTCCTAGGCTTTCTGATCGAAATTCCTCAGTTCTTCTTTGGTCTACCTTATAAATAGTTCAGATTATCTTACTAGTGCCACTGTCTATGCATTTATAATTTATATTTGCTTTTTCTATATCACTTAGTTTCTAGAGGGTTTTTTTGTACTTCTGAGGTATTCGTTACCAATTTTCTCTTTTATTTCTTTGTCTTTGATGGTGCTTAATTTCAGAACTCCCAAATATTTGTAGCTTGTGACCTCATCTCCGTTCGGTTGGGCAATTCCATACCTTTCGTTGTCTTTAGTTTTCCCTTTCATATTACTAGCTGTGCGTACGTTTCCATACTGAATTCCATTCAAATATCTTGGCTGAAGATTCTGGCTGTGTTAATTAGTGTGTATAGTTCCTTTTTAGTTTTCAAAGACCGTTTTTGTATATTCGTTTTTCATCTGCATTAATGAACATTTATCAGGTCTAGCACTTTCTTAGTATGTTGTTAAAGGGCGCCATGACGATGATTAAAAGCAGTGTTGGTAAGAAATATAACCTTAACTTTGGAAAATACCTCTTTGTATTTTAATCTAATATTATGTATTGCCCATCAGCTGTCAACACAAGTCTTCCTTTTCTCATTGCATTTTCATTCAAAATGATGATCTTGCCTGGAACATTGCACATTCTTATTACCATGTTTGAAGGTTTCTGTTGCATGCGTTCCTGCAATCGATTCATGACTATATTCTCTAGGTTTCTCTTTTGGTCTATGGACAGTAGATCATGCGTTCCTATTTTCTGTTTTTGGTCCTTTTTGTTCCTCGGAATGTAGTTTATGATTAGTTACGAAGTGGTGAATTGGTTCTTTCAGTTGGGCCCTTAGTATTGTCCACATGGTAGGTAAGCATTTTATAGGCTTGTAGTTGCTGGGGGTGGTGCATTTGTCTGTATCTTTTTAGATAAGTGTTGTTCTCCTTTTAGTCATATATTCTAGCACTTCTGCGGTGGTACATCTTTTCAGGTTTTGAATTAGCTTTTAAACTAGTGTCGTGATTTTGTGAACAAGTATGCTTGTATTCCATCGTGACCGTTTTTCATGGGGGTGTTGAGTGTTTCTCTGCGGATTTCATTCTCTGTCCCGGCTTAGATTTATTTTAGCTCTTTTTATGTCTTTGGTTGTTTGTTTGCTTTTGTTTTACGGCATATCGACCTTTGTCAGGTTAATTAGTGCCGATACAGTGATTTTGAAGAATAATTTTTTAAAAGAGTATATTTGTTTTTTTTTTTTAAGTCAGTTTCTATTTAACCCATAGTTGGGACCCTAACAGGTGTACCACTCCGGGTCAGGGTGGACCTGGGAGCAATGCCAATTAAATGGTGGCTCCACACTCCCTAAAGCCCGCAAGCTGAGGCCTCATCATCGGATACAGTTTAAGGTCATATCCAGGACCTTTTTATGTCTTTTAGCCATTCGACATTTCTATTCCCTCAGCTTACGACATTTTATTCCAGTAGCGTTTCGCTTGTGCCGAGTCCAGTCGTTTTACTTTGTTTTCTACCGTTTATATTGTGATATAATTAGCTTTCATTGTTTTTAAACGTCCTGTTTTGCTTGCGCTCTTCCGATTTGTATCTGTATTGTCGTAATCTTTTATCTGTTTACTGCTATTTTTTCATTCGATTCTTTTAGTTTCTTAATTACCTTCTTACTGCTTTTAACATTTTCATTTCTTACCCTATTTTATTCGCTTACCTCTGACTACATTTTAAAGTTTGTTGATTTGGATGTTCAGTCTAAATTCCTATCCAGATTTTGTTGGCCCGTTTTCTTTCCTCGGCTTGTTCCAATTTTAAATTTAAGACTTACTGTCTTAGCATCTGAGTAAAATAAACTGTAATGTTGGGATGTATTAAAGAAGTTTGTTCACCGTCCGTGTTTCTGCTATTAATTTCTATCACTGTAGATTTCTTAGGAGTGAGAGTTTGGTTTTCTCTTTGGTCATAAGTTGTATGATGTTGTCTAATTCATTTGCTTGTTTAATTCCCCTTTCTTTCTTCCCTTATATGGTAGTCACTGGAAATGTTCCATAAGTCTTTCCGCCATTTCCGATATTCTCAGTCTTATGTAATAGATTATTATTATTATCATTATTATTATTATTTTTTATTTTTTTTTTTACTAAAGAGGAGTAGTCACACAAGCTATCATCAAATATTTCTCTTTAAGAACAACCGGTGGTGTTCTCTGGAGTCTGTGTTACAATAAGTCTCCCCAGATGTCCAGTACTCTCCATCTCTTTCGATGATATCTGCGGTATCTCAACAGCCGTTTACTATTGGTTTCTCGTTGAAAACGACTATTGGTCTTTACTGGTGTTTAGGTGGCAATAAGCCTCCCTAAGTTCCCAGTCCTCTTCTCACTCATCCAGCGGAGATCTGACCAGTGCTTTTTCTCCTCGATTTTTCGATTCTCAAGACCCTCTCCATATCGTCGGTGTGGTAGCTGTTTATGCCAACCCCTCTATTTCGTTTTGATGTAGTTGGGTTGGTGGAGGGTTAACTTACATATTATTATTATTATTATTATTATTATTATTATTATTATTATTATTATTATTATTATTATCATTATTATTATTATTATTATTATTATTATTATTATTTTATTTTATCTTACTCGGAAAGCGTTAAAGACGCGTGGTATTACCAATAACCATCCCCTGATTAAAACAGTTTCTGTACCTCTTTATTTTTTATTAGCATATAAATTCCGTTTACCGTTTATTATGAAGTATTAGCTAATTCTGATTATTATTATTATTATTATTATTATTATTATTTTTATTATTATAATGATTATTATTATTAATATTATTATTATTATTATTTTTATTATTATAATGATTATTATTATTATTATTATTATTATTATTATTATTATTATTATTATTATTATTATTATTATTATTATTTTATCTTACTCGGAAGGCGTTAAGGACGCGTGGTATTACCAATAACCATCCCCTGATTAAAACAGTTTCTGTACCTCTTTATTTTTTATTAGCATATAAATTCAGTTTACCGTTTATTATGAAGTATTAGCTAATTCTGATTATTATTATTATTATTATTATTATTATTATTATTAGTAGTAGTAGTAGTAGTAGTAGTATTATTGTTATTATTATTATTATTATTATTATTATTATTTTATCTTACTCGGAAGGCGTTAAGGACGCGTGGTATTACCAATAACCATCCCCTGATTAAAACAGTTTCTGTACCTCTTTATTTTTTATTAGCATATAAATTCAGTTTACCGTTTATTATGAAGTATTAGCTGATTATTATTATTATTATTATTATTATTATTATTATTATCATTATTATTATTATTATTTTTATTATAATTATTGTAATTATTATTATTATTATTTTTATTTTTGTTATTATTATTATTATTATTATGATTATTATTATGATTATGATTATGATTATTAATATTATTGTTGTTGTTGTTGTTGTTGCTGTTGTTGTTGCTGTCGTTGCCGCCGCCGCCCTCCTCCTCCTCCTTCTTCTTCTTCTTCTTCTTCTTCTTCTTCTTCTTCTTCTTCTTCTTCTTCTTCTTCTTCTTCAGACCTTTGGAATTGTAGGTACCACCAATATCCCTAGGAAAACCTTTGATCTTTGAAGGTACTAGTTTGGGAGCCGGGATTAAAGGAATCCCATCTTTTTACAGGGAGACGTTGGTAAACGCAATAAGAATTATTATTAATATTGGGATCTGCAGAAAATTTAGAATGCTTTCTATATAACTTTGTCTAAATTTATGTAAATAACAATTTTCTTTTTAAAAAAATAAATGTCTGCCAGGGTTAGTACTATTAAGGAAAACGGCTTTTTCTTCTTTCCTCGTTGTTATTGTCAGCTAAATATTATTTTGGTAAATGAAGCTAATTTATCTCTAAAATTTATTTATTAAAAATGTTACAAATAATTTATTCTGAAACAAACTCACACGTCTTATTAGCGAAAAAAAAACGATTGGCACGTAAATAGTCTTGAAAACAACAAAACTAATGTCACGTTTTGAAATGAATTAATAAAAATGTATTTTAAGAAATGTAGTGAAAAATGTGAATTAGACACGATTCATTTAAATATGAGCGAAATCGGATATTTTAAAGGAAATCGAATAATTAGGAATGACATCTTTGCTCATTTTTGTTTCGAATGTGTATAAAACTTATACACTGCGTAAGAACATATCAAATTATTATACAGAGTGGCCCACTAAAAGTAGGCCGATCTCTCTAATCTTTCTCTAAACGACCAACTGACATATCAAGATAAAATACAATTCTTTTTCCAACAAAATGGCGCTACATGCTACACATCTCACAGATCTCTGACACGAATTCATGACATGTTTACATAAGAGAGAACTATAAGCAAAGGGCCCTGACTACTACGTTCCCCGGACTTGTTATCATGTGACACCTGGTACGAGAGAAGCCCCGCATGGAGGAGAACATGACCAAAAACTGCATATACTTCATCCCATGCAGTTGCAGAAAGGTTTACAAGGGTGAAACATGCCGCCCTCTTAAAGTAAGGATGGAAGAACACCAAAAAGCGGTAACTAAAGGGGAGACGGAAAAATAGGGTATAGCCAACCATGTCTGGATGGAGAGGGGGGACCATCGCCCCCTATGGGATGAAATAAAAGTAATAAACAGAGAGACCCACTGGAAAGTGAGAAAACTTAAAGAAACAGCTCACATGTTCGGACATAACAACCTACTGAGCAAACCAAGCATAGAGCTGAATGCAATTTGGACACCTCTGATAGAGAGAGAAAACCGTGAATAACAACATAGGTTTAACATTAACAAAAACCAACTAAGAATTGTCCTAGTGACATATGGCCGAGAAGTCTTAGACGTTGTATCAAAGTTTACAGTTACCTAAAGGTGCTGAGTTCAATCCTGAACGAAGGCAGTGAAAAGTAACATTCAAAACAGAGAATCAGCAACTATGTCCCATCTGGAGTCCGAACACGGTACCCCCGTAATAATAATAAAGGGTTGGGTTCGAGACCCCTAACAAACGGTTCCCCAGTTCGATACAAAACACCTGATGAAGGCCGGAGGGCAAAGCGGCCGAAACGTTGTGACGATAACAATCAAGATGAGGAAGTCGGTCCGACAATCTCAATCAATGTGATTTATTATTTCTACTACCTTTTGAGGTTATTTTTAAGTGGGCCACCCTGTATATAGATCATTATTATTGTTTTTGTTATAGTTGTTGTTATTTTCATTGTTCTTGTTACCTTAATAATCATTATTATTTCATTTATTATTATCATCTATTTTTATGTTTATAGTTTTTATTATTATTCTTAAGTGTTCTCTTATTATTAATAATAGCCTTAATACTAGTATTTTATTGGGAGTAGTAGTAGTAGCAATAGTAGCATATTATCACAATTATTAGTAGTATAAGAATATAAGAATAATAATTATTAGTTTTATGAAAATTCTTCTCTTATATTTATTATTAAGAAATGAGACAAGGATAGAGTACTGTTACCATATCTGGGGAGGTGCTGCTTAGATCACCCTTTTCCTGTCTTGACAAAACACCAAAATCGACTTCGAAATATGCTAGGGGATATCCTCTCATTCTCACTGCAAGCTCTCCCTCTAAGAACAAAGGTTGTTTTTTTCCCTCACTCCATCGTGATTTTTTTTATAGCGGGTGTGCGACGGAGCTCCAATTTTTTGTCACCCCCATGTAAATAATTCAAAGAAATTTTTCTCGCAAAAAGCAGAGGAAATACTTTTCTTATTTTGTTCTGTATACTTAGAACTAAACAAAAAAATTATGAGCATAAATTTATTCCCAAGATTATCCGTCTATGGACCACAATACGATAACGCTGATTCGTTTAAAGTCTAATCTTTTAGTTGAATGTTCTCTGAAATAATCAAATTCCAACCAATTTGAACAATCATATCCAATCCTGTATATGTCACACCGACTACAGGACAAACTCAGTCACGCTTCTACTCTGTCATTGATAAGTGGTAACTCATTAGTACGTAAATTTCACGAGACTGATACTCTAAAATATATTTATTTGTTAAATTTATCGCTTCAAAACATAACATTTGAAGACTGTCTAAAAAGTCGTGAAATAGTTTATAAAATGTAATTATTTTACATATTATTTTAAATGTGTATTGTTGTGTGTCAGGTGAAAAACAATGCACAGATTTAACGTATAGAATATATTTATTCGGTTAAGTACAATAATAAAAGCCCATGTAAGGAAGCAACAACAGATAAGTGAGTTGCAGTGTAAAGTACTAACTGTTTTCATTCGAACACGGGACTTCAGTTTACTCCAACCAGTTTCGATTGTAACATATACGTTAATCGTAGTCACGTGTTTCGACCACATAACAGCATTGCCCTTTCAAATTTATTAATATCCTCAGCACATTATATTTTTCATCCTAAGATCAAGTTCCATTGATTTTGCTATTGTCAGTTTGCGTGTGCTCGAACGTACATTAGGAATTGATTGAAGATTTTTTTTTAATAAAGTCAGAGGTATTCAGGTAAAACATGTACTTTATATCCTTATGTTGTTTAATCTTTTATTCACTTTTGTCGTAAACAGTTTTTAAGTTAATCGACACGCCTTTTATATTAAATCTTTCGGTTGTTTAATTTTAAAGAATATCCTTCCAAAGTCCACACTTTGTCCGTCTTGGGCCAACAGTTAAAATTCGTAAACTGCTTTCACCATCAAAGCACACTTCTTGGATGCTCGTATTTTACTTTCTATGTCCTGCTCTATACCTTGTCAGTATACGTAACTCTTTATAAGTGCTTTCCTTTTGTTAATTTCACAATGTCCGATATAAAACACATTTAGTACATTTTTCATTATTACAACGTGTAAGATTATACATCAATAATGTGTACTTCGGATATGAGATCCATTTTATGTTGCGTAATAAATCTTTCGTTTTTAGCTTTTAATTTAATCCCCCAGCGCGACTATTAATTCTTTTATCATTTTGAATAATATGGATTTGATATCAAATTCAGACGTTAATAACACAATGGCAATTTCCCCTAGCGATCGTGTTTCTCTTTCTATGTGTTTGTGCGAATTCCCTTTGAAGATAAATATTCAATTTTAATCGAGTAATCATACGACATAATCACGTTGGCATACCGGTTCCCGCTAAACCACCGGAGTAAAGCAACGCTGAACCTGGTAAGTACTAAATGGGTAGCCATTTAGGACTTACATGCGCTGTATGTGCTCTCCGCTTATCACGGCATTGCTTTCAGTCTCCTTCTCCTTGCCACTGGACTCAAACTATGCCGATTCAGGAGAGGTGTCGTTGTATATTGCGCAACCCTTGCCTCACAGTTACACGCGCAGCTGCCTCTACAGGGGTGTATGCTTTATCTTTCGAGTCTGAACAGAGGGATCGGATCGAGTAATCCATTTTTGTAATCCGTTCGCAGAATGTTTTAGAAATTCCCTTTTTGGAAGCAAATATCGTTAGCTACGGACGGTGGTATTTTTTAACCGGGGGAACGATGATGTAATATTCTTTCTCAAGTTGCAAGTAATTTAATTCCGCTGGAAGCAGTGTTCTCTAAACACGATCACGTGGTTTAAAATAATGTATTAGTATTTATATAATGACACATCCTCTAAGCGATAATTATTCGCGTTAGTTAAAGTGTGTAAGAGTTAAGAGTGAGATCAACGTAGTTTTAATTTTGTTTATGGTTTTTGTACGATATATATTTTTTGAAGGAAGGTTTTTGTTACTTCAATGTCATACTCAGGAATGGACCGTACCAAATGTATAATTTAAAGGGTGTCTGCTTTTATGATTATGAAATATCTATGTATAACTCCAAGATTAGTTTCTATCTTTTCAACAAATGTACATAATTTAGCCAACCCCAGTATTTCCTCGTGTATCTAAAAACACGCTATGCGACATAAAAATATATGTACGTGATGTTGCCAAGCTAATAAAAAACATTGCTTCCAGTAAAGCAACTTGCCCTGACGGCATTTCAATTATAGTGCTCCAAAAGCTTCAACCAGAACTATCGCCCATACTTACACAGTTATTTAAGCGTTGTCTTAAGGAGAAATGCTTCCCAACACCCTGGAACATCTCATCAGTATGTGCTGTATTCAAGAATTCAGGTGATCGCTTATCTCCCTCTCAGTAGAGACCAATAAGTCTCCTGTGCATCATGAAGTAACTGCTGGAATCTGTGTTAAATAGAGCACTAGTCAACCATCTCAGAAAAAAAAAACAATCTTTTTCTGACATGCAATATGGCTTCCGTTCTGCTAGATCTAGAATAAACGTGCTTACAGTTATATTTGATAGGATTAGCGAATCTCTCGACGGAGGCTTCCTATTTAGGGCAATTGCTCTTGATATATCAAAGGCCTTTGATAAGGTGTGGCATAAAGGTCTACTTCACAAGATCTCTAGCTATGGTATAGCTGAAAATGTTTTTTCAATTATTAAATCATTTCTCTCTGATAGGTACATAAGTGTAGTGGTTGATGGGCAGAAATCAGAAGCTCTCAGCATTACTGCTTGAGTCTCTCAGGGATCCATCCTGGGCCAAACTGTCTTCCTCATTTACGATAATGATCTTCCAAGTCACATCCTTACATCATTCGTAGACATTTATGCTGATGACACTACTATCTATGGTAGCGCATCTAAGATCGTAAACGACCCAGTTCTCTCTGATTCTCTGATCTTGAGCATGATGTACAATGGGGAAAGAGGTGACTGGTTACTTTTAATGCATCTAAAACCAAGCTGCTATCTCTACACCATCTACGCTCTGATGCCAATCTGGCATCGGTTGAAATGAATGGCTCTCGTCTTGGGAAGGTTTCTTGTTTTAACAAGCTTTGGGGCTTGACCTTTGCTCCTGACCTGAAAGGGAACACATATATCAAATCTATTGCCAAGGTCGCTGGAAATATGGTGGGATTCTTCTCCCGCTCCAGCAGATATCTCACTCCTGATGCAATTCTCTTCCTATATAAAAGCCAGGTACGTCCAACGATGGAGTACTGTTGCCACATCCGGGCAGGAGCTGCTAGAAGCAGCTTATCCTGCCTTGACAGAGTTCAAAATAGTGGGGGATGCCCTTTTCTCTTCTCTGCAATCTCTTTCTCACAGAAGAAACGTTGCGAGCCTGTCTCTGATTTATTGCAATTTTCATGGCAAGTGCTCAGCTGAGCTTCAATCTATGGTCCCTCGCCCGCCAAATTTTCATAAAAAAACACTCGTCTAGCCAAAACCACCATCAATAATTCCCACACTCTTTATCTGTGCCTAAACCTAAATGTGGATTCCATGAACAAAGTTTTTTTCTTAGAACTGCACACCTGTTGAACTCTCTTCCGATTGCTTTCTTTCCAGCTAACTACAATCTGATTTTCTTCAAATCCAACGTAAATAAGTTCTTAATGAACCGTCTCCTTAAGTAATCCAATTTACAAAATTCCCACTACTTATGTTTACTACGCTATAATCACATTGACTAATGTATACCCATTAACCCTTATCCTCGAGTGGACTCCGGGCCTTGATAAGTGGTGATTAATAATAAAAAACGATAAATCATGATTAAATATTCATCATAAAAATGAATACGTATATCCATTAGCCCCTTAAAAAAATAATGGTTGTCTGTAATTAAATAAGACATCTTTCCTGAATATATTTATTTCATTGGAATAATTTCTATTATTCTCTATGCGAATATTTGAAGAATTTAACTATAATAAATAATAATAATATTGGTTACAGCTAGATTGAATATGTATGTCATAGAATAGCAATGAAACGTTTTGTGGTACTTATAAACGTTCACCCAAAATTTAATAAAATTTCTGCAGTAGTTTTGTTTTCATAATATAAATTCCAGATTTAGCCATAAGAAGAATCTCGCTAAAATCGTTGTCAAATTCAAGGTCCGTAACTCCTGTTTTTCGCTTTTGACTTCATTTCCCACCTCTATGTATTTATTTCTTTTACAAAAGTCTGAATTATCTCCCTTGACTATTTTCACTATATCCATAATGACTGCTACTTTCCCACACTAGTCAGTCTAATATAAAAACTTTTTTTACTACTGCTTTATGATATCAACAATTAATAAAGGTGTTACTAGCGATAATTACAAATTATTCTACCTACTTTATGCCTGCCATTTTAGTGATATTAGCAGAATACCTAGGTATGTAAGACTACTTTCGTAGCTTCGAGAGATTTATAGCTAGTATGATAGTTAAACGTATGCTACTGCATTAGAGAGTGCATATTTACGCCCAAACAATTTACGTATTCTTTTATTTAGCCTAAATTTAAAGCATAGAAAATTATGATTTTAAGCAAGATAATCAGTATGTGTATTTTTGTGATTTATAGAAAAAACAAAAATAATGGTTATTGGTGTAATGATTTATGTTAAGTATATTTATAATTCTTTAGAGATACGTGAGTTTCAAAAAACAGTAATCTAATCTAAGAAGTATGGCGTGGTTGGCTTGAAGCATTGTTAAAGAATAAAAGGTATTTTTGAAGGCTTTCAATGCAAGAATGTATAGTCGTTATGAGCAGATAATGGACACACACCCAGATATAAGATATATATATATATACTGATATATATATATATATATATATATATATATATATATATATATATATATATATATATATATATCAGTGGCGACTCTAGCCTATTATTGCTACTCGCCCCCCCACCCCTATCAACTTCTGTGGACCCAAAATAAGTTATCACAGTTGCTATTGCGTGAGTTTCCATTGTATAGCACAGATTGACTAACGTACCTTGCATGGTGTTTTTCTTTGTAAACAATCAAGATACTATATAATTTGTAGTCTTGTTAATACAGTAGATAAGATAACTTTTTTCCTTTCAAAAGTATGAAAGAAAAGAGAAGACGTTTATTTCTATGACGGGAAAATATGTTTATTAGAATAAAGAATTTCATAACAATAACATCTAACCAGGTTAGCAATTAACTCTCCAGGTCATTTGTCTCATGGAATTATAAAATAATTAAATGATTATTTTTTATTAGCACTTCACAATCGTTTTTTTTTAAGGAATCGTTTATTTGTGAACTTTGAATCCTAGAAATCTACGAAAAATACGGGTTCTATGTCAGTTTATAATGATAGTAAAAAAAAACCCTCAAACCTCGGAACCTTCTTAGAATTCCGTAGTAGTACGTAAATACTTTTGTAATTTTTTTATTAAGATTCTTTATGTAACTTTTTTTCGCTGAATCATTTCACAGCTAATGTTCGTCTATAGATGCCCTTGAATGGGCGTGTCTGCAGGTCAAGCGGGTTTTTGGGAAGGTCATCTCATTTGAGCATAAACTCCAGGCGTCTTGATTTGGCCGCAAATTTTTCTATTACCTTATTGTACAAATCATTTCTTTGCTCTAAGTCTTTAAGCATTTGTTTCTCAATTGACATTCGGGCTAAAGAAGAAAGTCGATCCCCAACCATAGTGCATCTCAAAAATGATCGTATTCTGTCCAAGGTTGAGAAACTTCTTTCATTTGAAACTGAAGTAGCGGAAATGGTAAGGAAAAGTTGTATCAGTCTCACAGTTTCAGACATTGAAGACAAAAACCGAGTCCATGAAGAATCTCCAAAATAGATTTACTTGAGGTACATTTTTTGAAATCATTGTCAGAATACAAATACCTGAGCTCACTTGTCAATGATTTCAGATAAAAATACCAGGGTGTTTTTCTGCAACGCATCTATATGTTGCTTAGGGAATGTACAGGAAAAAACTTCAAACTTCTTCACATCGAGCAATTCAAAATATGAAAAGTCTCCTATGTTGGCGAATCGTTCCTTTAGTGACGAAATGATGTTTTGAATTATTTCAAAATATACACTTTTGTAGTTGATTCGATTTCCCCTAGTTCTTTTTGTGGTTGGAGCGTGTGATTCGTCGGATATCTCCATGTCTGTCATCGTTTGTTGGATTATATTTATAATGTTCATTGTCACAAGTGTTTGATAATGACTGAATGACATCTTGTATTTTATCTTGAGTATATTTCACGTCGAGTTTTCTGCACTGTAAAATGTCAAATAGTTTCTCTACTTGAGAAAGAATGAAATAAAAGCAGCTAATAAAAACATGAAAGTAAAATCATTCAATTTTGACATTAAATTGTCAGTTTCATTTAGTGTTGCTTCATCCCATATTTCGCCATAATCAAGAATATCTTCGAGTGCGTCCATTATTTTTGACGATCGTCTTTTATAGCGGATACAGTTCTTGATTTATAAAACCATCTGGTTCTACACAAGGATGGGATGCTGATTTCAAATTTTCGAAACACACTCTTCCGTTTCGTACTAGATGATGTGAATTTACTGAAACTGTAAATGTGCAAAAAATATTTTAACGCCATCAACATTTTCCGTACTTTTACTCAAAACTAAATTAAGTTTATGGGCATAACAATGGATGAAATCGTCGTATTTAATTCCCCTCTCTCTCAATTTAATTTGCACTCCGTTCCGTTCACCTGTCATCACGGCTGCTCCATCATAAGTTAGGCAAACCAATTTTTATTTTGCATCAGAAATTTAAAGAATTCTCGATTACATCCGCTAATCTTGTAGCACTTTTGTCATCGCTCACGTCATTAAATCCAAGGAATCGTTCAATAATTTTGCATCCATTCACATACCTAACAATGATCGAAAGCTGTGCATGCATTGCACAGTCAGTTGTTCTATTAGCCTGCACTGAAATAAATGGGACACTTTTAATTTCAGCGTAAATAACATCAGCAATCACGTTATCAATTGCAGATATAATTTCATTCTGTATTGTTCTGGAAACACCTGAAAATTACCTAGAGCCTTATTTGGTGGAAAGTTTTGATACAAACACACTGTCAATTTTAGAGAAACACTGCAATAATTCTCGATAATTACCTTTGTTAAGACTATCTTCCCTTCATCGTGTCCGCGCAATGATAGTTCTTTTACATCTAGGGATCTCTACAGTGTGGGGGTGGGATTTAGCAGCCTGTCGGGTTTGTCGAGGGTGCTCACGTCGTGGGGACAAAAGTGATTGCAGTTCGTCAGAGCATTCACCACTAAAATACTTGTAGAAAAGGCAGAGGGATGCAACATTTCGTCGATGGGACAGAGGCTGAAGCTTAGATGCCAGTTCAGGGCCTATCAGGTTTGCGACTCTCTTTTGAACCTTGTCAAGGAGCGAGAGACTAGTAGCAGATGCACCAGTCCAAATGTGACAGCAATACTCCATACATGTGCGAATGGTGGCCTTATAGAGGTACAGGATACTTTCGGGTGTTAGTAGTTGTCTAGCACGGTAGATAGAGCCCACTTTTCTTGCAGCGGCCCTGGCAATGCCTTCAATGTAATTGTTCCAACTCATGTTTCCTGTGAACGTTAGGCCAAGCAGTTTGAAAGATGTATTCTCAGATCAAGAGTCGTTGGCCATTGCTATAGGTGGTAGAGAGGGCTTCTTGTAATTATTGAATGAAACTAGTTTGGTCTTGGCGGCATTGAACGTGACCAACCATTTTTGTCCCCATTCCACTACAGATTGGAGGTCATCCTCTAGTGTTTCTGCCATTTCTTTAGATATGTGTTCATTCGTCTTCATGCCGTGCCTACAATAGAGTGTAGTTTCATCAGCATATATACCCATCTCAGAGGCAATTTTGTCGGGGAGGTCATTTATGAATATCAGGAACAATAGAGGTCCAAGGATAGAACCCTGGGGTACTCCCGAATTTATATCATATTGTTTAGATGTGCGACCGTCGAGGACTACCTGGATTTTTCTCTTATTAAGAAGGATTTAATTATGTTAAGTATTCTACCAGTGATACCGTATGATCTAATTTTCCTGAGGAGACCCTCATGCCATACCCTGTCAAAAGCCTTAGATATATCTAGAGCTACCGCTCGGCCCTCCCCCGCTTTTTCCAGTGAATGGTATATACGTTCAGAGATTATAGTTAGGATGTCTGCTGTTGAACGGGCTTGTCTAAATCAATATTGTTGGTCAGTCAGAAGTTTAGCATCTGTAAGGTGATGGACAAGCGCATGGTTAATTAAGGTCTAAAATATTTTGGCAAAAAGTGAGAGGAGGCTAATGGAGCGATAATTTGATGGGTCTGTCCTTTCGCCAGAATTCTTGAATACTGGTACAACAGAAGCAGTTTTCCAACAGCCCGGAAAGCAAGATTCATTAAGGCATTTGTTGTAGAGTTTGGAGCGAACTGGAGCTACTTTGGCTGAGCACTTTTAATAGCACAGCTGGGATGAGATCGGGTCCACATGCTTTTGAAGTGTCAAGGTTTTTTATGATGGCGTGCACCTGAGCAGGGGTGATTTTCAGATCGTCTAGCGTGGCGTCTGTCCGCATAGGAAAGTCAGGTAGGGGGTGGTTGGAAGGGTCCAGTGTGGAGTTTGAGGCAAAACGACTGGCAAGCATGTTAGCCTTCTCGGTTGCTGAGGAGACAACCTCGTGATTGTTGATTAGTGGGGGAATTGTTGATTGCCCATTATTTACTACACCGTTGTAGATTTTCCAGAAGTCTCGAGTTCCTAGTTGTTGTGCTTCGATGCGTGTTTTAGTGGTTTCCGTAAATTCCCTCTTAGCTGTCGCTATTTCTTTCTTAACGTTATTTTTAGCTTCTATATAATTCAGTCTGTTTGAACTGGACTTATGTCGGTTAAATCTGCGGCATGCATGCTGCTTTTGAGCAATGGCAGTTGCGCAAGTCGACGTAAACCATTTGGGAGAGTGGGGCTTACTATAAAATTTCCGCATTGGAACATGCGCTTCGATTGCAGTTTTGAACCAGTCAGTGGTCTCGTTAATACACTGTTCAGCATGGAGAGAAAAATATTTCTCCATGGGGAAGCTCTGATTAGTTCCCTGATGGCTTCCCAGTCAGCCTTTTTATAATATTTCGTTGTTTTGAGCACTGGTTCTTCAGTTTTGGGTCTAGAGTTTAGGGCGATTTCAACCATTATCATAGCATGATCAGCGTTCCCGAGTGGGCTGTGGGCCTTCGTTATGCAGTCATCGGGAACTGTGGTAACAAACAGATCTAGAATTGATGCGTGCTGTTCTTCCTGATCAGGGAAACGGGTTGGAAACGTAACAATTTGTGATAGGGAGTGAGATATAGTGAAGCTATGAGTTGTGCTGCCCGCTAATTGTGGCGTCAGGAAAGCCCACCGGGGATGAGTGCAGGGTCCCTTTCCATGCGCGTCATGGCACTACAAACAACCCGATATTATTCAGCTGTTGATGGAGCAGCCGCTCTAAGCGCTACCAAAGTGTTAGGGCCCCTGTATTACCAGTCGGGAACAGCAGCCAGTAACTGTCAATCCGGTACCCTCAACCCATTAGAAGAAGGTCAACCCAATCTAATTGCTCAGGCATATATTGTACTCAAGCACTCTCAAATGTCCAGTTTTAAGGGTGGGGTGTGCCGGGAATTGGGAAAACGGCGTTCCTTGCCCTAGCCAGGAAACAAAATCTACCGCTGGGTGTTTCTATCGAATCACTGAGATAGTGTCTCTGCGTTTGACTAATAGGCAAAGAAGAAGTATGGAAGCCGGGCGATAGACAGAGCCTATCTACTCCTTAAGCAGTTTAGGTTTGCAAACCGGTAAATTTGTTTGAGTCACCAGCTCTAGGAAGTTTGTCATCCAAGACTGAAGAGGCCTCCCTCCCCTTTTTCCTTCTCCTAGACGGATGATCTGGGAAGATCAGCAGTGAGAGGGTTTGCTCCGCGCCTAGGTTCTAATCCAGGTATTTCTGCGACCCCGCGTGGTTCGTTAGTGTTACTGGGTTAGTTTGTGGACGTTATATCTCTGCTGATTAGTTACACGCCTCAAAGTGATTTAGGGACATTGCTATTTAATTGTTAATGGATAAAGGGGGTGAGCGGAGCTCAGGCAGTGTAAGCATCTGTGATTGTAAGAAGGCTTGTTAGGGAGGAGATAATGTGGTTTGAGCCTTACCCTTTTTATTTTATTTAATTTGGAAAGGAAACACTAAATAAGTGGATAGTCCTTAATCCGCGGAGTTTCGAAGAAATACTTTCCTTCTCATCAGAGGGTAGGAATTAGCAAAATGCCGGATCGGATTTTGCATGCAAAAGTATTTGATGAAACTGCAAGTACGTCAATCATCTTACTTGATAACAAAATTATTTTATATTACAAAATTATATAAGAAAATTATATATATATATATATATATATATATATATATATATATATATATATATATATTCAAATCTCCTTAACTTTCAAAAGATCGGCATCGTACACATGTTGCCCACTATCACTATGTAAAAAAGGAATTTTTTAAAATTGTAATTTGTTTTATGCATATCATTATTTATTAAACATATCAGCATAATTAATTTATAATTTGTTTCTCAAATTATTAAGGGACTATTAATATTTTTCAATAGTATGTTGTCCCTAAAACAAACGTCTTTAATAAACAGAACTGATGACATCTTCCATCATGATAATGCTTGACATCACATAGCATTATTGACCAAACATCTCCTAGAAGAATTTAGCTGGGAAATCTTACCCAATCTTACATATTCTCCTGGGCCAATCTTCCCGGATTCTCACTAATTTCTAGCATTACAAAACCATTTAGATAACCGTAGGTTAACATCACACGAAGAGATTTAACGCGAGTTAACTTCATATTTCGGGGGAAAAACCTGTACTAGCAAGATATTGATAACCTCGTCGATAATGGAATCAAGTTATAGAAGTCAAAATTCGTTATTGTTACGAATAAAAATGTACAAAAACAAAATTCAGGATGAAATTTTAAATTGGCAAAAACCTTTTGCACTGACCTGATATATGTGTACCAATGTGTTGCTGCCAAACACTATCAGGCTGCTAAGATATTTTTGGACACTAAAATTACTCTTTACCTAGGGTAATGCTGGTTTGAACTTCTTCCTGAATTGTGCCTTACGCCCTGCAATAAAATAGAAGAAAATATTCACCTGCCTCAGTTTATTAGTTGCCATATTCCTCTCTTAATGTAAAGATAATTAAAATACTGTTTCGTTAAATTAAATATATATATATATATATATATATATATATATATATATATATAACTACTTCATTTATTCACATAAAATCAATATAAGAAAGTATAGATTTATGCGTAAACTTTAAGTATTTACTTCAAAATGCTCAATACGTAGGTAGAGCTAGTTAGTAATTTATAAAATATACATGGCGATTAAGTTACACTGAATATTCGGCGTTTCATCCACTCTAGGATTCGTCAGGCTTATGCGCGAATTCTGTGGTTGTTTCTCGTTTTTATATGGTCCTCTTCTGTTGAGGATTTTAGTTAGCCAATCAGCTTTCTAGTATTCACTGCGCCCCTACCTATCAGCCAATGGGCATGCATTTTATCGAATAAAGGATCAGTTTTAGAACTAGGTTAGTGGTTTAAGGCAGACGTTTTCATCCTTTTTTCTTTTTTTTATATATATAAATATACATATGTGTACATACATATATGCACATATATATACATATATATACATATATGTGTGATCGTTTATGTATATTCATGTTTATTTAATTTATTTATTTGTTTATTTTCTATTATTTTTGTTAGTTTTAAAGCTATTTTGTATCGCTATCCTAGAGTAAGTTTTATTTTGTGAACACAGTTATTTGCTATTTCTCTTCTACAATTTAATAGATTTTGGGGTTCTTTAAAGTACAGGATAGCAAATTTTTCATGAAGGCATAATTTACATGGGTCGTCTAAATGTCTACACATGGTAGCTTGTCTTATTATTTTCCATTCGACTACCGGCGAATGTCCGCTTTCTTTGAGTTCCCAGTATTTATTCGCTAGTGTTGTTTTTATACGGTGTTTTTTATTGTTGAATGTACTTTTGTGGTCATAGTATATATATAAGTGAAGGTTTCTCTGTGTGTGTGTCTGTGTGTGTGTCTGTGTGTGTGTCTTTGTGTGTGTACATTTTCCAACGAATATCTCTGTCAATTTTCAGTCTACAGACTCGAAATTTGATATACAGGGTACTGAGATTTGGAAAAAAACTTTGTGATCTGTTTTCGGTCAGACATTTGGTTGTTAAGGGGTCAAAGTGCAACGATTTGACCTCATAGAACTCTACCGAACTCCTCAGATAAGTTTGTGTCTAAACACTTGAATTTTTAGATATAAGTTCCTTGTGTTACGTTGTCGTATCATAAAATGAGCGTTTGTTGTATATTGGTTGAAATTGGAATGGAGATGATATATTAAAACGTGTCTATTTATAAAAGATTGTGTGCTTGATTATCTTATCAGAGTTAATGTCGTTTGTGTGTGTGATCTCTAGTGGTATTTCTATTACATATGTTCATATGCTGTTAAGTGTGAATATGTGTGACATGTATTTGTTGGTCCATCTGGAAATTCTCGTCTGGGAGGGAGACTTGATACCTGTTTTTGGGGACGAAGATTTATTTCACACCAAGACAAGAAATGTCTTGCAAAGGTGGAAAGTGAATTTGGTCTGTGGTTTCTTCTTCTAGGTCTTATCTCTACCACGTCAGCGTTCGTTCCCCACCCCCTGCAAAGGGGAGGAGACAACGGCAAAGCCGTCCGCTGTCGTCCAAGTCGCAACCAAATCTCCTCGATTCAGCTAACCTGATCACATGGCTCACACGCAATCCAATCAGCTGATCTTAACTTCCTGTCAACGTGTCTACACTGTAATTCACACTCTCCCTCCTCTCTCTCTCTCTCTATCCATTCTCTAAGATTCCTTCCCCCATTATTTATAAAAATGTATGGCGCAGACATACATTTTTTTTTACTACCCACTTTTACTAAGGGAATCCTAAGCTCACCCCACTGACAAAGGAACTGTCATACCATTATTCAATAAATCATAGTTCAAATAAATAAAATTACATCCACAACTAATACCATGTGGCGCGAATCCTTGCGCCTTGCGCTCTCGAAGGTCAACAACTCTCTGTGACCCCATGGCCTCCATCTCGCATCTTAGGATCATGCAGAGATCACTATATCTCTCGTCACGCTATAACGCGTTTCCACAAGCACATGACTCATACGAGATATCTTACTTAATAACTTGATTTGAGCCAAAAACAATAAATTTTAAGGGGTCATAATAGGGGTCAAAGTTTAAAAAATTGTCTGTTTTTTTTTCTCAACATACACCTCCAAACACCCGGGCAACCCCGGGCTGAATGCTAGTATAATTAGAAAAATGTTGTGCGATAAATATGTACCGTCAACAAAAGGATGTTCCCAAAATAACTTCGCACACATTGAATATGTAAGTAGATACAGATTAATTGCCAAGCGTTATGTCTCTTTGATTATTAATTTATATTTATAATCGAACACTTTGTCTGCAATAATGCGCCCGACTTAAGTTTTGACCGATATGTTTACTTTCTACAATGGTCTTTAATGTCCTTAAAGCTAGTAAAGCCGTCGGTTTAGATAATATTTCACGGGGCAGAACAAGCAATTTGGAGCTCTGAAACGAAAATGGTTGATTAAGTTGATAAGCAATTGTATGTATAATAATCCCGAAGATCTGGGGAAAACAGAAATAACCACTCTCTGCAAAATCTCATTCAACATTTCGAAAATATGCTGCAGCAAGGAATAGTAACATGGACCGTTCTTGGTGAACTGTCTGTTCCGTATGACACTGTAACCACCGCCTCTAGCTGAAAAAAAATCTTGGAACTGGTAAAAGACCCCGTATTCAAAGACTTCTTGCATGCTTAGCATACATATGTTCTGTTTTGCAATCGAATCTTTTATGAAATCCGTATTTTTATATCACATAAAAAAGCTGCTATATATAATATCGTGCAAATTACGTGATCTTTAAAAATTCCAATGATGGTTGCAAGCCAAACATATAGGATATAAGAATACCTCAACCGATGCCGTACTTGTAAACTAAGTTTCCATAAAAATGTCCCACAGTCATCAATTCAAATGAGGGACATTATGATAATCAGCTTATCAGTAGAAATTATAATTCAAAATGAAATACACACTCATTAAACCGTAATTCCAGAACTTCTATCCGTGGTGCTATTCTAAAGATGCGGTCTATTAAAACAATTTCTGGGATACTTCAGAAATGAGGAGAGATGGATCAGTTTTGGTAGCCCATTGGGTTGTCGTTGAGAATCAAGATCCTTGATCATTCGCAGATAACTTGAGTGATTCATAACCCCGGACTGATGATACAAATACTTTAACATGGAGCCTGTGACCTCAAAGAATAAGAGAGAGAGAGAAAGAGAGAGAAAGATAGAGAGAGAAGAGAGAGAGAGAGTGAGAGGGGGGATAAACACACATAGATAAAACAGATAAATAGCCTTATCGTTTTTCAACTAGCTACATTGTCTGCCTCTACCACAAGGAATAACGACTCTTACGTGTCTAAACTTGTTCAGAAGTAGAGGATCTCCTTTTCTTCCGGAGGACACATGATTTCGCCAATTTCTGTTGAGTAATGATTAAATAAAAAGCGCCCATCTGCCAAGCACTTCTATATACAACCAGCCGCTTTCGTTGTGTAGGAAAAGTCACCAGAAAGACAATTCAGCGTCGTGCCAAGAGAAGAGTGTATCAGAGATTTTTGGCACTTCTGCACGTTGTATACGGCATTCCTTCGTTCAGCAACTGCTTTCCGCTTTTATTCCTGATTCCTCGTAGGCGTGTGATAGTTCAACGAGTTTTTCTTTTTCAATTATTTCTTTTCATTTTCTATGACTACCTCACGGGGTTTTCCGTTACGAGTTGAATGTACCCGGAGGATGCGTGTACTTGGCTTGTTCTTCTCTTGTATACGTTCATGCTATTACTTGTATTTTCTACAATTCTCGTCGAAACCTGTTCTCAGTGTTTTACTAGCTAGATATATTATTTTCGCTTTTCTTCCGGCTAACTCGTTTCCAAACAACATATCTACCATTTTACATGGATAACTAGGCTTACCGTATGGTGACGACTCACTCACTCAATTAGTCATGAAATTATCTTCGATGATATATTCATTAGGTTAATTGATACTGTAATGTTATGATCCTTTTAGGCTGTGATCATAGCGTAGTATCTGTAAAACTGTGGCAAGCGCGGTCAAGAATCAAAACATTATTATTGTTATTGTATTATTAATTGATCTGAGCGACGAATGGTCGCTGGATCAGTTATTATGGTTAGAAGAATAAACAATTAAATTGGGGAAGAAATGATTGACGCGTGAATCGCAAAAGGAATGCGAAAATAGAAAATAGATGTAAACATTCTTTTGAATTTGGATAAACAAATAACTAGATAGAAACATTAGGTTGGTCTGAGACACGTAATTAGGTGACGTAAGAGAACACGTGATGTAGTTAGTTTTGGAGAGATCCAGCGAGTTGAGAATTGACCACCAGAGCGGACAGACATCTAGACATGGGGTGAACAGACAGCCAGGGAGCGAGCTGTAAGAATAGAACATGTAGACAAACTGCAGATCCTGTGAAAACCATTTGAGACAACTGTAATAAATTTATATTATAAAAATATAAAGAGGTGTTTTATGGTTTCACAAATAAGAACATATGTCTCAATTGGATGGTGTTGATCGCTTCATGGTTCGTCACGGAGCAGCAGGAAGTTTAAAGAACTCTTCAAGAAAAAGGTATGAAGCATATATTATTCTTCTTATATATGAACTGTAAAAATATCCCATTTGATAAGTCTGATACAATATGTCTCGGTTTACACGTCAATATCATGTCCTCCTGGCTAAGCACCATACATACATACGATTTACGTTTATTATCTGTCTGTTAAAAGAACAATATCTCACATCCATTAGATAGCTCATGAGACTTTTAATATATCATCTCCTCCAATATATTACAATATGCAGCAATACATTCAGGTTTTAACTTCGGATCACCTTTATACTTATCCTTTTGAAACATAGCATGGATTATATACAAATGCATGTTAAATGACGTCACCAGTAAAGAAATATATATATATATATATATATATACATAAAGAAGAAAAAGGAAGATCACGAGAGAGACGTATAGCTCAGAACGAGATTACGTTCAAGATCGCGTGAAAGGGTGGATAACGTTCGTCACAACCGTAACAATGACAAAATAAATGCCGTTATTACAAAGAAAATGCGAGTTAATTTTTTTTTCTATTCTTGATCTCCTTCGCTACATATAATTCACGCAACGTGTCGGGTAACGTTACACTACTATCGATTACTGAACTCGAACCCCTCAGTGAGCTAATATTAAATCTTTAGCGTATACGTTTGCAAATACTTATGTCGTAATTTTGATTAGCAGACCAATGTTGACACGTTCAAAGTGTTATCGGGTCAGGTGCGTATTCGATATTAGGTGGACCCTTCCGTACACTAGAAACGGTAGTAACATCACATGCGTATTCGATATTAGGCACAAGGTAGAGAAGGCTAAAATATTACTCGGTATTATGTGAGACGAACGCGACATGTTCAGAATGTCTAAATACCGATGATAAATTATGAGACTGATAGCCCCAAGGTCTTTCGTTCAAATTGGTCATTTCTCTCGTTGCTTCGTGCTGTTATTAAACATTAACTGCAGGTGTCACATTCACAGAGAAAACGGCAATCCGTTAGGCAGTGAAACTGCTCTTATAATCCGAATTTGTTTATACACTCATTCGTGCATTTGAATTGATTGTGATATTGTAAGAAACTTGCTATCGAATATTATACCGATGTTTGACATGCTTTTAATTTTAAAACTAGACTGAGTGCCCGGCGTTTCCCGAGTGTTTGGGGGTGGGTGTTTAAAAAAAAAGGTGTAGCAGGCAGGTAATCACGCAGGCTCGAATTCATACAGCAAGGGAGAAAAAACATGGAAAAATGATGTGTTGCGTCCATCGCCAAACCGGAAGTGACGTAGGTTTAAATTAAGGCTAGGCAATCGGAAAGAGTGGATGACTTTCGAAAATAGCGGCGAAAAAAGCGACCCTTCCAGTAGAAAAGTGCCCTTTTAAGGGTGAAGGAATTAGTGTTTTCGGCCAATTTTCGATATTTGTGATACGAAGGGTCCAGCTTCAAAACAACAAAATATACAGTCTCTTGAAAATCCGTCACCTCTGCCGAAAGTTTTAGGCAGACATACACAAATATATACATACATAATACATGCATACATACATACATACATACATACATACATACATACACGGAGAGATAAGATTTATATTATAGAAGATAGTATAATTTAAAGCGGAAAGTAATTTGCTTGAAGCATTGCTGATGAACAAAAATTGTATATTACGGCATTTTATGTTCTTTTGGTTTGTTTTCTGATAAGAAAAACAGAAGTATATCCTCAAAGTTATCCAAGACATGCACTATCCCGTTTATATTAAATCTATTTACTGATTCATGTGTGAATAATAGATATACATGCAAGTATAGACTTAATAAAACCTTAATTCGTTTGCCTGTTTTTGTTTGGACGGCAAGCCATCTAACGCGCCCAAATTCAACATTGCTAACAGTCTTTATATATGCTTACATCTTCAACTAAACGGTAAATTAAGAATTCTAATCCCAGCAGTATATCTTCCCACTGATATCATACTTTCTATATTTATATTGTATCTTTATACAGTCACTTTTAGAATTTGCCACTGTGTCCGCTCTCACATAATGATAAAACGTGACGCAAATCTTTCCATCCCTTTAATAAAACTGTTTGTGTACGCTATTATGGTTAATTCACGTGCATTTTCGATCCCTTCCTTTCTATGTTAACCTGGCATTCATAAAAAGCTTATTCTTTAGTCATCTGTTTTAATATCTAATAATGTCCAAAATATTTTTTATTTCCCCGGTATACATTTGTCCGGCAATAGTTCTATTTGTTTCTATTGCTAAGCTTTATTCTAAATGCCTGTCAATATGTTTCGCGTTTTATAGATCTAAAGATTGATTTTTTTCAGTGTTACGTATGCATATATATATATGTATATATATATATGCATATGTTATGTATGCAGTGTTATGTATGCATATATGTATATGTATATATATATGTATATGTTATGTATGCATATATATATGTATATATATATGTATATGTTATGTATACATATATATATGTATATATATGTATATGTTATGTATGCAGTGTTATGTATGCATATATATATGTATATATATGTATATATATGTATATATAAATATACATATATATGTATATATATATAAATATATATATAAATATATATATGTATATATATGTATATATATATGTATATATATATGCATATATATAAATATATATATATAAATATATATATATATAAATATATATATGTATATATAAGTATATATATATATAAATATATAAGTATATACATAAATATATATAATATATATAAATAAATATATATATATAAATACACATATATATGTGTGTGTGTGTTTATTTGTTTAGAAACAGACGGTTTGAGCACTTTAAAAGTGGTGGACGGATGTTTGTTTAAATAGACATTCGGACATGTTATTTGCGGGCATCGCTTCTGTAGTCGAATGGGAGAACTGGCGACTGTCAACACGAGGGGTCTAGGTTTAATCCTTGGCTTGGCAGAAGTGCTAGTCTAGCGGCACTGATGAGTTGTGATACAACGAAACAGGACTGTATGTCGATGACTACATATATATATATATATATATATATATATATATATATATATATAATATTTCCTGTGACCTGCACTTTTACCACTAAAATATTTAGTTTTTTTTTAACGTTCTGGAAGGAAATGGGATGTATACTTTGTGAATGTGAGTAGTAGTAGAGGTTTTTGGAGAGAGGTGGGGTGAAGGAAGGGAGTAGGGTAGAGGAGGATTAGGAGTATGATTTCGTGTGGTTTAGCTGTCTTAACGATAACTAACCACACTAGGAACGGAGTACACCACAAATATAGGTGAATATATTTTATTATGAACATGTTTGCATGTGTATAGTATAAAGAACCTATCCCTAAAACGAAACATATAAACCTATCAAATATAAACATATTCTATTGGGAAAGGATAAACAACCCAAATGAAAAAATTACAACACTCGAATTGAAATTTATATATTGATACAAAAACTCTGCCACAGTAAGTACCTCAGACACCGCGGTAGAGATGAAAATATAACTACGGATACACCAACTTTATTTAAACCAGATAAATAAACTCATATATCTATTCAACTTGCTGGTAATTTGACCATATTTCTTATAAATAAATAAATAATAATATATAAAGAAAGAATTTGAAAACAAGAAACAAATAAACGGATAAAAAAGCGAGGAATAGAGTAAGACAAGAATAAATAAATAAATAAAATAAATGAATGAATAAAAATAAATAATTTTTGTCAATAAGAATGTAAAGCCGCCACCAGAAAAGAAAAACAACCATAAAAACTTAAGATAGAAAAGTAGCGACAATAATATTACTTCAGAGCAAAGCGAAAGCTTAGGCCAATAAATGACCGCCAAGTTAAAAAATACCTCTCCGCTATTTTTTGCACTTTTTACAGCTATAAAATGTTTCAATTATAGTCATTTGTTTTCTTAGTTTTACATATGAATTGCGAAATATCCGATATTTTCCCCGAACATCTGACCTTGATTGAGGATTAACTGAAACTTGCTACTATGGTTTCAAATGATCTGAAATAACAGCCAGGGGAGACTTAATTCCAATATTTCTATATATCTCACCTCTTTGGTTTTCATACATGAAGTAAATTTCACAGTACGGGGATTATTTGACACTCTACTCTATTTCTAAAAAAGGGGATATATAACATATGGGGAATATTTGGAATCAAGCCTCTTCTTGCTGTTATTTCAAATCATTTGAAACCGTAGCAGCAACTTTTAGTTTAGCCAGGTATGAAGGTTGGGATATATATATATATATATATATATATATATATATATATATATATATATATATATTTAAAGGGGTTAGAACAGTAGTCTAAAGAGCAGAGTGTATTTTAATGTGATAGTAAAATTGCTAATTTAATTAAAATACAAGAAAAAACAGTGCTCGTTGTGTGTGTGTATATATATATATATATATATATATCATTCTTAACTTTTATTAAAAACATTATTATAACCTTATATTTAAACCCAATTAGGTTTTATGGTTTTATTCTATTTTTTATTCTCAACCCATATTACTTTGCTTATCAGCATTAATAAGTAACAATTTTCCTTTTTATCTTAATTTTTCCCAGATACATCTGCTTACTTAAAAATGCTAGGTTTATTTATTGGTGTCTTTTATATATAAATAAAACACCACCAAATACTTTTGATGATGAGGAGACTTTGTTTCAAAATGTATATGTCAAAATTATTGTCCATGACTTAATGTCTATCACAATAAAACATCATTACCGAAACGATCGTACAAATTATTGACTTTGTTGAGTTTTTTTTTTAATTTGTAATTTGAATTTGAATTTTAAATTATCAATCACATTAATGAATATATATATATAGATAAATATATATATATATGTATATATATATATGTATATATATATATGCATATATGTAGATATATATAGTTACTATTAATACATACAGACAAGAGTGTTTCATTCTTTAGAAAATCAGCCACAAAACCATCTCTGATTCC
This sequence comes from Euprymna scolopes, assembly GCF_053919585.1. Taxonomy (NCBI): domain Eukaryota; kingdom Metazoa; phylum Mollusca; class Cephalopoda; order Sepiida; family Sepiolidae; genus Euprymna; species Euprymna scolopes. Next base: position 111,453,015 of record NC_136489.1, on the reverse strand, counting down.
ATAAAAAAAGCACATAACTCACGGCCGGCATAAACCGTGGCGTAAGTTTAGTTGAAAGTACATTTATGAAGCGTAAATGTTATGTAACTGGCCAATTCAATATACAGTGCTCAAACCCAGTTATTAAAGGGGCAGTTTTAATTATTACACACTCTGAGGTTTTAGTCTGTAACTTTTTGAAAATGGTGTTTTCTAGGATTTTAAGGTGAGCATCCGATCAGTAAGCGAGGAAAAATGCGGCAAAGACACAATTTTGCAGACTTGTTAGTCGAAAGGGATACCCTTTGAAAAGTAAGAAAACTTGATGTTTGGAACTTGGAGAACTATTATATCACGATTTATATTCTCTGGAACCCCAACTAAAAAAACAAACATTTATTGAGCTTGGATCTTTTCAAAATTTATGTAAAATTTAAAAAAAATTAAAATATGTTTTAATCCATTACGATTGGTAAATCTAAACTGAGTAACATTCCAAATAAATTAGTAACTATATATAGTCTGACGAATTCTGTGTAGCTTAATTAATGGTTATATATATATATATATATATATATATATATATATATATATATATATATATATATGTGTGTGTATATATTCATAACTTTATATAGATATGTCAGGTCCTGTCATATGCTACTGATACCATGTAACCCAGTACTCCCTGAAGGATTATAAAAAGAGCGAATGAACCCTTTTTCTGGGTCAACGGCCAACTAGCACCGTGTGTTTGTGTGCATGTATGTGTTTGTTGGGATGGAGAGGTCTCCTGTAAGTCGTGGTGACGGTAACCTTTCTCGCAGAAGCAAATCTCTGATTTAAAAAACCATAAAGCAGGAGACTAGTACCTGCATTAAGCTGGTCTGCAGTTTAACTTGTTGCTATCTTGCTCTTGCTTGTTGCTGGATCTCAACATTTTGAATCCAGAGAGAGACTTAGCTGTCGTACAAAGCTAAGACTCTGTAACAGCATCTGCGTATAGATACTCCCTCAGGCATTTGTCTATAAAAATGGTCCTGTGGCGATGGAAAAGTTGTGACGTGTGGAGGCTTGAAATGCTGGAAACATGTAATAATTGATCTCAGTGACCGTCTTCAGTGTCATGCCTGCTTGAGCATATGAATTCACCAGTAGGACTAAAAAAAAAAGAAAAAGAAATGCTCGTGGTGTCTGTGGGAGTGGCACTCATGTGACAAGACGTTGCAATCATATATATATATATATATATATATGGTACTGATGTTCTCAGATTCGATTCTAAAGGTATACATTTCATTTATATTTTAAACGTAATGCCCTATAATTTATTTCAGGATATGATCACTTTTTTGCGTATAAATGATGGATTCTCACAATAATCTACAAAATACAAATATATATTAATTCAACAAGCAGTAACGAAAGACATAGTGATATATGATCGTATGTGTATGCACATATTATATCAATTAAAATGCTAAATGTTTTTTTTTTAGATCTATTGAATTCGAAGGACATAATTGAATTCCATATTAGATCAAATTATATTTTCCCGATAATTAGCTTCTATAGTTCATCTTAATGATTTGAAAGTATCAACATTTATGCGATGGAATGCTTGAGCTTACATCTTATATCATCTTCCGCTAACTTCCAGGTTTCCTTTGATCGAACAAAATGATTTTAAGTTATCTGATGAAATTTGATATACGGAACCCTTTTGTGAATGAAAATATATCGATAATTTATAGAAGTGCTTCCCGGAACAATTGATAGAAGTGCTTTCCGGAACATGACAAAATAATCATGCTTTTCTTTAATTCAGCAAATAGCAGCTCAGCAAATAGAATAACACGATTATGAAAAGATGCATAAATAAAAATAATAATAAAAATAGAATTAAAAATATCACTTGCGCATTAAATATAGAAATGATTTTCAAGGACGAGTTTGCTCTTAAATTTAACGGACACGATCACGCCGCTTCTTATTTCAGAGTTATCCCCTCCTGCCACCAGCAAATTTATTTTTAGTGATATTCCTAATGGACCTTTTTAGTTACAAATATAGTTCTATTTATTAGCATACTTAATAGATGATTATTGATAAATACTCTTGATTGAGCAATGATGCATTAAAACAAATAAATAAAATAATGGATTCGTCATGACGTCAGCAATTCCAATTTTAAAAATCCATATAAGCAAGTGTTATTATCAACAGAATTTCGTATATCAAGGTCTGAAATTATGTTATTGCTTGAGTGAAACTTATCGATGTCATTATAATAACATTTTGATAATTAAAGAAAATTTTCTTGATGCATTCTATAAAGTATTGGATAATGCGATCAAGACCAAGATCAAATGTATTATTTTTCATCTGAATCTAATCGTTATATCTCTTCATATGTTAAAATTGTTTCTTTTTTTTTTTATAGAAATAGGTTCTTGTTTATGACGTATGTAAAGGGAGTTTTGCGTGATTTCATTCAATGGATGTTTTCCAAAAGTTATGGTTTATTTTCTGAAAAACTGCATAAATGAAAGATCTGGATTTTATTTTTAAATTTCGGAAGAAACAATGAATACCATCTTGTGATTGAATTTTAATATACCAGTTTATATATATATATATATATATATATATATATATATATATATATATATATATATATATATATAACATAATTTTCATGGGTGTAGGAGATTTAGAGATGATCTTATATGTATAAACGATAATGATGAATTCGCAAAAACAAAAAATACGTCTTATATATCCAAAGGGGTTAGAATTGAATTGTGAACATAGAGGACAACAGACTACATTTCTGGAGTTAAATATAAAAATTGAGGGTTGGATTTTTTTTTTTTAAATATTCGATAAAAAAAACAAAACTCGTTCCCCTTTCAAATCGTTCGTATGCCGCATAAAGAAAGTACCTGCCCTGTTTTTATGCTTTATGGAACCATTTTATCTATATATCTAAACAGACATTATATATATATATATATATATATATATATATAGAGAGAGAGAGAGAGAGAGAGAGAGAGAGAAAATAAAAAGAAACAAACCGTATTATGTCTTCATCAACGTTTCGTCTTTATTTCGATGAACACATAATACGGTTTGTACCTTTTTATTTTCTCTATTTTGTCGGAATACTATTTCCATCATATATATATATATATATATATATATATATATATATATATATATATATATATATATATATATATATATATATATATGTAATTAAGGGGAATATAAAGCCGCGCTTATTTTAAAACCAATTAAATAAATATATTAAAAAAGTGATTTTTTACTGATCTTGTGGAAATAACTTGAATATACTGTTACACCATACATGCTCTGAACACATATTCATTGAAATTATCATGCTTAACAGTTTTCAAACTTGCGTAATCCGCGATGCCTGAATATATTTATCGATTTGGAACTCCCTTCCCACATGGGTACTAAGAGATAAGTATCATTAAGATCGATATTTTAAAACTTTTTGCCTCCATTTAATTTCACAACTAAACACTTCTTCCTGACTTCGTAGTTGTTAATGGTAATATCTGAGTGCAGCATTTGAGCTGGTAGAGGAGTCGGTTCAAATGCGGATTTCACTAGAGTTTCTTTTTACTTAGAATGTGGGTGCTGCCAATTGGCTATATTCGACTTTTTATAAAATACCAATTAATTTATATCAAATAATTTCCTAGTTTATTTTTTCTAACAAGGCGAAAATTACGTGTGTGTTTTTTTTTCTTTCTTCAGCGGTCAGAATTACTTTTGCGGTCGACTTTGAGTGCTTTTATTTCAAGCGATCCAAACCGACCGAAAACTTCAGGAAAATTTTGTGTTAATTTAAGTTTCTCTGACCAGATCGTCAGACTTCATATCGTCGTATAAAAAGTAATCAGCATACTTAATTCTTGCATCCAATATGCGATAAATAAGTTGTCGGTATTTTTTCACACAAACATTTTTAATTAAAATTTTTTTTTTGTAGCTACGTTAAAAAAATGTTGACTATCATTTCCCCCTCGAGTTTTATATTCGTACCAGTCACTGATCTGGCAATTTTGTTGTTTTTTAGCACGATGGTTTATTCAACCTTTTCCATGCCAAAAATATAGTAGTTGAGTATAGGATCATGCAGTAGAGTTGATATCCATTCAACGTGGCCGCTTGCAACCTCGATAAACGCCTCGAGACAGACCCGGAACTGAGAGCATGTTTTTTCACAAGCGCCGACAGGAGCTCGGCGAATACTCGACGGGTGGCGGCGATCAGTGTTGTGGGAGGTCATGTTGGTGATATACTCGACGTATGACAAAACGAAGTAGTCGATCGGTTTCAGGTCATAGTGAAGGGGGGCTGTGAGGGAAGGGTACAAAGTCGTAGTACTCTTTCTGAAGCCAAGCCTGGATCTCTTTGGAATTGTAGGCCGGCGCCGAGTCATGGAACCACATCCTAGGTGTGCCAGCGGTCAATCTATTGTACCAGGGGATGGCCAAACTCTTCAGCAGATCCAGGTACACTTTAATGTCGACTTTCAAGCCGACTTCGAAGATGTGAGGTGGAATGATGTGGCTCTTACTTTAAACCACACCGAAACCATAACCGTGGGTCGTCCAATGCGTTGAGCTTTGCTCCCAAGTGTTGAACCATTCGGATTTGCATTTGGAAAGAGCTGGCATAACGTGGATCGCGCGAGAGTTTGCGTTGTACAGGGGCATATCTCCGATCTCGCTCGTTGAAGATTGTGCCACTTTCAGACATGATTAATGGTTTTGATCGTTCTTGGGATTTGTATACAACTGGCCAACTAGTAGATGGTCTGCAATCAATAAATAAAAAAATAAAATAACAAAAAAAACTGTTTTCATTAAACGGGAATAGAATTATATCGTTTTTACTGCAGCGACAATTTTATCGTTTCATTCTGCATATAAATGCATTATAGGCAAATCAAACCCAGATATACCATTAATTCTAAATTGTTATCCGAGAGTGTTGTATGAAGTTTCCTATATATTTGTCGTTATGTTCGTCTGTTCCTCTTAATTTAACTCCAGTTTTATTTCCGTTATTCGTTCTGAAATATGAACTATTTTGCCTTAATTTTTTACCAGTTGGACAGGTTTTTAAAACGATATGGACACTATCTTAATAAATGAACGGCTTCAAAACGGCAGCACGGGCATAGGTATCAATTTTTCCTGATTTTTATTGGGACGATTTTTTTCATCGTTTCTTTGTTGTTGCCCCATTTTAAATATTAAGAATTCGAGTAAACTAAATTAATGTCTTCTATGTTTAATACATGTTTTTATAGGTACAGCTTTATAAATATCCATCCTACGCCGGTAATGTAAGTAAACGGGTAAACAATCCTATATTTTCCGCCATGAAAAATCACTTTTTTAGTACGTATTTCGCGTAAAGCTTTTAATCAACAGTAAAAATAAAAGTTTATAATTTCGATGTGATAATTTTTCTTCTAAACGAGAGCGAGAGAACGAGAGAACGAGAGATGGGGATGAAAGGATTTCTTGCTTTGTTGAAGATTAATACCGTCCGGAATAAAATGAAATTACTAACTTTTTGAGAGAGAAAAGAGAATTCACTTTAGTGAAGAAAAAAAAGTCAACTTACTGATTCTTTTTCTTGTCGCCCTAGCTTTGATATCATTTTAAAGTTTATTTTTGCATAATAGCAGTGTTTAGACGATTAATCAGAATCGAAATCGGAAATCCCCAAAATCGGAACTTTTGACGGCATCGAAATTGGTATATAGTTCGACAAAATTTACGCGTATTTTCCGATGCTAAAAACGAATTTTTAATTGTCTCTTTTATTTGATTTTGTATCAAAAATCTTTAACTGCTGATAGTAATCTTTTTAAAATGAATATTTATGAATTTTAAACAACTAGTAAAACTAAAAATCTATAAATTACCCCTCAGTAGTTTGTTTTTACGTTTGAGAAAATGTCTGCACCTTTAACCTGTGTTTTGACGGTAATCGGGAGGAAAATATACTCTATAGTTAAATATTAAGAGGTTTATAAAGAATAACACTCAAAATCAGTAATTGCATTAGTATGGATTTAGTATGGAATCGGTAATTGTATCAAAATCGGGAAAAAGTATTGGAATCGTACACTCACTATATAAATGTTCCTCGATAATTCTTCGTCGCCAGTGTTGTAGATTAAACAAGTTCCGAGTTCTTTAATAATCCTATCATCGCCAGATGTGTGCTAGCAAAGGGTAGAGGTTTTTTCGTTTTGATACGCCAAGGGCGCGGAAGAATTATATATATATATATATATATATATATATATATATATATATATATATATATATATAATGGAACAAACCAAGTCACACATCCATGAACGTTTTGTCTTTATTGTAAGACTACTTTTGATGAAACGTTGAATGACGTGTGACTTGTTTTTTTTTTTGTTTTTATATCCTTATCTCGACGAAATATTATTTGCAGTATTCTCAGTTTATATATATATATATATATATATATATATATATATATATATATATATATGTGTGTGTGTGCGTGTGTGTGTGTGTGTGTGTGTGTGTGTGCGTACGTGCGTGCGTTCGCGCATGTGCATAAAATTCCTCCTGTGAAACACCGGCTTGGGTTATAGCTGGTCGATATGACTTCACCTCGTGTCCGAGATAAAGTAGATTCATTCCACTGTCACATTTTCGGCGCGGTTTGTTTGATTTGTGTTACTTAATAGACTTCCTTGTGTATGTGTCGGTTGTCTCAGTTGGTAGTAGAGTGCTCGCATCGCATGCAACAGGCTCGGGTTTCGAATTCGGATGTATTCAACTGATTGGCCTAAATGAAGGCAAGTCTTGAGTCTTGGGCTTCCGGTTTGTTGGTTTTGTCATGACGTTTTTCGAGAAATATCTATAAGAAGAAAGATATATAAATAGATAGATAGATAGATAGATAGAGAAATAGAGAGAGAGACATACATACAGACAGACAGACATAGACAGATACAGAGATATCTATGAAAAGAGAGAAAAATAGATAGATAGATAGATAGATAGATGGAAAAATAGATAGATAGATAAAGAGATAGAGAGAGACTGACAGAGAGAGAGAGAGAGAGAGAGAGAGAGAGAGAGAAAGACAGACAGAGATATCCATGACAAGAGAGAAAAAGAGATAGCTATATGGATAGATAGATAGAGAGACTGACAGACAGACAGAAAGAGACAGAGATGGTAACGAAAGAAAGAAAAAGATTTACTTATTACTACTCTTTCAGTTTTGATGCAATTTCTTGCATCTCGATTGCCTTCGGTGACTGATAGAAGAATATTACTCAAACGCCGATACTGACCCTCCCCATGCATACATTCAGTGGTAGAAATTGTGATAAACATAATCTTTACAGCTGGGAATAAAAATAAAGTAAATGCCAATATTCAGATTCAAACATATCAATTTCTTACTCAAATTTAAAACTGTCAGCTATATTAAACAGAAACATTAAAGGGCAAAGATGACATTAACTTCAAAATATTATTACATCTACAAAGATTGTTATTTTTAGCTGACATTTCCAGTAAACCATCGTTTTCCCAGATATTTAATGCATCATTTTATAAGTTGCAATATTTGAAGTCTCCTGGAATTCTTTGATGTGTTCTTCAACATTGTTAGATAGGTTATTAAAACGTGGACTTTTGGAGACATTAGCAAGCATATAACTTTGTCTCATGCTCACATGGCCAATTTTTATATATCTTTCGCGGGATGTTTATATATGTACTATGAGTATACGTGGTCCGATGAGTAATCCGTACTAAGCAAATCCCTTTCTATTCTATTTTAGTTTTATTAAAAACTAGCATTTCAGCCCGGCATTTCTCGGATGTTTGGAAGTGTATGTTGAGCAAACAAAAAAAAAAGTGGCTGTAAGAAAGCAGACTCCAACCCGTATCGCGAAGGAGGAAAAGAATGGGGGAAAAACGTGACGTCTTTGCTGTTACGACAACCGCCAAACCGGAAGTGACGTAGGTTTAAATTAAGGCTAGACAATCGAAAAGAGGAGATGACTTTCGACGGTATCGGCGAAAAAAAGCGACCCCTTCTTGTAGAAAAGTACCCAGTTGAAGGTGAATAAATTAATGTTTTTAGCCCATTTTCCGATATTTATAGTCTGAAGGGTCGGGCTTAAAAACGATACTGATCTTGTGAAAACCCCTCGCCTCTGTCGAAAGTTATAGGCAGACATGCAAACATACATACATACATATATTTATATATTGGTAGCTCAAAATTTCGACCCAAACCGATTAAAAAGATTGCCCCTTTATGTAAAATTTCAAATGTTTAGACCAGAAATTGTCCGAGTAATTTGGTAGAGAGGGCAGAGGTCAATTTTTTTTTAATTTGACCCTTATTATGACCCTTAACATTCATTGTTCGGCTATTAAGGGGTCAAAGTTCAACGATTTTACCTTTAAGAAATCTACCAAACTCCTCCGACAATTTTGGGTCTAGATACTTGAAAGTTTAGATATAGGTTCCTTGGACATGGATCTAACTTAATAACTTGATTTGAGCCCAAAACAATAAATGAAAAAAGGGTCAAAATAGAGGTCAAAGTTAAAAAAAAATTGACCTCTGCGGTCTCTTCCAAATTACTCAGACAATTTCTGGTCTAAACATTTGAAAATTTACATAAAGGATATTCAGAGATATAGCAAGATTTTTAATCGGTTTGGGTCGAAATTCTTTAGTTACCAATATATAAATGTATGTATGCATGTATGTATGCTTGCATGTCTGCCTAAAACTTTCGACAGAAGCAACGGATTTTTACAAGATCAGTAGCATTTTGAAGTTCGACTTTTCAGACGATAAATATTGAAAATTTGGCTACAGTCATTAATATCTTCACCTTCAAATAGGAATTTTTCTACAGGGGGAGTCACTTTTTTCGCCGATATTTTCGAAAGTCATCCTCTCCTTTTTATTGTCTAGCCTTAATTAAAACCTACGTTACTTCCGGTTTGGCGGTGGTCGTAACAGCAAAAACGTCAGGTTTTTTCCTCGTTCCTCGTACATATACACAGGCGGAAAAATGAAAGTCCGTACTTTTAATTTTTTCACAAACAGCAAATTTAAGCTAAATTATATGTAACTGTTTAAACAAACTACACCTCATTTGATTGGTCTTTTATGCTACTATAATTTTACGTGTACATATTTGACTTTTAATTGAAATATTCTAGTGTTCACCTCAATTTAAAAACATAACTTCAAATTGATGAGGAAAAAGACAGTCCGCACAATGGAAAATTGTTATTTAAATGTAATTTTAGGACATTAATATAACACAAATACAACAGAGACACAATAAACTAGTAAATATTTAGTAGCATAGTCCCTCCGCAATTTGACAGCTTGCAATCTCTTGGGGAATCCTGTAATAAAACTGCAGCAATAATCCGGGGAAAGGGCATCCCACTTTTCTTTAATTTTTGTCCAAAGTTTTTCCAAATTTTAAATTTTATCATTGCGTAGTTGTTGCTTGATGTAATGTCATATGTTTTCGATAGGATTGAGGTTTGGAGATTGTGAACGCCAATCCAAACACGGAATATCATGCTCTTCCAGGAACCGTTGGACATTGCCAGCTGTGTGAATGGGAACATTAACCTGCATGAAGATGGGCTTATCATCCAAATTCCGATAAAAGTAGGGTAGAAAATGCTCAGTCAACGTAATGTACATGGTCGAATTAATTCAACCTTGCAAGTGAACTATATGTCCTCGACCATTGATACTAATAATGCCTCACACCAAAACTGAACCTCCACCACCTTGCAGCGTTGAAACTGTGCACATAGGATTAAATTCTTCGTCTTTCCTCCGACAGACGTACTGCCTACTGACCTATTGAACTTGCTTTCTTCGCTAAAAAGTACTTTTAACCAATATGAAGAGTCATGATCTCCATTGCATCTAAAGAAGTCTAGACGAAGCTTTCTGTTCTTTACAGAAATCATTGGCTTGCGTCTTGCAACATATCCTCGCAAATTAAATTCTTTTAATCTGTTCTTGACAGTAGAAAGAAAGCACTTTTTAACAAGATCGCACTGTTGTTGGATTTCAGGAACCGTTTTAAATCTGTTTCTTAGGATGCGGATCTTGATAGCATTATTTTCCCTGTAAGAAATAACTCTAGTACGACCAGGTTTAGGGGCATCACGAAAACTGCCGGTGTTTTGGTGCTTTTGCACAGTCTTTCGTGTCGTTTTCTCATCACATTTCAATCTGCGGCCGATTTCACGATTGGATAAACCAGAAAGGTAGAGATTAATGAGCTCCTGACGATCACTAAGAAAATGTGGTGGCATATGGACCAACTGTCACGTTGTATAACCTGGAACAACAACAATTACGATTAGAGATGCTTTGTTGCCTGCGAGTGGATATTTTAAACCGATTTAGGGGCGATAATTTCAGCTGCTTTTAAGCGATTTTTTTGCTGCGGACTTTCTTTTTGCCTCCTCAATTTGAAGATATTTTTTTTAATTGACGCTAACACTAGAATATTTCAAGTAAATGTCAAATATAAACTGGTAAAATAGAGGAATAAAAGGTGAATCAAGCAGTTACATTAAATTTAGCTTAAATTTTCAGTTTTTGAAAAATACAAGTGTGGACTTTCTTTTTGACGGCACTATATATATATATATATATATATATATATATATATATATATATATATATATATATATATATTTATATATATATACTAACGTACACGCATGTATATTATTTAACTCTAATTAAGTATATTATTTAACTCTAATTAATTATTAAAAATTAACTGAATATTGTCAAAAAAAAAAAACAATTAAAAAAATATTTCGCTAATTTAAAAAGATAAAAAATAATTTAAAAAGATAAATTCTGCTTGTGTTTGTGGAGGGGGGGTAATCTAAGCGAGAATGTACTTTTGAGAGGTCTTTTATTCAAAAAGTAAACGAGCTTGTTTGGTTTTTATTGAGCAAAGAGCCAGCTAAACAAAATTTATACGTTATGTACTACTAGTAAGTACCAGCCTCAAAACCCATAGTGTATAAGAACTAATACAATATTAAATGCTGCTTCCCTGTTTATGTGTTATTTATAATTTGATAAACGCTAATTTAAAATTAAATGAAAATGTTGCAGAGCACGATTCAAGCTGTTTGAAAAATCGAACTTGCTCATTATTTATGTTCTATATTGTCTACTAGAACGCACAGATTTCCGTAATATTTGTGAAATACTCGTTATTTATTATATATAATTTAAATTTAGAAACGATACTAAGTAATGCTTTCCATGAAGTGGGTGGATTCTATCGCAAGTCAGGTATGTTGGTGTTATTAATCTTATATATAAAAGGATATATGTCTGTCTATCTGTCTGTCTTCATATTTTCAAACTCTATCTTTTCCCAAACTAAAAATCACACAGCGGCGCAAGGGACCTCGAATAATTGATATTTTTACGGACCGTTTTTTATGGGTATTTTACCGTAAACATAGTTTTTCTTATTTTATTCATATATTATTTTGCCGATAAAAATGTTATTTCTTATTTTTACCACTTTTTTGACCACTTGGTCAAAAAAGTGGTCAAAAGAAAAAAGATCGTTAAATATTTTGTATATTCATCTTTTTTTTTAACAGTGGGGGGCACCCAGCTTTGCCCGGTAACTTAAATATGATATTTCAATTTGTCCAATTTCCGAATATATTATTATAAAGTCGTGATTTCAAAAGTAAAACAAAGTATTTGTTTGCTATCAGTTAGAATCGAAATCGAAAGCTAAATTGTAGTATTCAAAGCTAGTGACGTTACCACTGTACCAATGTGACACGCATACGAACAGATCAAAAATTGAAAAATGAAAAATAAACTAAGATGAATGTACAAAATGTTTAAAGATTTTTTAAATTAATCCCCTTTTAGACGCGCAAAAAAGAACGGCCAATACAAAATCCAATCATAAATATTGTAGCTTCCTTTCGTCTTGACAGACTATGGATACACACGTTAAGGACACCTGCGTGTGGAATTTTTGAACCAAAAGTTGCGCAATTCCCAGTCACACCTCTTTCAAGTTGGCGTTGTTAAATTCCAGTGGCAAGTAGAGGTTCAGGACAGGACGACTAGAAACAATTCCGAGAAGCGGAGAGCACATACAGCACTTATAATTTCCAAATGGTCTTCCATCTGGTACTAGCCAGGCTTAGCGTTGCTTAACGTCAGCGATCTAACGAGAACCGGTGTGTCAACGCTATTATGCTATTATGCCGTAATATATATATATATATATATATATATATATATATATATATATATATATATATATATATATATATATATATATTCCAGATTAATCTAAAAACATTTTATGGAACATTATTAAGTAGATATACTCTGAAGTGAAAAATATTAGATAATGGATTCTCGCTGGCAGCAAAGAAACAAAATCCTTTGTATGTTTAAAATGCTTTTTCGAAACTGTAATTTTCTACATCATAAAATATTTTACATTTATTATACAACATCGTTCATAATTATCAACTTGTGCTAATAAAACTTTAGTATTATATAAACAGTTCGACATTAAAAGGAAAATAAATATACAAGGATACTTGAATATATTTTTATAACCAAATCGAGAGAATTGAAACAACAATAAAAAAATAGACTATAACAATAGAAAGTATCTCGCATTATTTTCATGCGAGATACTTGGCTTGTGATTTCTTCTCTGAGATTAATAGAATTAGCTTTGAAACCGACGTTGATACAGCCATTGTCTTTAGTTTGGATACACTAAAATGACTCATAAAGAAATTAAATAAACATCTAACTGATGTGCATACACTCTCGAAAACTATAACTTTATACTACTAGCTACTTGTTACAGAAATGTTTATAATAGAAGTAATAGTTGTGGCATCATCACTTACGATGAGGATTTTAGGGAGTGGTAGTCAGGTATGGTGAGTGTTACAGCCAATCTGATGAGATGACCAACAAAATGTCTGTCATTGTTTTGTTCAAGTCCACCTCTGTAGGTGTATACGTTTATATATTTATGTGAAAAAATAATTCAGTTCTAAGTTAGTTAATTGTATATTGTCAATATTAGGACTACACTACAAGAAGTAAGGGATCGTAATGTGGCCTATATTTAGTTAACTTAAGTTTTTTTAGGATAAGAAGGCGTGTTACGTATTTTTTATGACCAGTTGTTCACAATGCGTTTTTCCAGTCTATATAACTTTAGCATCTACATTTGTCGCTAGCACAAAATATATACACACGCTGACAGCGAAGTAAAAATGATCATAAAGTTGATTCATAAAAATATATTGCTTTTATTTCACACCGAAAAAAAAACAGCTTTTCGATTTTAGATTATTTTTCTGTGTTTTAACTTTTCTGAAAGGCGCGGGTTTGCGTGGTTAGCGCATATCGAGCGGTGAAGAAATGTTGACGCAGCCTCGTCTTCTCTAACTGATTAATTGCTTTTTCTTTGTGAGGACTTATATATATATATATATATATATATATATATATATATATATATATATATATATATATATACAGACATTCTTTTACTATTAAATGTTTAATGTTTCATTTGTCTATTGTTTCAATCCTTTGACCGATATCTGCTCATATGTCTCTGGATCAAATGCATTCCGTTAAACAATGGTGAGAAGCACAGAAATTAGGAACCCGTGACTTCTGGAAAATCTACACCAGTGTAGTAAATAATGGGCAATCAACAATTCCCCCACCATCAAACAATCATGAAGTTGTTTGCTCAGCAACTGAGAAGGCTAACATGCTTGCCAGTCGGTTTGCCTCCAACTCCACATCGGACCCTTCCACCACCCTTTCCCGGACTTTCCTTTGCGCACAGACGCCATACTAGACGATCTGAAAATCACCCCATCTCAGGTACATGCGATCATACAAAATCTTGACACTTCAAAAGCATGTGGACCTGATCTCATTCCCGGCTGTACTATTTAAAAAGTGATCCGCCGAAGTAGCTCCAATCCTCTTCAAACTTTACAATAAATGCCTTAATGAATCTTGCTTTCTTGCCGGCTGGAAAAATGCTTTTGTGGTACCAGTTTTCAAGAATTATGGCGAAAGAACTGACCCAGTAAATTACCGCCCCATTAGCCTCCTCTCACTTTTTGCCAAAATATGTGAGTCCATAATTAACCAAGCTCTAGTCCAGCACCTTACATATGCTAAACCTTTGACCGACCAACAATATTGATTTAGGAGAGCCCGTTCAACAGCAGACATTCTAACTGTAATCTCTGAGCGTATATACCATTCATTTGACAAAGCAGGGAGGGTAGTCTCCCCAGATTTCCAGTACTCTCCACCTCTTTCGATAACACTTGCAAATAAATCTGCATTATCGCCATAGCTGCTTACCATTGATTTCTCGTTGGCAGTGGCCTATTGGTCTTTACTGGAATTTGAGTGGCAATAAGCCTCCCGAAGGTCCCAGTTCTCTGCGCACTTATAGAGTAGAGGTCTGGTCAGTGCTCACTCCTCGGTCTTTCCTTCCCCCTTGACTACTTGGCTATTCGATCACAGTTTTTCTGGAGGGGGTCGCAGTAATGTGGTAATAGGGGGATGGGGTTGGGTTAGAGAACTTATAGGTGCGCAGCTTCATTGTTCTTGGTTCCATGTAACGCTTCTTCATGTTTTGTCTCTGTAGCAGTTTGTCTGGTCTGCGCTTGTGGTTCGTGGGTGTTAGTCTCCACATTCAATGGTTTTCCTATTATTATTATTATTATTGTTGTTGTTGTTGTTGTTGTTGCAGCAGCAGCACATTTTTAAATAGAAATATTGAACATTTTATTGAACAAGTATATTGAAAATAGCTAGCAAATATATGCACTCCGGGTAAGATACTCTTTACAAACCTGAGAAGATGGTATCATGATGGTCAAACATGTACTATGCAACTGTCAATAAGATAAAGGGACGATGATTTTTTTACAGTAGAAAATATACTATACTATGCCCCCGAATGTAACGTATGTGAGGATTGTCTCATATAAGCGGAACAGATATTACACTTCCACTTAAAGGTTAAAGTATTGCCTGGGAAGATGGTTTCATGACAACAGACCAGATACTACACTAACCTCTCCCCGTAGAAAGATGGCAGTAAGGCATTAGAAAATGGGCTTGTTAGACTTGTTGTGTGTTGAGCATTAAAAGATAGTAAAATAGTAGAACTAATAGCATAGTTTCGACTTCCTTAGAGACAAATAAAATTACTTATAGATACATAATACAGATAGCCGAATAATTTACTTGGGCTGAGTTTTTATCTTATTGAAAATGTAACTAAGCAGAACCCACATTGTCTTTGCAGATATATTGATATATGCAAACGTCTGAATTCGTAGGTCTCCCTGGTTTTATTTTCGTTTTTGCAAATGACTTGTCGTTGCTCATTTCAATCTTATATTTTTATTTATTTGCAGTAATTGTTTGCATATTTAAATTTATGCTCATATAAACGCCTCTTGAAATAAAATATGCACCCAACGAAACAACAGCGTTTTTAGTTATTTTTTTTTCTTGGCTGTTTCATCTCGCAATCGTCTTGCGTTTCAGAAAGAAAGAAAGAAAAAAAGAAACAGCAAAGCGGACATAAAAATTTTGACACTTTAAATGTTTTAACGTCATTTTGAGGTTTGCTTCCTTGTAACATTACGGGAATAATACCTGTTCCTCGACGGGTTTATGTCCTGTTAATAATCGTGTTCATTTACTATCGGTGTTAGATTACGCTGAGTCAAACACATGGTAAAGATACAATAACACTGCATTTAAAACTATTTACACGGTGTTTGAAAAAGGTTTAATGCACAAGATCTGAATTATATTCTACTTGCAGGGAGACCCGTCGTTGCTCAGGATTGAATGCAGATAAACAAATGTTCTACATTTGCAATACTTTTATTATCATAGAAGTGTGTGAAATCGCCAATTCCTTAATTATATCAATCGATTGCCTTCTATAGTCAGGGACCAATCACAGTGTATCGAGTGAAGCTTACATACCCCATTGCAGTAATTTAGTCCACAATTCATAGAAGTCTACATTGCACTGTAGAGAATCTACTGTTGGTTTTAATGACTTAAAGTTTAAAATGCAAAAGTCAAGTATCATTGTTCAGTTGTGCTCTAAACAGAAACTTTAATTTTGAACGCACCCTTGTCTTACTAAAGAATCTACTGTTAATTTTATACGTTGGTTTCTCCTACTTGTGAGGTGATTAAGTTTCAAATGCACTTGTGATGTTAGGCTGTATAAAAGTGTTAACTTTAATAATAATTTTACTGTTCCTCCTGTAATGCGATTTATTCGCTTTTCCATGCATTTCGGAGGTATTACGATACAAAACCTGTCCAAGACTATACACAGGCACATAGAGAACAGTTCTACGAAATTACGAACAAATTATTTGTGGAGTCTATAGGGAACAATCTATCACTCTCTTTTTCTCTGTCAGACACAGAGACAAACTACATATATAAGTACAGATATTAACCGGCTCTGCCAGCTCGTTATCGGGTCGGAAACTAGACTAATTGAAATACATAATAAACTATAAGAATAAGATAATAAAGGTTTACGTACATGCGTCAACTTGGTTATAATAATTTGCTTTATTTATCCAAGCAAGTAAAGCCTAATCCTAATCCTAATGATAACTAATAAAATATATAATGGGAAAATAACCCTCTGTTAAGTAATTTGATTTGTATTAGCTAATTAAAGGAAATCTTAACTAAAAAGTTAAATAAATTTTTTCTGTGTTTTTTTATTATTATAAATTTTATAATTTATATTATAAAATTTATAATAATAAAAAAACACAGAAAAAATGTTTATAGACACACTCATGTTCTCTTGCTTCTTAATATTTTTGCGACTAAAATAGGCACCCGTATACTGTAGTTACATGCTTAGGAGAGTGACAAAGAATGACAAGAGATAGAGAGCGTGGCAGTAGGCAGTTACATTTCTGAAGTAAATAAATCTCATATATACCCGGTGGCCGCTAGAAATGCGGGAAATTGAGGGTCAATTTGAGGATATATATATATATATATATATATATATATATATATATATATATATATATATATATATATATATAATCGTGACACCCTGCACTGATGATTCCCGACAGGATAAACCACTAGTATCTGTAGGTATTTGATAATTACGATGCTAAATAATTATGTCAGCCTCTTTAAGACACTCGTTTCTCATCGTTGAGCACTTTAAGTTGAAGTAAAAGTCATCCAATTAAGCTCATATGAGCAAATCATCATATAATGATTAGATCACTCTGACAGATGTTAAAAACATTTAAAAGAATACATGTTAAACTTTCAACAGTATTTTTCACGGTTAACGGTAGCCGAATGGATTGGGTCCTTGCTAATGAAGCCAGACATGGCTTCTGTTGCCCGGTTCGAATCTATCGACTTGTGTTAATCGTGACACCCTGAACTGATGATTCCCGAAAGGATGAAACACTAGTGTCTGAAGGTATTTAATAATTATTATAATAAATAATATATATATAAATATATATATATATATATATCGCCAAATTTTCACAAGAAACACTAGACTAGCTGAAAACATCATCAATAATTTTCCACACTCTTTATCTGTGCCTAAACCTAAACATAGATTCCATGATCAAAGCTTCTTTCTAAGAACTGCACGCCTGTGCAATTGTCTTCCGTTTTCCTGCTTTCCAGCTGTCTATAATATGGTTGTCTTCAAGTCCAACGTGAACAAGTTTCTGATGAGCCGTTCCACTTAAGTTAACAAATTTACCGAACTTCCATTACTATCGATTACTATATTGTCATTTTGACTACTCTACACTCTTTAACCCTTTTTAACCCTTATCCTTGAGTGGCCTATCTGCCTTGATAAGTGGTAACGCCTATGTAATATATATATATATATATATATATATATATATATATATACAGTTTTGTTACCACAATAAATCCGAATTTTCACCGCCGTTTCAGGGCAAATATACGGAAAAGAACCTGAATATGCCGATGCAGAAAAAACAAAAAAAAACCCAAGTAACCAAAACATTATTAATTATTAACGTCTTAAGGAGAAAATAATTAAAACACCGCTGGTAATGTTCAACTTTTATTTGAACAAGAAAACAAAAACGAAATTAAAAAAATATACACAAGAAAATATGAAAGATTTCCTTTTACTATTGTATGTTTTTTTTTTTTTTTGTTACGTGAACTAAACAGACAGTAATGATACTGTTTTTAGAAAATATATTTTTTAGTGATCATTGTGTTTCTTTGGAGGGGATTGTTATGATTTTTTCTTTTTTTTTCTTTTTTGTAAGTGAACGAAAACAAGGAAATAAAATGGGACATTCTTACCTCTTTCATGCGTATTCACTAATTTTCGTTGCCACATTTATGGTTTTTTCCCATGTGGAGGGTTAGGGTCAAATTGTCTTTTGCTTTAAGAGCAGACGATAAAAGCGGAGGTAAAGAACAGGAGCTAGAGAATGTAGAAGGAAGCTGAGGGTAATATTCAGCTACTTTTTTCAATATCATCCATTTCGTATTACGGTATCTCCAGGCATAATTTTCCTCATTTTTTTTAATGATAAGGATGCGCGGAAGCCCAACATTTCTTCATTGGGTCAATCAACTTTTTCTCAGACAGTTCATGTTTGAGTTTTTCTGCTTAGCTGCTATAAATTCATTTTGTTAATTACATGTTAATTTTGTCAAAAAACTTATTCAATTTGAACAATTCATCGTTTTCTCGTCTGCTAGCTTGGATTTGATTGGCTAACCGGCTGAATGTATCCCGATTGTTTCCCTTATCTGCTCAGAAACGTTCGTAAAAGTTTGAATTTATTACGTTAACAAAAAATGCATAAGTACACACTTATATATAGCTTAGATATTAGTTTAAGAATATATACATATATTATACATATATGTATTAATATATATATATAAATATATATATATATATATATAGATATATATGTATGTATATATGTATGTATATATATGTATATACATACATATATACATACATATATCTATCTATATATATATATATATATATATATATATATATATATATATAGGACCACAACTGCATAACGTGATTTGGGTAAGGAAACTTCATAAAAACAAAAAATATTTTGAATTAAAATGGTCAATAGTAGACAAGGTATTAAGTATAGGCCTGGTAAATCAAAAATATGCAATATGTGTTTACTGGAAGCATTCTACATTGTGAATTCTAAAGAAGAAATATTAAATTAAAGGATGGATGCTATACAAGGAGGTCTTCAGAAGAATAGATTTTTGCTATCACGTCTAAAACGTAGCCGAGAAAAATGTTTCTTGTGAAAAAAGAAAGATTGGGTGTAAGGCCAGAGTTTAAATGGGGTTAAATTGCTAATAATGAAGTAAATTATATGTGATAAATGATTCAAATTTAGCAAGCAAATCTGGAATCTGATATTCTACACTAGAAACACATTAATAGAAATAAAGACAATAGATTATTAGATAAGAAATTTAGCTCTATAAAAAGGCTTAACAAAGATTAGCAATATTGTTTCAAAACTAGGAACACAATTTTAGATGGTGAAATCAATGATACTATTTCCAGATCAAAAAAGTAGCTTACTAAAGATTAGCAATATAAATTTGAAAAAATACAATATTAGTAATTAAAGAATGGCGATTAATTGATACTGTTTTTAGATCAATAAAACTTGAAAAATCCTAGCTTATTAAGTAATATTCTTGTTCTGAACGAGTAACTCCAAAAACGAAGGTGGACCTCCACTTTCATTGGAGTAAAATGATATATTTGGAGCTAAATAATATATGTATTAATAGAATATTTATTAATAGGATATTATTATTATTAGATAAGTATTTAATAACTTAATTCCTGAATTGATATTATTTTAATTAAAGAAACGCATAACCTCAGAAAATTATGGCTGGGTAGCAAACGTAAATTAAATCTTTGGTAATAAAATCTTTGGTGATAAAATATCACGATTAAGATATGCTGCATTACAAACTTATAATTTGAATAGGTTAGCCTAGATTTAATTAGTTTTGTTTAATTAATAAATAAATAATAAATGCACATTTGGAATTTGCCAAACTAAGTACTCTGCAAAAACATGAAAATATCGAACGTATTGAGTTTCCTCCCTTCAAACGTTATGAATACATATTAGGATTTTGGTAACTTATGACTCAACAAAATCTTTAAAATTTTGAACGTACACAGTTACTTCCCATTCAACGTCTAAAATATATGGTAGTCGTAAATCTTAATAGTTAGGAACGAAAGAAAATAAAAAAAATTTAAAAAAATAAATTTAGATCCTTTATATTAAAGGAAGAATGAGATTTCACTGTATATAGAGTAATGTTAAATATTTATTTCCTTATGGAATAAGTTTTAAACAAAACCGCTTTTCATAATTACATAAATAGGTTAGCTGATAATTTTGTAAATAAACAAAGCAGATTCTAGATACGAAACTAACATAGAATCGAAACAATATAGATGAAGACTTAGTTGATTAGTCCGGATTAGAAAATAATTTAAATAAAGAAATAAAGAAATTTAATTTAAGAAATTAATGAATACTATTAGTAAAACATATTAAGTGAACATAGGTAATTAGTGGTAACGTTGTATAATTAGATTAAATAGAAACACGAAAAAAGGTAAATGTTTTTTAAAAGCTTTAGAAGGATGAGATGCAGGTAAGATATTTTTTCATGTTTTTCTTCATAAGGGAAATAGATTCAATATTCTTCCTTGTTAAAGTGTGTTTTATTCAATACGTCTGACGAAAGGCTGTTCTTGTGAAAATTTTCAAACGACATAATGTTTGAATTTGACCGAATAGTATTTAAACAATTGTAACTAGCGATGAAATACACTATTTGTTGGTATCAATCTATTCCTTGATGTCTTTATTTTGTTAAAACAATATATATATATATATATATATATATATATATATATATATATATATATATATATATATATATATATATATATATATATATATATATATATATACTAGCATAGGTGTCCGGCGTTCCCCGGGTGATTAAAGGTGTATGCTGAGCAAAAAAA
>NC_136489.1:111311690-111426690 GCF_053919585.1 Euprymna scolopes | reverse complement strand
TTAACTTTTGCAGTTATTTATTTAAATGTGCAAACGGGGTTCTGTCTATTGGGGGTTGCTTACGTAATAGCATTCCATCATTTCGCTTCCGATAATTCCTATGTGTGACGTGTTCTTTGTGCTGAACAAATATATTATATATTTAGCCTTTTTTATGTCTTAGCTGAAATAAAGAGATAATATTTGCAAGATTCCGATCGAGCACCTTAGCTCCCGAAGAGGACCCTGCCACTAAACCATGACGTCTAAATAATTCTTATGAGTTTCACGGATTTATATTTTTTTGTGTCATTTTTCATATTTTTCTATATGTGGCAAGACAAGACCAATGTTTATTTTGAAAATGATAATGGTTATCTGTATTAAAAACAAAGCACACTGTGCGTGCTAGATGTATATAATAAGCAAAGGCGTTTCAAGGTTTCTTTCAATATTTCCAGCAATTTCCCAACATATAAACAGATATTGAAAATACTCCCGGAGATGTACACTCGATTTTCTAAAGATGTCTGTATAGACATGGTATGCGTCCGCATGTATAGTTGCCTTTGTTACGCAATCCAATAGAATGTAACCAAAATCACACACATGGTTTCTTGATTAAAACTCTAACGATTAGGTTAATTTGTAGCGTGACTTCTACGTCACTCTTCATATTAATAAACATGATCAAAGATTACATACTTTACTGTTTTAGAGTTTACTGGATGTATCTGGCTTTACCCGATAAAAAACGTAGCGTTACATTTCTTTAAAAAAATGACGTAAAAACGAAAGAAAACTGAAACATGTGTATGCGAGTATTAATTTTTTTAACAGTTTTTTCTCAATAGTTTATTTCTTGTAAATCAAAAAAAAACATATACTCGAGCTGATATCGAAACCAAAACCTAAAGAGATTGAATCAAGTACAACAACCATTAGCCCCGCTTGAAACGATTTCCAAGATTAGTTTTCCAACCTACTTATTCTTAACATAATATGAATGATTCGCACATGCACAGTCGTGAAACAGTTTACTAACAGATAAAAATCCGACGACCCCCGACGTACCAATTTTTCAATTTAGACATCTACGCAACACTTTCTTCTGAATGAAAACGGAGTACAAAGTTTTTCACATATCTGAATAACCTATATATCAAATTTCAAGTTTGTAGATGCGAAATTCGTTGAATATATAGGTTGAGAATTGTCCTCACACACATTCTAACTTTTATTTTTCTTCATGACTGAAAATAATAGAAATTAAAAAAGAATAGAACAAAAACGTTATGTGGTTCACTGTTGGAAACAACGGTAAAAGCGTAACGTAGTCAAATATAGGTAATGCCGAACGGGGGGCAAACTTTGTATTAACAACTATCCCATAATGCAGGCGAAGGCGCTTCTCCTTTTTTAACATTACTCTATTTACACGTAACCGTCACTCTAGAATACTGAGCATTAAGCAAGGGGGTATCAATGGCATTTTTTATTGCCAGGTTTTCATATAACTTTTGCTAAATGGACCGCCTAGTTTAAAGAGTAAAGCCCCTTATTTTATTTTAACTCAGAAAGTTGAAGAACTACGAGGACTCGAGTGGCATCATTTTAACGAGCGACTTTTGTGTTCCAGAATTTACTTTTCTGCATAGTCATCACTATTGTCAATGCATTTTCGCCAGCGATGAACGACGTCTTTGCCAGAAATTCAATAACGCATCTGTTTCCCGTGCACGTGCATGACATGGGTTGCTTTCTTAGAGTCGCACATCGTCAATATCTGCAAAAGAGTGATGAGAACTGCATGCCATAAATGCATGAGCATAGTCGTCATAACAATGCAATTTGCAATGTCCTCTGATCCATTCGGACAGAATAAAAAAAATAGGAGACATTACTTGTAGAACGATCCTGGTTGAAGCTAAGAAAATATGGTTCATTTCAGTAAATTTTCTTCCAAACAGTAACAATTTTCAGTGTAAATATTGAATTTTACTTTATCTATATGTTGCAATCAACGTGCTATTAAAATGTTATTGGTTATTTGAAGTGCGTCTGTCTCTACGCAAAATAAAAAAAAAACATGCGATTGGCTAACAAAGGTAAATAGACAGAGTACACATTACTAAGTGAAAAGGTTTTCAATGTCACGTCTAAAAACAAACTGAAGATCAAATTTGAGCTTTTATACACGCTTCACCTTAGTGAGTGTAAAAAAATATTTCTGAAAGTTTAAATGTATTTTAACCATTTAAAGGAATTGAAATGCCAAACGAGGTTTGTTCCAAAAGTAAAACCTATTTTTGACTCTAAAAGTTGAACGACTACGAAAGCGGAAGTAGTATCATAAAAATGAGCGCGATTTTGTGCTTTAGAATTTAGTTTCCTACATAGTCGCTGCCAGCGATGATGGATGGTTATGCGTGTATGTCCGGAGCACGCTTTGTCATACGAGGGTTTTCTGAAAGTAAAGCCTATTTTTGTAACTAAAAAAGCTGAAAAGCTAAAAGACAAGAGGCGATACCATTAAAACGGGGCACCTTTGTTGCTTTCGAATTAATTTTTCCACACGGTTAGCACCATTGTGTATGCATGTTTGCCAGGAATGTAATGACGTACCCCTGCTTCTGACGCACATCTGTAACATGGGTTGCTTTCGTGGAGTCTCACGCCGTTAATATCTGCAACAGAATGAAACTTTAATGTCATGGATGCATGAATTCAGTCCATGGGGAAAGAACCCACATACACACAGACACACAGACAAAGTGCTTTTATTATAATAGTATAGGTTATGTTCTACTTACTATAGTCTGTGATTTCAAAGTTAAAAAACGAATTAAAATCAAGTTAACCGTTTTCGAATCCATAGGGAACGAACTCACATACAAATGTTCTTTTATATAATAGTAGAGATTATATTCTACTTAATATATACTTGTGATTTCAAAGTTAAAAAACGACGTGGATGATATCAACTAGAATCAAAATCTATACATTTATCGCCCCAGTGGCGTCTCCTACCGATGTAGCTATCAAGAGATCGATTAAATGATTTAATATTAAATGACTTGAAGTAATGAAAGTAATTTGTGCATGCGGAGTAAGAAGTAAAAATATGTCGACAAGTTGAAATAATAAAAAAAAAAAAAACAGTTTCTATTTCAATATGCCGATATCCGTCTGCATGCGATATTCATCCGTCTAAACAAAGAAGCTTTACTGGTTATAAGTCATCCTTGGTGTATGATTACTGGTCCCTCCTGTATATACTAATGAAACCTGCAATACCCTCTGATCCATTCGGGCGGAAAAAAATGGAGACGTTATTTTTTGGACGTCCCTCGTGTTGACGTAATCGTTTTTCAAGGGTTTATCATTGCATACATATTTCTAACCCTCTGACAGCTATGACAGCTATGACAGCATTAGCTTACACTTGAGAGCATCGGTCTACCCGAGCTATCTTTCTACAACAAAATATCTTCCACAAACCCATTATCTTGTCACATAGCCATTAAACATGTGATGTTCACATATGTTTATAATGTTATTGTCCGAAAACGTTCAAGCAAATGTAACTGTGCATTAAAACAGAAAATAAAAAGACGAAAAGGAAACCAAAAGAAATAAAGTTTAATTATTTACTTATTGTTTCCTGAAAGAACAACGTTTTTCCTTTTTTATCAAACTTGCTCCAGACAAGACGTGGGGCTACTCGATGTAAGGAGCAGAATATAATACTTGACACTCAAAAAACCAGTTAACGATAAGTGTTAGATTAATGGATTACCAGCGATTCTTCCCCTTTCACTCTATTTCTGTCAGGCATGATCGTGTAGTAGGCTAAAGTTATTTATGATTGTATTATATTACAGTTTTATTTGAATGTTATAACTAAATGAAAAAATAAGGGAAACGAGAGTTAAAAGTAAACCGATGATACACTTTTCTACTTTGTCGAAAGTAAACCGATGGTCCACTTTTCTACTTTGTCGAAAGTGAATCGGTGTGTCCATTTTTCTACTTCGTCGAAAGTAAACCGATGGTCCAATTTTCTACTTTGTCGAAAGTAAACCGATGGTCCACTTTTCTACTCTGTCGAAAGTAAATCGGTGTGTCCATTTTTCTACTTCGTCGAAAGTAAACCGATGGTCCAATTTTCTACTTTGTCGAAAGTAAACCGATGGTCCATTTTTCTACTTTGCCGAAAGTAAACCGATGGTAAATTTTTCTAATTCGTCGGAAGTAAACCGATGGTTAACTTTTCTACTTTGTCGGAAGTAAATCGATGGCCCATTTGTCTGCTTTGTCGAAAGTAAACCGATGGTCAATTTTTCTACTTTGTCGAAAGTAAACCGATGGTCAATTTTTCTACTTTGTCGAAAGTAAACCGATAGTCCACTTTTCTACTCTCTTTGAACTTTATCTTATGTTACATTTATTTAAGGTTTAAAATGATTTTATAGATTACCAGCATAGACACACGACATTGCCCTGGATTTAATTAAGATCAACGAAAGTTTCATTACTCATAATTTATTTTCATCAAAATTGGTTAAATCAACCATTTTTCAGTCAAATCGACTGATTGCCTGTTGTAGTTTGGGGTTCCACCACGGTATACCGGGAGGAAGCTTCACATGTCTCGCCGTAGTCACTTAGTCAACAATACAATGCAGTTTACATTGCACTGTAGAGATCCTACTGTTTAATTTATAAGCTCATTTTATATAATAGCTTAGATTAAAATTTAAAATGCAATAGTCAAGTATCGCTGTGCTCTAAACAGAACCATCTATGCCCAACACGCACCTATCACACCAAAAAACCTACTGCTGATTTTATATGTCGGATCTTTCTGCTTGTGCGTGAATATAACTTTTTAAATGCAGCCGTTATGTTAGGCTTTATAAGTCGTTCGCTTTGTTTAAAATTACCTGTTCCATATTTCCTCGGATTTTATTTTTTTGATTATCGATACTTATCGAAAATATTTCTATACAAAATCTACCTTACAACACTGCTAGGCACATAACGTGCTTAATTAAAAAATAAATCAACGACCCAGCCGTTTAGGAGTCCAAAGAGAATGAACTAACACACAGAATAACACACGCACGCACAAAGTTTCTTTTATATAATAAAGTAGAAAGTAATTCGTTATAATTTTTTTTTACATAGGCGTCACCACTTATCAAGGCCGATCGGCCACTCAAGGATAAGGGTTAAAGAGTGTAGAGTAGTCAAAAGGACAATATAGTAATCAATAGTAATGGAAGTTCGGTAAATTTGTTAACTTAAGTGGAACGGCTCATCAGAAACTTGTTCACGTTGGACTTGAAGACAACCATATTATAGACAGCTGGAAAGCAGGAAAACGGAAGACAATTCCACAGGCGTGCAGTTCTAAGAAAGAAGCTTTGATCATGGAATCTATGTTTAGGTTTAGGCACAGATAAAGATTGTGGAAAATTATTGATGATGTTTTCAGCTAGTCTAGTGTTTCTTGTGAAAGTTTGGCGAGGGGGGACCATAGATTGAAGCTCAGTCAAACACTTTCCATGAAAATAACGATAAAGCAGAGACAAACTCGCAACATCTCTTCTGTGAGATAGAGGTTGAAGCGAAGAGAAAAGATCTCCCACCAGGCCACGAAGTCTATTTTTAACCCTATCAAGGCAGGACAAGTCCTTTCTAGCAGCTCCTGCCCATATGTGGCAACAGTATTCCATCCTTGGACGTATCTGGCTCTTATATAGATAGAGAATTGCATCAGCAGTGAGATATCTACTGGATCGATAGAAGGATCCCACCATTTTTCCAGCGGCCATGGCAACAGATTTGATGTACGTATTCCATTTAAGATCAGGAGTAAAGGTCAAGCCCAGAAGCCTGTCAAAACTCGAGGCCTCCTGAAGACGAGAGCCATTCATTTTAATTGATGCCAGATGGGGATCAGAACGTTGATGATGTAAAGATAGAAGCTTGGTTTAAGATGCATTAAAAGTAACCAGCCACTCCTTTCCCCATTGTACAACGTGATCAAGATCAGAGGAGAGAGAATCGGAGAGAACTTGGTCGTTTACTGTCTTAGATGTGCTACCATAGATGGTAGTGTCGTCAGCAAAAATGTCTACGAATGATGTAAGGATGTGATTTGGAAGATCATTAATGTAGATCAGGAAAAGAGTTGGGCCCAGGATGGACACCTGAGGGACTCCAGCATTTATAGAGTTGGTCTCTTCTTACGCAGACATAAAAACGATATAAGTTTAAAAAAGAATACCCAGATTGGATATTACTATGCCCTAATCTTTACGATAAAAATTCTCTAATTTCAATCTCACATGAGTCTAAACGATTTTAATAGAATACGTGTTTTATAAATTTAAATAAATAATACAGAGTTACATAAAAAATGCATAAATATTTATAAAATTGCATGTTTTTATTGTTTTTTTTGGGGGAATCCTTTCGGATGAGGCTACATAATTGGTGTATTTAATTTGTTATTACTGCCTTCCATAGTTGGTGTCTCACAATGTTTTTGGCCAACACCTCTTCTGGTTTGCTCGATTAGTATTGAAACTGCTATCTTCAACCAATGATCATCCGGAACCGAAGTGGATAGAAACGTTGAGTCTCTAAGGTTCCAGGTACGCACTGTCTGAAATTAGCGGTTTCAATCCTAGGCAAGAAAGCCAGAGAATTAGTTGGCCGAAACGTGGTGAGATAACCACTATGAAAGACAATAATTACCAGAGATACAGTTACAAGATTTTTTTTAATATTTCGCCGAATGCTGGTTATAAACTGTATTCGGCTTTAGTTCAACGCGAATTATTTTTGTCTGAAATCATGATTTATAAAACGGAAGGTAAAGGTGGAAATTCACATACCCAGCAATACGACTAAAAGAACAGGTATATAAACTAGTGTTTATTTTTAGTACAAAACGACTTACTTTCTCTCCTAAAGTGTTGTTAATGCACATTACACAGCCTAACATCACAAGTGCATTTGAGAAGCTTTCTAACCACACGAGCTGAAAGGCTCGACATAAAAAAATCAACAGTAAGTTCTTAGATATGACGAGGGCGCGTCGAAATGAATGTATCTGTTTAAAGTATAATTGTACCATGATACTTGACATTTTCATTGTAAACTTAAATAAAAGCCATTATAACCGCACAACTAGTAATGCCAGACTTATCAAATCAACAGAAGGTTCTTTGATATGACAGGACCGCGTTCGAAATGAATGTTTTTATTTAAAGCAGAATTGAACCATGATACTTGACTTTGCATTTTAAATTTTAATGCGAGCTATATATGTATATATATATATATACATATGTATATATACATGTATATATATATATATATATATATTAAATTGTAATTCAATGAATTTCAAAAAAACTCTCATTGAAATAGAAATGAAGTGGCTGAGTTTCATATCAAAGAAGTTTTATTATTCTAAGCAAGACAAAGAATGCTTAGAAAGTTAATCTCCTTAAGCTATAGGGTTTCGATGTCTACCATATCATCAGAGGAGAGAAAATATTAGCAAATGCACCCTATTTGCTAAAGTAAGTGAGACATGGAAAGTCAAAATCAAAATAATAAATTTATCAGAAGTCCTGTAGCAGGAGGATTTGCAGAAAAAGGATATGAATGTTTTTTTAGATCCAGCTTGCTTGGTATAATCCATGTTATGCGTTCTTTACATCTGTTTGGTAATAAGGTCCAAGTTAAATATTGGGTAATCCGTATCGCTGTGGAGATATCCGCAATTTATTTGCTCTATCTTGCATCTCGAGCAATTCTTGTTTAGATGGGATAACTTATAGAATATTACTGCCAGTAATATTTTGTAAACCTACAATCTCACGTTTCCATAACAACTGATTGTTAAATAAAAACTATTCTGAAGTATATATATATATATATA
This sequence comes from Euprymna scolopes, assembly GCF_053919585.1. Classification (NCBI taxonomy): domain Eukaryota; kingdom Metazoa; phylum Mollusca; class Cephalopoda; order Sepiida; family Sepiolidae; genus Euprymna; species Euprymna scolopes. The sequence goes on along the minus strand of NC_136489.1, from coordinate 111,418,748 downwards.
TATATATATATATATATATATATATATATATATATATATATATATATATTACTTGATTCCTCCGGCAGACGTGTTTTAAATATTCTCTCCAGTGCTTTTTCTGTGCACATTTGAACTTTTCTTTTAATGACTTAGAACTCATTCCATTTGTGATTTTTTCCAAGGAATTCTGCCTTTTGGATCATTTTGGACCATTTGGAACTTATCTGCTGGATTTGAAATTTTGAATTCTACCGTGTTTGGATTTTACCATTCTTGGATTTTTTATCCTTCACCGGAGTATCCATTCGTGTGAAATCTTTTTATCATTTTTCTTTTACCTCCTCCTCCCCTTACCTCACCCTTTTTTAACAAAGTAAGATCTGTGACTTACTTGTAGTTTCACTAAATACTTTTACATGCAAAATCCGATCCCGCATTTTGCTAATTCCTGCCCTCTGATGAGAAGAAGAGTAGTTCTTCGAAACCCCGTGGATTAAGGACTATCCACTTATCTTGTGCTTCCTTTTTTAAAATTAAATATGTTTTTAACTCTTTTTCAAGATGTCTTTTAACATGTTTTATTAATCATTCGTTCATATATATATATATGTATGTATATATATATATATATATATATATATATATATATATATATATATAGTACTTTATAAAATATATATGGCGATTAAGCTACACTGAATATTCTGCGTTTCATCCACTATAGGATTCGTCAGGCTTATGCGCGAATTCTGTGGTTGTTTCTTATTTTTATATATGTTGAGTATTTTAGTTAGCCAATCAGCTTTCTAGTATCCACCGCGCCCCTTCCTATCAGCCAATGGACATGCATTTTATCGAACAAAGGATCTGTTTTAGAACTATGTTAGTGGTTTAAGGCAGACGATTTTCCTCCTTTCTTTTTTTATATATAGATATAAATATACATATGTGTACACACATACATGCACACATACATATATACATATATGTGTGATCGTTTATGTATATTCATGTTTATTTAATTTATTTATTTGTTTGTTTTCTATTGCTTTTGTTAGTTTTAAAGCTATTTTGTATCGCTATCTTAAATTAACAAGCCTGACGAATCCTATAGTGGATGAAACGCAGAATATTCAGTGTAGCTTAATCGCCATATATATTTTATAAATTACTAACTAGCTATACCCACGTATTGAGCACTTTTGAAGTAAATTATTAAAGTTTACTCATAAATCTATACTTTCGTATATTAATTTTATGAGAATAAATGAAGTAGTTATATATATATATATATATATATATATATATATATATATATATATATATATATATATATTCAAGCTAAATGCAACGGAGAGACTTTGCTTTATGAACCTTTTTTTAAATTTTTCGATTTTCCGTATCATCTTTTTTGTCATTAAAATCAAAAATATTAATAAAAGCTTCATAGTTGCTGCTGTCACGAGCGCTTTCGATTCATCCACGAATCATCTGCAGGTGTTGAAGTAAAAGTGCGAAGGAGCGACAATTAGAATTAAAACAGAAAACTAAAATATACAGTAAACGGCGTTAGGTGATAAGTTAAAATATATGGAGTCGATGAAAAGTTGATTAAAAATATAGGTCGATTAAAAACTCGAGTATTTAAATCAGCAAGTTCGTCGACACTGTTAACCAAGTCCGTTCACTACAAACTACGCAAGACATTTTAGAACGTTACTGCTTTTCCCGAATGCAAGATCATTTATAGTGGGTTTAAGGGCTCTGATATATAACGCTTCAAGAATTTTTAATTTTATAATATTATTTTCATGTTGTATATTCTTTATATAGTCAACAAGATTGGAGAGGGACAGTTATGTTCTTTTATCAAATGTTTATATATAGCACTAGTATTATACAGTGAAGTTTTTGTTATGCTGTTACATAAATATAAAATCCCATTTATTGTTTTGGGCTCAAATCAAGTTATTAAGTTAAATCCATGTCCAAGAAACCTATATCTAAAATTTCAAGTGTTTAGACCAATAAATTGTCGGAGGAGTTTGGTAGCGTTCTCAAAGGTCAAACTGTTGAACTTTGACCACTTAATCGCCAAATTTCTGGCAGAAAGCCGATCACATAGATTTTCTCAAATCTCAGTACCATGTATATCAAATTTCGAGTCTGTAGACTAAAAATTGACAGAGTGTTGCGTACACACACACACACACACACACACACACAGACACGTTCACTTTTATATATATACTTGCATTTCAGCTATTTAATTGCTTCCAACGAGAGCAATATATGACACAAAGTCGTTTTCAATGTGAGGAACACCAGCTCCTTAAAAAGAGGCACCCTGCATGAGGCAAAAACTAAAATTTGCCTTAGGATATAGAGGTTTCTTCAAGATGGGGTAAGAACAATCTAACTTAAATGTAGCATCAGAACAGATACTACTTTGGATAGTAGCCCATAAGACAGGCGCACTTTTCCCATTTAAAATCATTTAAACGAACTTTTTCATATACTAAGTCATGGATATGCGAGCGACTGCATGGAAGTTAACTAATTTGCGTATCCTGTTGACAAACGAGCGACAATAAATGGCTTATTTCCTCATTTGTTTTCTTATTTGATGATTCATTTCATTTCAATATCACACTGAATTCTATTATGCATAGTTTCTACATTCTGCATAATTGCGTAAAATTTGAAATAAAAACATTCTAGCATACCGATATATATATATATATATATATATATATATATATATATATGTATATGTATGTGTGTGTATGTGTGTGTATGTGTGGTGTATATATATATATATATATATATATATATATATATATATATATATATATACATATATATATATATATAGATGACTAGTCAGGGTTTCGGTGCTTTATTTCGTGGCGTTTCAGCATTCCGCGCTCAGTGGGGAAAGTTTCAAAATGTTTAAATATTCAACGGAACAAACATGGACAGCATAGAAGCTGTATTTGCCACCAGAAAACTGTCATCTGGGCAGAATAAAAAACAATCGCATTCATATTGTATGGAGAATTGGAAAAATAGGTACAAAAACTTTGGTGGGCAGAAAGCGCCACCTAAAGACAATATATATATATATATATATATATATATATATATATATATATATATATATATATATATATATATATATATATATAGCAATGTGGGTCAGAGACGTGGGCAGCATATAAAAGGCATCTCAAGTTATTGGAAAGGTTTCACCAAAGTTGTTATTCGGAGAATACTTAATATGGACTGGAGGACTCTAACATTCTTGAGGATCAAATAGTAATAGTATTGGAATTAAATCATTTAAAATCAGATGCGCTGGACTGGAAACTTGGTTAAGATGGAGGATAAAAGACTTCTTAAACAAGTGTTTTATGGCGAGATGGATGGGGGTAAAAGACGACAACATAAACCAAGGAATATGTTTAAGGATTCTCTGAAAAACAACTTGCAAATACTGGAGATGGGTGGACATAACTGGAATGCCCAAGCGAAAAATCGATCACTCTGGTGGAGAAAAAACATTAGAGAAATTTATAAGATTTTTAATGAGCAGCGTGTAGAGATTGGATTCTTAAAACGCATGTTAAGAAAGCAGATCGATAATATAATTCAGGGAAATTGCAGATATGTGGCAGATACTTTTTGTAAATTGCTCGTTTTGTTAATCATATGATATCACACAATCAAAGACAGGAACAACAGTCTTATGAGGAGGTTCTACAGCACACTTGGTAACGCTAAGATGTCATATGTGTGGTCTAATCTGCAAATCTAAAAGTGGCCTGACGCGGCATTCGATTATTCACAATATTATCAGACAATCACCTTTAGAAGAAGGAACATTTTTATGCCGCATTTGTGAACTTTCATGTAGAAATAAAGCTGGATTAAAGAGTCATCTACGTGGAGACGGGCGCAATAACACTTAAGGAAGAGACGGCAAACTTCTCTCAATAAGTAGAAATCATGATATATATATACACACACACACGCACACACACACACACACACACACACACACATATATATATATATATATATATATATATATATATATATATATATACCGTGGAAGCTAAAATAAGACTTCAAAAAGGCTATTTCATTTTACGTTACCATTGTTTCCATGTCCAGTCGAACAATTTCAAACATTATATCGTTTGAAAATTTTCCAAAACCAGCATTTCTTCAGACTTTATGAACAAACACATTTTGACAATAGAGCATTTTTAAAGAGAAAGAAAAAAGAATAATTCCCTTAACAGGAAAAACATGTAAGAAACATTTACCTTTACTGTAGTTACGGAAAAGCCCATTTAAATATTAATATATCGCCTAATTTTCGTATCTTTATTTAAGAACAGAGTTATGAGAAGTTTTCACAGAAAACCCTAAACCATCAAAAATTTTTTTTTTATATATCCCATTCGTTGAGTTCTTAAATGAGATCTCGTTGTTTCATTATTTCCCAATAATTAATTAAAAAAAAAAGAGTTTTTTAAATTTTTATTTCTATATTTATAGTATGGCCGTAACAACCTTGCAATAACGTTACGGTTAATTTTAGTTTCGTATTAGTGGCAAGTAATGTTTACAGATTATCGTTATTGTGGTACTTAGATTTAAGATAATTTTAGATTTAAAGTTTAATTGAATATGAGAATAAATAAAAAGGTTGTATTATATATATATATATATATATATATATATATATATATCCGTGTACAACATTTCGAGTTAGGTTTTCTAATCTATTTATTATTATTTAATGTTTTAAAATTTGTTGTCATTCTACTTGAATGTTTTCATATCGTTTCTAAAGAAAATTATGAAGGGAGATAATCCAATTATGTTGTTAATTGCTACTAGTTAATTCTGTTAGAAACTGGGTCGATTTTTATTTCCTATAACAGCTAAAGGGAGATAATTCAGGCTGTTTGATGTTTTCGGTTCATTGATTACTAGAAGGCGTCCGGGATTTAATAATTATTTTAATCAGATAGATCCAGAACGTGCAACGATGGTTTATTTAACAAATTAACGATATACATTATGTTTTTAATCTTTAAAAATTGGTTTTTACCCATGGGTTTAACTCACATATGTTATTAATCACTTATGCTGCTCATGTCTTATAATTCCTGTGTTGTATTCTTGGGTATCTAAATAAAACATTATACATCCACTAATTATTATTCTGACAGCAAAACCACCCAATAGCTACAAATGTGTTACACTTCGATGAGAAGATGTCTACTCCTGCATTTATGGGTAAAAACATTTAGAATAGGGAGTAAAGTGAGAAAATAATTAAATCAGCGTGGATTCTACCAACTTAAGATGTGAGATGACAAAATCAATTAAACTAATTTTCAGCCCTCAAATTGCTAATTTAATTTTTAATAAAAAAATAGTTTAATTATTAAGTTGTTTTATTGATTTGAAGAGGGTATCACTTATTTCACCGTCAATACTGCTACAACTGAATACAAAAATGCTCACCGTTAATGAGAAAAATTCCATTTTTAGATGAGCTTTATACTTTATTTATATTTCTTATCCGGTTTAGAATAATAGAAACTATATTCGAATGTTAGATTTGCATCCTTCATTTAGATTATAACAATTCTAGCTATTTAACTCTACATTAAAATTTAATCCTAGCATCCGATGATCATTATTATTGTAAAAAGTAATACCGCAGTTACATTTAAGGCGTGATAACAAAAAATTATTCCTGTGAAGACATCCTTGTATGGCATCGAGTCTTTTATTCAAAATTTCCTCTTTGGAATTCACTATGTAGAAGGCTTCCAATAAACAGATTGCACCTTTTTGATTTCCTGGGGCTGTACTTCCTCCCCCGTCTACTACTGACCATTTTAATTCAAAATGTTCATTATTTCTGTTAAGTTCCCTAACCCAATCACCTAATGCAGTTGTATTGCTCTTTTTGTTTTATTTTTAATGCTAATTTTTTTGTACCCCCCCCCGCTATCATTTACTCCATTCCTTTTTAAATGATACTACGTGGTTTCTATATCTGTCCTTAAAACTGTTCCTGTGGCTCCCAGATATATTTTCTTAGTGTTGTCGGTTTTTATCTCGCATTTATACACTATTTCTGAGGTTAGACATTTCCCATCCAACGGACAATTTCTAGGTATTCTGCAATTACATTTTCTGATACTTTCGTTTGATGCTAATTCGTTATTGTTCCTTATTTTGCTGATTTTTCTATTGTTGGAGCTGGACATGGAAACAGTAGTAACGTAAAATGAAATACACTTTTTGTTGCCATCAACACCTTTTGTGAAGTCTTGATTTTGCTTTCACAGTATATAAATGCTCAATCATGAAATATGATAATTTTGTAGCTTACTCCTTAAGTCAACTCTTTTTGGCTTAACACTCATTGGTATATGAAAACTTACTGAATCACACGAACTCAGTATATTACATATAAGTCTATGTCTCTCTCTCTCTCTCTCTCTCTCTCTCTCTATATATATATATATATATATATATATATATATATATATATATATATATATATATGGATGTATTATATGACCTTGTTTATGTGTCTAGGAAAAAGTATCCATTAAGCTAGAATTAAAATTTAATATATACAGTCATTTGATATGAGGCACACATTCGATTTTGTTTTTAGCCAGTAAAATAGCTGCTGAAGGATTGAAAATTAAAGGAAAAGGCACTGATTTTGGTCTGGCGTGAGTCGACTATACCCGTTTATTTTTTGCACATGCGCTAAGTCAAAGTTATAGGTTAAATACTATTATTTTTTGTATACGCATGCATAATATGAAAGTTTCATCTAGCTGTTGCAGATATTGACGGTGTAACACTCCATGAAAACAACACCTGTCATGTACTTGCACCAGAAGCATTCCTCCATATAGAAAGAATGAACCGGTCAGTATTCACTGGCGCCTGCTAAACGTTTTCGAAGCCCATGCAATTGATAGTTTGTACACGTGTGTGATTTTAGTTTGACAAAAATTATTGCCATTCATTAATCGTGTTAAACTCTTGGATGTAATACTTAAAGAGTTACATTTAAACAAGCGACGTTGACAGAAACGAACCACATTCTTATGAAATTCAATTACTTTCAATCCGATCATCCTATCCATTGTTCACGACAAGAAGTTCGTCTCCTGAGTTTAATTTCTGTTTCATTGCATCGAGATATTTCCATACGTTGCCAGGTGGCCCCAAGGTGGTCGTTAGAAGAAGCCAAACATCGCTGAATGTAAATATATAAAATCTCTCCGAGCAATTACAGCGATGAAATGGACATTGTAAAGCATCGCGTCGTTACAATAGATGACGCGAAGCGTAACCACGGACCAGTTGATATAAAAACTAAACTCTTTATTGAGACAGCTTTGTTTGGGTTGAATAAGTGTTGGTGGCGTATGAATTGTTGGATAATCCGTCTCTGAAGTCTAATTAGAGTTATATATGGATTTTTCCCCGTCTCTGAGACGCGTCTTTGCATAGTCGTCTCGGATTTAATCATTTGTATTTATTGCAGTGTTGATGACAGCAAAAACCGTAAAAAGTCAACAAATTCACAAAAATCAAGAAATACGTTTATGGATTTTTAGGATAAAATTTGGTTATTTGTAGTATTTGAATTCTTTCCTACTACTGTTCTCATCTCAAGTGTTATTTGAACAATGTTTCGGTCGATGTAACCATCCGATTTTCCTTAGGTGTATTTTGTCGAACTCGGGAATGTTTCTGTCGATCTCGGGTATTTGGACGGACTTTTGAATGGAACCCTTTATTTTCTTCATGCATGCTCTTGTTCCGTCAGCAATGACTAAATACAGGTCCGAATTTATTCGAAATTATATTTGAGTTCGCCCACACTGAGAATTGAACCTTCAACCTTCAGGAGAATATCATTTTTACAATTGACTTTTCCGAGTACTTTAATCACTGCGTCACGATTCAATTCTATTAAAAACTTCTAGCCTTTTCAGGTGTATCTTGTCGAACTCTAGAATGCTTCTGTCGAACTCGGGGATTTGGACGAGATTTTGAATGGGATCGTTTATTTACTTCACGGGGTTAACTTGCCCTTGTTCCGTCAGCCATGGCTGGATACAGGTCCTAATTTATTCACAATTGTATTTTTCGGTCATCCACACTGAGACTTGAATCTTTTGACTGGATAGAGATCCTAAGTAATTCGTGACGAATTAAAAAAATACGCAGATGTTCATTTTAAAAATAGAAAGAATTAAATGATCCTAATTATGATATAATAAAATTATTAATTTTTATGTAAATTATAAAATTATTAATTCCATCTACTAACTAACTAATGAATTAATTTTATTCAAACAATTTTCACTACATAAATATATGCAAATAATAGGGGGGAGGAATAAGTTCAATCCAGCGACTGACACCCTTTCTAACTCAACAATAAACAACAACATATGCAAATAATAAATAAAATATTTATCAATATTCAAATTTTATTTCTAGCTGCAATATTTTAAGTCTAAAAAATTCTTATTTTTTACTTGACTAGAATATCTTGTTCTTTACTTTTCCAGGTTGAATTTCTTGTCCTTTACTTTTCCAGGTTTAATAAAATCTTAAGAATATTACTTTTTATGCGCGCATTTTTCCATATAATTACAAATGAAAGATGCTACTGTTGAATGTGAACGGGACTCATTGAAAAAAATGTATAATGATCTCATGGAATCTACGAAATATTTTAATCAATAAAGTGAAGTTATTTGTTATATCGTTTTTTTTACAACATGTGTGTTTCCACCTATTAAATACTAACGTTTTGTATTCCTCAAATTTTTAATAACTGAACATATTTATTCACGGGACAAATTTTATTTTTAGTTTATTTAATAAACTAGTTTTCAAATATTAACTTGTATTTACATAGTTTGATTTTTTTTTACTAGGAATTATTACTTATCAAGGCCCGAAGGCTACTCGAAGATAAGGTTTAATGAATAAATGATGGTAGCGTACTAATCGTTATTGATGGACCTTGTGAACAACTTGATTATTTAAGGAGACAGTTCAACAAGAACTTGTTTACATAGGACTTGAAGGCTTCGATATTGTAGTACGCTGGGAAGTAGTCCACTGGAACAATGTTCTATAGGCAGGTAGTTCTAGGACATAAGCTTTGTTCATGGAGCCTGCGTTTAGATTTGGGCACAGATAGATGGTGGGGGAAATTGTTGAAAACGGTTTTAGTTAGTCGAGTGTTTTTTTGTGAATTATCTTATGGAATCTAGGAAATATTTTAATCAATGAGGTGAAAATTATTTTTACACTTGTTTTTTTTTTTTTTTGTAACGACATATCACGTTCCAATTCATCAAATACTAACGTTTAGAAAGCGTTGGTATGAATCAAATTTTCAATAACTAAAAGTATTTATTCACGGAGCAAACTTTGTCTTTCGTTTATTTACTGTATTAATTCTCAAATATTTACTTGTATGCATGGAGTTTGATTATGTTGCGTGTGTTTTATTTGTAGACAGTTCAAAATGTTCTCGTACGTAGACATGCTTATCATTGAAAATTGTAGTTTACACGCATTTGCTTGCATATATAACAAAGAAAAATTGAAATGTGTGCGCATTCATGATTCTCCGCATATTTACCAGTAGAAAGTATAATGCAAATTACAAGGGCCAAGAACAAATGAAAACAACGGAGAAGACAAAAAAAAAAAACACAAACAAAAAATATCGATGTAAATTAGTATTTGGATCATTTAAATTATTACAATAAATAATATTCTCATTTTTTTTTTTGTAAATATGTAATTGGCACAATGCCAGGAATATTAATTGATATTTTGCCCATCTGAAGACAGCTACTTAGTGAGGGGCGATAATAAGAATAGAATTTGAATAACTTATCGATCATAAATAACGAAACCAGAACAATGTACGCCTATGGATTAAATGTTCGAAATTCCGTACAGATTCTTGACAAGACGAACGCGAAAAGATCGGTGTTTACATTGACTCAAACTTCGTGAGAATAACATACAAGATGAAATCTTTATCCGAAATAATTCAAATTATAAATGAATAATTCTGGACTAAAATATTCCGAAACATGAGTCAAATAGCGTGATTTAATATACTCAATTAAAAAAAAAACATTGTTGCCTCATTTTTTTTTACATAGGCATAACCACTTATCAAGGCCAGAGACCACTCGAGGATAAGGCTTAAGAGTGTACAGTAGTCAATTGGACAATATAGTAATCGTTAGTAATGGAAATTCGGTAAATTTGTTAACTTAAGTGGAACGCCTCATCAGGAACTTGCTTACGTTGGATTTGAAGACAACCATATTGTAGTCAGCTGGAAAGCAGGAAAGCGGAAGACAATTCCATAGGCGTGCTGTTCTAAGAAAGACGCTTTGTTCATGGAATCTACGTTTAGGTTTAGGCACAGATAAAGAGTGGGAAGAATTAAGTATCAAAATGCTTTTATAAAATTGACAATCGATTACCAAGGCTATCAGTCATAAAAGGTAATCTTCCTCATGGATGTGAACCAGTTCAAACGACTGATACAAGTAAGAATCTCCAACGGCAGTATCTACCTTCTAATACTATCGCAGAAATAAAAATAAAGTGTAGATGTGCACCGGAGGACTAGTTACTTTTTACTAATATGTGATTCTGCAATCTTAAACACTCTCTCCTGTGATGGACCGATGAAATTGTCCTTCAGCCAGATGAGGAGTTACACAACCGACTACGCCGTCTGCGTATTTCAATAATACATTGCATCGTTTTTATCCGACTAGTTCAGCTTGAAATATTTTAAACTGTTACAATGATAATGCACAAGACGATGCAAGAAATAAGAAACACGAAAAAAAAAGCATAGATCATTTTGTTTCTAAAATGGTATAACGTTTTTTTTTCTAATGACAAATCCTTGATAGCCTTGTTACCCGGCTAACAATTTAATAAAAACATGTTTCGGAATATTTTAATCAAGAATTCGCTATTTAAACACAAAATTTGAACCTTAACAAATAAATCAAATTGAACAACAAAAAGAAGAAGAAGAAGAAGAAGAAGAAGAAGAAGAAGAAAGCATTGTACAACAAGCCGTGTAACGAAACAGGTTTATCTGTTTATATCCACATACAGTTAAAATATCTGTTCAAGGCCGTTTTATACCCGAGTATGCCAGTCATCGTCACAACTTTCTCTTGCAGGTGGTTTCATGGTCGAAAAACACAGATAGACACTTTGCCATTTCTATTATTAAGTCGAAATCTTCGCTAGTACATATGCGAAGAACACAAACTGGCGCTAGAGTGGCGTCTCCTTAGAAAGTAGATTCGAATTCCCGTTAATTCTGTTACACGCTTGAGTCAACACTAAGCGTCCGCCGTTGATTAAATCAGAATAGATTTAGTCTTTTGAGTCACTTCTTGTACGTAAGTCTCGCGAGACCTGTTACCATTCTGGTTGATACCGTTAAACATGTACGACGTATACTATTTTTTGTAGATAAGGATCTGTTGCTTGAATGGAATACTTACAAATGAGCCTTATCAGATAAAAGGCTGAAAGTTTTTTACCATTAGCTTGAGAAACTATGACAGCGTGGCGTGTCGTAATTTAAGGGAGCTAACTCCGATAGGAAATGCTGATGGATACAAAAGGGAGATTATTATGCCTGACTGATTAGGATTTCTAACTGAAAAAATCTTATTTCGAGTAATATTTAATTATTTTTAAAAATTTTTTGTTGCACATTTTATTTAATGGGATTCATTTTTTTATTTGAAAAGATGCATCAGTGTTGGAACGTGCTTTCTTTTTACTAGGTTTACTTGAGCACGGTGCTAAAAGAAAATGGTGACCGACACGAACACGCGTCCTTGCTTATTTTGTTCGTCATTCAGTGAAGACTAGTCAAGCGAATAATAATATTTTTTTTTTTTACCTGACGAAACATAAAACGATTTTTTATACTATAATTTTACGAATGTTCTTTTGTGTCTTATTTCTTCCATATGTCTCACTTATTTAATTGTAACACGTCTTAGATTTTTTTTCCCGAATATTTATGTGTGTTGCATGTGTCTTTACGCACGTACGGATGTGTGTGCGTGTGTGTGTATTTGCTATCGTTCTTAATTTATATAAATTATTGAAAACGTCTTTTTTTCTACTATGTATTTATGCATGTATGTGGATTTATGCGTGTATAGGAAGGTGGAAATCGAGTAAAGACATGAGAGAAAGGGGAAAATTTGATAGATAGATGGTTGATAGACAGTGGTGATGTCGAAGAAAGCACGCAATTAAAGCAAGAAGAAAATAAAAAGAAGAAAAGAAAGCGATGAAAAGTGTGTTTATTATCTGTATTGTTTTTATTCATGTTTATTTTATTTGTTGTTTCGCAAAGCATTGTTTTTTCAAGCAAATGCCTTACAATATCTTTCCACCCGGATGTGTGTTGATATCTGTGTCACACCTATACATACACCCGCACACAGAGCAAGCTCATATAAGTGAAGTTAAGTATAATCTCTTTGCTACCTACTGTGGCGTTACCTTGTCCGGCGGATTACTTCAGTAAAGAATCCCTTAATCAGCTTTGTGTGCACACGGCACCATCTTAACTGCGATAAGAGCAACCGTATACACAATAAAAAAAAGGCGATAAGCATGGCCTTTTAGCCATAAGCCAGGGGTTTCTTTTCTCGACACAAAAAGCCAACAGAGTCTAAGTTCATTTTTATTTACTGGGTGATGTATCTGGTTCTGTGTAGTTCTAAAAGGCTTTTACCTCTCCCTTTGAGAAAACGGTAATTTATACTAATTGTCCGAGGCGACCCAACCGGGGAATGCTGCACGGGTATATTTTCCTGCGGGCCTGAGTGCTCTTCCTCTAATCGTTTTTTTATGTCCTATTTTCTCGATCCTTGTGTCACATTATGCGGCCGTGGGAGGGCGATAAATAACGATGCGGCCGTGGGAGGGCGATAAATAGCGATGCTGCACGGGTATATTTTCCTGCGGGCCTGAGTGCTCTTCCTCTAATCGTTTTTTTATGTCCTATTTTCTCGATCCTTGTGTCACATTATGCGGCCGTGGGAGGGCGATAAATAACGGCACGAGATGCGAAACTAGATCTGTTTCAGATCGATACACGATTTTCCGACGCCCCTCGATGACATTATTACGACAACAAAAATATTGGCCTCCAAAAGCGGTTCTGTTTGTTCTTGACATCTTCTTTGACTGGATAAGACAGAAACACGAGAGAAGACATGTTGACCTTTTCAAGGGATCCACATAGCGCTTCAATGGATTCTTCTTGCATCACCTCCATCTGTCCCGTATTTATCTGCACTAAAAACAGAAACAAACAAAAAAAAAACAAAAAACAACAAACTTTGGAATATCCCTACGGGGGAGAAACCCGCAGTTGCAACTGACACTTTCCCCATAACTATCCTCCTCCTACTCCCCCGTCTACCGTTTTTCCAAATTCTCCCTTGCTCTATCATTATATAATGCCACCATTTCCTTGTAACTTTGTAGATATACTACTCTTGTTATCAACTTGTACAATTGTATATTACAGATATGATTTAATACTTATACTAGCATGCTTCCCGGCGTTGCTCAGTCGTAAAATACACTTTATAACGACATTTTAATTTATGCAGATTTCGTATTTATTATCATTTCTCTACTGATTATTTATTGTATCCACTATATAGTTGTAGTTTCAAAAGTTAAAAATATATAATTTAGATGCCATCAGCTAGAATCGAACATATAGCTCACTAGCGTTATTTGCTAATAACTGGGCTAACGCATAAACACATTTTACACAATGACCGACTTAAACGTATATATGTATATTTTTGCATGCGTAAAAGATACACATTAGTTCGACTCACACCTGCCAAAATTCAATTTTTCAAATTTACACATTAGCAGCTGATTATTGGAATCAAATTTGTTCCACACGTCCGAATAGCTTATATAACAAGTTTAAAGTCTTCAGACCAAAAATTGACAAAGTAGCTTGGTAGAGACTGTTCCGCACACGCATGTACAGATAAAGTCACCTTTTGTACTACGTATTTATTATTTATATAGAGCTAATTTTCTCTGGATTAATATATTGTACCTAATATATAATAGTAGCCCCTCGGCGTGACTAGCTTACAAAACACGCTTTAATATGATACAATATACGGCATTAAAAATTAGTAATGCAGTACAGTAAATATTGCACATGTATATAATCAAATAAAATTTAAATAACACCGTATCCTGGGGTTCTATTGCATTTTAATTCATGCAGATTTCGTATTTATTATTATTATTATTATTATTATTATTATTATTATTATTATTATTATTATTATTATTATTATTATTATCATCATTATCATTATTATCATTATCATTATTATCATTATCATTATCATCATTATCATTATTATTATCATTATCATTATTATTATCATTATCATTATTATCATTATCATTATCATTATTATTATCATTATCATTATTATTATTATCATTATCATTATTATTATCATTATCATTATTATCATTATCATTATCATTATTATTATCATTATTATTATCATTATCATTATTATTATTATCATTATTGTTATTGTTATTATTATTATCATTATTGTTATTATTATTATTATTATTATTATTATTATTATTATTATTATTATTATTATTATTATTATTATTATTATTATTCTATTGGTTATTATAGTGTACCGAATATATAGTAGTGATTTAAAATTTAAAAAAAATATTACTTGGATTCCATCAGCTAGAATCCAAATCAAAATCAAAATATATAACAGACTTATTTGTTACCGTCTGACATAAATCTATACGCATACAAACCATTTAAAAAATGTTGTTAAAGAAAACGAAGTACTCTCAAAAAGTTTCCAGACTTTTTTTGTATGGGCACATTTATTGATAGTACACACGCGAAACTCCCATTGAAAGTAATCTCCTCCGGCTGCAATGCATATGTTGTACCGTTCTAAACAAAATTAGGAGGTATCATAGAAGTCTCTTTGTTTTTAGCTTGTCAATGACCCGTGTCACAACCTCTTTCATCTCCTCAATAGTTTCATAACAAAAACCTCTAAGGATTTCTTTGAGCTAAGAAAATAAACAAATGCTACAGAGAACAATAAGAAAAGGTCACAGAGAACAAGGACTGAGCAATAGGGAGAATGAGGAACTGCCTTTGTGTCCCTCTCGGTAAAATAATCTGTGATAAGGAAGGAGTTGTGGACTGCTGTATTTGCGTTATTCTTTGCATCTTCAGTTCCTAGCAAATGATTGTGTGTACAGTTCTTACACTGATACCAAACTGCATTTTATAGACACACGACGACCATTACCCATGAAATTCTTTATTTGGCCAATCAACTATAGTGTTTTGACTTACTTACATTCCCCTCATTTCTCATCATCCCTCGGAGACTCCTTTCCTTTCTTAAATCTCTTGTGTCACTAAAAATCTGATGCTCGGTTCATGCCATACGTTGTTGGTGTATTTTTCCAAGTTTAAAACAAAATTTTACTGCATATATTCTAAAATGCCCCCACGTCCAGATTGCATTTTTGAAATTCACCAGCTGTGACAATCCAACTCTAGTATTACATTTCCTACTGTGGCTGTTGATTTGAGTTTCTTCTATTCCCCCCCACATACATATATATATATATATATATATATATATATATATATATATATATATATATAGGCAGCCTGCAATATATATATATATATATATATATATATATATATATATATATATATATATATATATATATATACCTATTTACTATGCCTCCCCACGGGACAGAGTTAGACACCAGGGTCGTTTTTTAACGTGGAGAAAAGGTACAAAAATAAAAATTGTCTCAGTCGTGAAGGATTTCTCCTCCACCAAAAGAGAACAAGAAATAGAAGTGCAGCATCTGAAGAACAGATACTACACTTTGATCTTGACCAAAAATGCCAAGAATGCAGTCTGCCTAGCGTTTAGCGTATAATTAATTTTCTCCAATAAATGACGTTATCTACTATGACATCATACATGACGTCATAATGGCGTCATAAAACACACACACACACACACACACATATATATATATATATATATATATATATATATATATATATATAAATGATATGATATGACGTCCTTAAACAAAACAAACGGGCAGGAAATACGGATTTATCATAATATATATATATATATATATATATATATATATATATATATATATATATATATATATATATATATATATATTGTACTTATTATGTTTTGGATCATTTCTAACTCAGTAATTAATTTTATTGGATCGAGAAAGAATTGGCTGATGTGGATTCCATAGTTAGTGTCGGCCCAAGTATTTTCAAATTCGTCTGGATTCATTATCGACAGATTTCTGATTATTTATGGAAGTGAGAATTTATTAAATTTTATTTTATTGATATTTACTTTTTGTTTTAATTAAAAATAATTCTAATATGTTTATGAGTATTTATCGTGCGTTCGAGATTAGACGTAGTGTCTGTTTAAATTAGTATATATATATATATATATATATATATATATATATATATATATATATATATATATATATAAGCATCCAGATGTTAAACGAAATATAATCAAAACGGTCTTGAGACTCAGTCGAAAATACTTGCAATAAACAACCAAAAGAAGGAATAGACGGATCAAGACGATTATCCAACATTTTTGTATAGATTAAACCGAGAAATATGAACAACAATTCGAAAAATTGAAAAATTATAACAAAAGTTTATTAAGCAAGAACACTCCGTGCTAATCAACAATGCACGTTTGAATGAAAACATGCTGCCTTAATACACAATACGTGGGTGTATATATATATATATATATATATATATATATATATATATATATATATATATATAGCAAGTTGTAAAATATATATGACGATTAAGCTACACTGAATATTCCGCGTTTCGTCCACTCTGAGACTCTTCAGGCTGATGCGCATAAGCCTGAAGAGTCCTAGAGTGGATGAAACGCGGAATATTCAGTGTACTAACTAGCTCTACCTACGTATTGAACACTTTTGAAGTAAATTTATACTTTCGTATATTGATTTTATGTGAGTAAATGAAGTAGTTATATATATATATATATATATATATATATATATATATATATATATATATATATATACGTGTTTATATATACGAATCAGAAAAGAGATAAAACGTTTTAAATTCTTCCATACTAGGTTTTAAATTTTTTTAAGGTTATGCGGATTTAATCGGCTTCAACATTATGCGAGAAACCATTACTTATTAATGCTTATTTAATGATAAAAACTCTCTGTCTCATATTGAGGGATAATCTTCAAAGAAAGGTGCCACATTAAAGAACCGTAAATATATAGTAATGGTTTACGCAATTAGACTGTTGACAGCCAAGTATTTATGTCACCATAAAAAAAAAATAAAACAAAAAGCGAAACGCACACAACATATATACTAATACTTGCTAGGCTACCTTGCATTGTCCGGGCCATACCGAAATCAGTAGAACACGTTACATTGTGTTAATCTTATAGTTTTTACCCACAAGTATAAAATATTGTTAATATAGAAATGAAAAAAAATATAAGTAAGAAAACTTTCGCAACACTATTTAAAGTGCCAAATAAAGTTAAGGATGTCTCCAAAGCACTAAAGAATAACTATTTTCTCCCGCTTTTCTGGTATAAAAATCACAATATTTAAGAGACGATACATAAAAGCCAGAGTTTACGTCTCTAATTTTTAATAATGTTAACTTATTTTCAGATCTGTATTAAGATATGATAACATTTAAAATTGTTATTATTGTTTTGATTATTCGGATAATTATTCGCATTTTGGGTGTTATTGGCACGACGTTTCTGTCGATAAATACCTCGACCGTCTATAGGTGTAAACTCCATTTTTTTCAACTAACGAAAAGGAGGTAAGCTCTGTATTGTAAGAAAAGGGACCTTGAGTTTTAGGGTGTGCTCGTAAATTTAAAAAAAAAGTCAATTTTCAGGGGTCACTAGAATACTTTTTAAGACTCCCATGATTCAATTTTTAACTGAATTCTTCCGTTAATCTATTTTACATAGGCATAACCACTTATCAAGGCCAGAGAGCACTCGAGGATAAAGGTTAAGAGTGTACAGAA
Organism: Euprymna scolopes; assembly: GCF_053919585.1. Taxonomy (NCBI): domain Eukaryota; kingdom Metazoa; phylum Mollusca; class Cephalopoda; order Sepiida; family Sepiolidae; genus Euprymna; species Euprymna scolopes. The sequence goes on along the minus strand of NC_136489.1, from coordinate 111,400,404 downwards.
GTCAATTGGTCAATATAGTAATCGTTAGTAATTGAAATTCGGTAAATTTGTTAACTTAAGTGGAACGGCTTATCAAGAACTTGTTTACGTTGGGCTTGAAGCCAACCATATTGTAGTCAGCTGGAAAGAAAGAAAACGGAAGACAACAATGGTCACTATAAGTGGAATAAACCTTTTACGAAAATGTGGATAAACATCTTACATGTGTTTTCGTTCTTTTTCTAGAAAAAAAAGTTAAAGGGAGGAAACTCTAAGAGAAAAGAGGGATTTTTTGGGATCATCCCTTTTGGTTTGGCTGTATTTTGTTTTGATGCTCATCTTAGTCAAATAATCTGTGACTAGGGATGACTTGTAGACTGGTGCATTCGGAAAAACTTCGCACTCATCTTCCGCATCTTCAGTTCCTCGCGAATAATTGTGTGTACAGTTCCCACGCTGACATCAAACTGTGCACTTATTGTATATATAAAATTAAGACGATCCTTATCAATGAAATTCCTTATTTGACCAATCAACCATGATCTTCTGACTTCTGATACTCACACACTTCTCATTGTCTCTCAAAAACACCCTGTCTTCCTTAAATTTCTTATGCCACTCAAAAACTGATGCTTGATTCATGCAAAATGGCCCCCCAAAAATCTGAATTATTTCATACATTTTTGTGACATTTATTCCAAGTTTAAAACAGAATTTTATTGAATATCGTTCTTTTAAATTTTCCTCATGTCCAAATTGCAATTTTGAAATTCACCAGCTGTGAAAATCAAGCTTTAGTAGGGTGTATTCCAATTCCTGCTGTAGCCGTTTACAATTGTAAATCCCTATACAAAAAAGTCTATGAAAATTGTAAATGCCTATACAAAAAAGTCTATGACAATTGTAAATGCCTATACAAAAAAGTCTATGAAAATTGTAAATGCCTATACAAAAAAGTATATGAAAATTGTAAATGCCTATACAAAAAAGTCTATGACAATTGTAAATGCCTATACAAAAAAGTCTATCAAAATTGTAAATGCCTATACAAAAAAGTCTATGACAATTGTAAATGCCTATACAAAAAAGTCTATGACAATTGTAAATGCCTATACAAAAAAGTCTATGAAAATTGTAAATGCCTATACAAAAAAGTCTATGACAATTGTAAATGCCTATACAAAAAAGTCTATGACAATTGTAAATGCCTATACAAAAAAGTCTATGAAAATTGTAAATGCCTATACAAAAAAGTCTATGACAATTGTAAATGCCTATACAAAAAAGTCTATGACAATTGTAAATGCCTATACAAAAAAGTCTATGAAAATCGTAAATGCCTATACAAAAAAGTCTATGAAAATCGTAAATGCCTATACAAAAAAGTCTATGAAAATCGTAAATGCCTATACAAAAAAGTCTATGAAAATTGTAAATGCCTATACAAAAAATTCTATGAAAATCGTAAATGCCTATACAAAAAAGTCTATGAAAATCGTAAATTCCTATACAAAAAAGTCTATGAAAATCGTAAATGCCTATACAAAAAAGTCTATGAAAATTGTAAATGCCTATACAAAAAAGTCTATAAAAATTGTAAATCCCTATACAAAAAAGTCTATGAAAATTGTAAATGCCTATACAAAAAAGTCTGAGAACTCGTTGAAGGCACCTCGTATATTAGAAATTCAAACATGTTAAAAGAAACGCTCTAATGCATGCGAAAAGAAAACCGAGCAATTTATTGCGGCTTTCCAGAAATTCGAAAGCGACCATTTTTGCATAATAGTTTTATTATAAAAATTAATCAGACAAAAATTATTTTTGTTTCTGTATTTTTGAGATGAGGATTGATAATTCCTATCATTTGCCATCTTTGACTATGGTTCTCATCTTTTTCTTTTACAAGGTGGTCACCACTTATCAAGGTCCGGAAGCCACTCGGGGATAAGAGTTATTGCGTGTACAGTACGTTAGTGTTGAGATTTCAGTGTCTTACTTAACGGGGCGGTTCATCAGGAATTTGTTTATGTTGGACTTAGGTTGTAGTCAGGTGGGAAACAGGCAACCGCAACAGAGTTCCACAGGCGTGCACTTCTACGAAAGAAGCTTTATTTATGGAATCTACGTTTTGGTTTTGGCACAGATAAAGAGTGGGGAACATTTTTGACAGTGGGTTCAGCTAGATGGGTGTTTTTCATGAAAGATTAGCGAGGGGGAGACCAGAGATTAGAGCTCAGACAAGCACTTTCCGTGGAAGTAACGATAAAACAAAGACAGGCTGGCAACGTCTCTCCTGTGGGAGAGAGGTTGCAGGGAAGAGAAAAGGTCATCCTCCACTAAGCCACGAAGTCTATTTTGTACTCTGTCAAGGCAGGATAGGCTGTTTTTAGCAGCTTCTGCCCAGATGTGGCAGCAGTACACCATCATTGGACGTACTTGGCTTCAGTGTTATTTTTACAACGTTGTGGTAGACAGAACCACTAAATTACTTCGGGTGTATATTGACGAACTCAGGAATTTTTCGCACTCTCTGGAAATTCCGTGCAGATTCCCGAGTTCGACAAAAAGATTCCCAAGTTCGACAGTATAAATAGAAAGCGAATCGGAGAGTATATGGAGTGAAACGTGAAAATAACACTAAAGATGAGAGCAGTAGTCCGAATTATCCAAATGAACCATTTTTATTACGTTACGTTTAGCGAATTATTTTGATTATTCAATATATTCTTTTCATGGAAATTATTCTTAGAACCTTATGGTCGACGTTACCCCAGACCTTCTTCAGTCCAAATAAGCCAAATAATACAACTAATCAATTAAAGTAATGCGAATTATTCATCTCCATCACAAAATTCCCAGATAATTACATTACTTATTCTAAACTGTATTAACACAATTAATGATTTGCTATTGTTCAATGAGACATCAGCAACTAACATTGTTGTTCTTACATATCGACAAATCATCAATTCAGTAAGTTTTTTTTTTCAATCACAGCGCTAGAAATAATCAGTATTGATATCTGACTCTAAATAAAAAGCAAAACATAACATTTCTCATTTGTTTTGTCCTCATATTTTCTTTCATACTCGAGACACGTCAATACGTTCTGAAAAAGTTAGTCTTGACCCTTTGCTGAAGAACATCAACAGACGCAATATGAAACCACTAAGGAAGAAAGGAGAACATACACAATGTTAAACGAATACTATCGCAAAATAGTACATCCTTTTTCTAACGTTCAGGTACAAACATGGTATTATGCTTATTCCATTTCAAAATTGCGAACGAAATAACCTCTCTAGCTCGTCCTGGTGCTACCAGATCAGGCTGTCTACTGACTTCCTGAGATGAAACGCACCTACATAGATGTCTTTGTTTTTTTATTCCCTTTTGCAAAACTTAGTCATGTTCTGCGAAAACAAAAACAAAAACAACATTCTCCTCCCCTTCCCCCCCTCGTTTTCTTTTTCCTTCACCTCCTCACCCCTTTTTTTTTTTTTTTTTTTTTTTTTTTTTTTTTTTGCCTAGTTGGTAGGGCGATAGAACATACCAACTGCCCCCCTGCAGAGGGTAAAAATCCTTCAATGGGACCACCAGTTGACCGTTGGTGGCAACCCGTAATGCATTAAGAACGGGATCCTGGTGGTTGAGTGGAACATGCCTAGGAAATAATAACATGATACTACAACACACCACTTTGGCCCTTACTAGGCTAGACGGGAGGTTGGATAGGCCCGATCCAATCAATCGGTTGGTCATGACAAGCACTAATTCAGACAATCCAAACAAAAACACACTAACACTCAACATAAACAATAAACTGAGTTAATAAGCGATGGCTGAAGGGTCAATCAAGCTGGGAAAACGGTAACCATCAGGAATAATAAAAATACAGGGAAATCCCATACTTGGGTGGGCATAACCATATATTGTGAATGCTTGGAAACCTCCCCATGTTTGAGTATACCAGCTATGTAGCCCTGGAGAACCGAGGCGAATGGGATTTACCCCCTCATAGTTCTTCCCCATAAGGGGCTCCGAGGAGGGTGGGGAGCATGGCTGATGAATTTTTCAAAAATTATTATGAATGCCAAAAAATCCAAGAGACCACACACAGAAATAGACTCTGACAGCGACAATGAAGATACAAACTTTCCAAGATTCATCGTGCTAGAAGCAACGTCTAATATACCGTTAACTAAAATGTCACCCTTCATTATCCAAAAGGTAATATCAAGCAAAATAACACCTAAAAATGTCAAAAAATTAAGGAATGGTACCATATTGGTAGAAGTACAAAATAAAAAACAGGCCAAAACTCTACTTCAACTACAAAAATTGCATGAAACAAACATCAAAGCTTATCCACACCAAACACTAAACTACTCCAAAGGAGTCATAAAAAACCAGGAAATCTCCGTCTGCACAACAGAAGAAATCAAAACAGAACTAAAAAACCAAGGGGTCACAGATGTAAAAAGAATCACATTTAAAAAAAAAGGAGAGGTAATATATATAAACACTTATATATTAACATTCAATTATCCTCAAATACCAGAGACCATCAATATAGGTTATGAAAGAACGAAAATAGAACAATACATTCCAAAACCTTTACAATGCTACAACTGCCAAAAGTTTGGACATAATAAAGACCAATGTCTAAGATTCTTCACATGTGGAAACTGCAGTGAAAAAAACCCAGACCACGATGAAGAAGACTGTCCAAATAAAACCAAATGCACAAACTGTCAAGAAGAGCACCACTCTCACTCAAAACAGTGCAAAATATATAAGCAAGAGAAGGAAATAATAACAATCAAATATCAAAAAAATATAACCTTCCAAGAAGCCCGCAAAGAAGTCACAAATCGCACCAAAAACTCATATGCCACAATAACCCAACAAGCAAACAAAATGTACAACTACAATGAACTAAACCTTGCTCCAGAAATTGCAAACCTAGCAAAAGAACTAAAGAACATACTTGAAGAATTAAAATCTTTTTTATCAGAACTGAAAATAAATTCTAACAGCCAAATAAAAGTCAGAAACGAACAACCCAGTATAAAAGAAAACGAAACAAAGGAAATCAGAAAAACTTCCATCAATATTGAGGAATCAATCTCTAAAGAAATGAAACCTCCTCAATTATCAAAACGTGAAAGATCCAAGTCACTAACAAGGACAAAAACAGATGTTAAAAATAAACACACAACAACAGAAAAAATGGAAATAGAACAGAACAACAAAAAAACTACCCCCCAAAAACAAAATGACAAACAAAAAACAGAATTAGTATTAATTGAAAATGAAAATAAATTTGAACTAGTTGAAACTGGTAGCCAAAAAAGACAGTCAAGACAAAGTAAATCTAAAAGTCCCAGACCAAAACCCAAAAAAAGCCTCTCACCAGAAACAAGAAACAGACCATCCACTTCCAAAAGAAACACCCAAACTAACATCGAAACTATGGACGTAGACATAAACACCAACAGTCCAAAACCAAAAGAAAATATAAACCATGACTAACAAAATCCTACAGTGGAACATAAGAGGATTAAAAATTAATATCGAAGAAATGCAAATACTTATCAAATCCTTATGTCCTGCAATAATTTGCCTACAGGAAACACACTTAAAAGAAAATGACAAAATTAACATAAAACACTACTCAATATACAACCACATAAACAAATTATCATGCAAAGCCGCCGGTGGATCATCAATACTGATAAACGAAAACATTCCACACAGCAAAGTGAACTTAAAAACAAATATGCAAGCTGTTGCAATAACTGCAACACTACACAAAACAGTAACCCTATGCTCACTCTATATACCACCAAATGAAACAATAAACGAAACAGAATTAAACAATATAATCAAACAACTACCTAAACCTTTTCTACTGTTGGGAGACTTCAATAGTCACAATATATGGTGGGGCAGTAAAAAAAACAACAAAAGAGGCCAAACCATAGAAAAAATAATTAACCAAAATGATCTATGCCTACTCAACAACAAAGAGAATACATATATGCACCCACCAACGGGAACCCTATCAGCAATCGATATAACACTATGTGACCCAACTATATACATGGATTATAGCTGGAGAACACATAAGGATACATGCGGAAGTGACCACTTCCCAATCATAATAGAAAACGAGAATCCCAAGCCAGAAGACAAAACACCCCGCTGGAATTTACAAAAGGCAAATTGGGAAAATTTCCAAAATACATGTCAATACAGATTAATACCTGAAGCGAATCCTGACTTAGAACACATCACATATTTCAGCAACACCCTACTCACAATAGCCGAGGAGAACATACCAAAAAGTTCCACTACTACAAAATATAACAAACCCTGGTACAATAAAGAATGCAAAGAAGCTATAAGAGCCAGACGTGCAAACCTAAGGAAATTCAAAAACAGTCCAACGAAAGAAAATTTGGACACCTATAAAAACAGCAAAGCCAAAGCACGGAAAACTATCAAAGAATCAAAACGGAACTCGTGGAAAGACTATGTAACAAAAATTAATCAAAACACAAAACCCAAAAAAGTATGGGAGATGGTCAGAAAAATAGCAGGAAAAAATACAAAGAACCCTATTAAACACCTTATATGCGACAACACAAAGATTACCGACAAACAAAATATCGCAAATAAATTAGCAGAACAATTCTCAATGAACTCATCATCAAAAAACCAAAATAAAAAATTCCAAGCTATAAAGAAAAATGAAGAAAAAATAAAAATAAACTTCAAATCAAAAAATGAAGAAAACTACAATCAATTATTCAACAGTGCAGAACTAGAGGAGGCAATAAACAAATCTCCCGATACAGCAGTCGGCCCCGACGAGATCCATTATCAATTCCTCAAAAAACTACCAAAACCATCACTGGACTACTTATTACAAATTTACAATGAGATATGGATAACTAACAACATTCCAAAAAACTGGAAGCAGGCAACAGTAATCCCAATACCCAAACCAAAAAAAGACCATACAAACCCAACAAACTACCGACCCATTGCACTAACTAGTTGTTTGTGCAAAACTTTTGAGAGAATGATTAACGAAAGGTTAAATTGGTACTTGGAAAGCAAAAATCTAATTACAGAAAGCCAGTCGGGTTTCAGGAAAAATAGAAGCCCCACCGATCACTTAATAAAACTGGAAACACGCATAAGAGAAGCATTTGAAAAAAAAGAACATCTAATAGCAATTTTTTTTGACATGCAAAAGGCGTATGACACCGCTTGGAAATACGGAATTCAAAAAGACCTGTATGAACTAGGACTTAGGGGTAGAATGCCAGAAATTATCAGAAATTTCTTAACAAATAGAAACTTCCAAGTACGGATGGACAACACTTATTCAGTCCAAAAAGATCAAGAAATGGGGGTCCCCCAAGGCAGTATCCTGTCTGTCACCCTCTTCAACATTAAAATAAACAATATCATAAAAAACATAGACCCAGGAATTGAAAACGCCCTATACGTGGACGACCTACTTATATACTACCAATCTAAATATATACAAACAGCCGAACGCAAACTACAACTCTGTCTGAATAAAATAAACAAATGGGCCATAGAAAATGGATTTACATTCTCAGAGGAAAAAACTAAATGCATCCACTTTTGCAAATTACGAAAATTCCACCACGACCCCAACCTGAAACTGGATAACAAGAACATCCCACTCACCGACCAACATAAATATTTAGGTATTATATTCGATAAAAAATTGAACTTTATACCGCATATAAAATATTTAAAAGCAAAATGCCAAAAGACAATGCAATTGATCAAAGTCCTAGCACACACCGATTGGGGTGCAGACAAAGTCACATTATTGAAATTATACCAAACTCTAATCAGATCTAAAATGGACTATGGATGCTTCATCTATGGAGCAGCAAGGAAGTCCTACATAAAAGAACTAAATACAATCCATCATCAAGGATTAAGATTAGCCTTGGGAGCATTTAGAACCTCTCCAGTAGAAAGCCTCTATATAGAGGCCCATGAGCCTCCACTGATTCTAAGACGACAGAAGTTAGCGCTACAATATTACCTAAAGCTGGTATCGTGTCCAACAAATCCTGCATACCAATGTACCCTCCACCCACAATACACACATCTCTTCAACAAGAAAGAAAATATCATCAAGCCCTACAGCCTCCGGATAAAAAACCTTCTCACAGAAGCCCAAATGGACATTACAAAAATACATAAATATAACAAATCAAAAACTCCACCCTGGATGATCAAACAACCACACATAATATTAAAATTAAATAAATATCCCAAAACGAAAACCCACCCATCAACCTTCCATGAAGAACTACTTATCATCCAGAATACATACAAAGAATATACACAAATTTACACTGACGGATCAAAAGATGGAGATAAAGTAGGATGCGCAGCCATCCACAAAAAAATAAAACTAAAGAAAAGGCTCCCAAACGAATCTTCTATTTTCAGCGCAGAAGCAACAGCCATAGATTCGGCACTGAATATAATAACCAATGATGACCATCAAAAATATATCATATTTACTGACTCACTTTCAATACTCATATCTCTAAAAGAAAAAAAAATGACAAACCCACTTATTACAAAATTGCTAAACAAAATAGATGCCATAACCATGAAAAAAAACATTATCTTTTGCTGGATACCAAGCCATATCGGCATATACATGAATGAACAAGCAGATAAGGCAGCAAAGGAAACTCTGCAACAAAACCACATAAGTGGAAAAATCCCCTATACAGACCTAAAGACTAAAATAAACACATTTTTGAAGAGAAAATGGCAAGAAAACTGGAGCTCATGCACCAAAAACAAACTATTCCAAATAACACCAAATATTGGAACGAGAAACACCAAAAAGTTAACAAGAAAGGAAGAGGTAGTAATGACCAGACTGCGAATAGGTCACACTCACATCACCCACTCACATCTACTAAAAGGGGAGGAGACACCAAACTGTATAACGTGTCAAGAACCCTACACAATACACCATATACTGACAAACTGCATTGACCTTGAACAAATCCGAACAAAGTATTACCAAGAAAAAAATCTGAAAACAATATTAAACAAGATTGATCCCCAAAAAATTATCAATTTTCTGAAAGAAACTAAAATATACTCAAAAATATAAGGAAAGACCCCCCCCCCCCCCAAAAAAAAAGAAAAACCTTAAGAAGAACAAACCAATATTTAACACAACATAACGAACCTTTCGGCATTAAATGACCCCAAAGTGGTTGATATGCCGTAAAACAGAACAAACAAACAAACAAACTCTAGCTCGTCTGTAATTTCTATTATGGAACTTCACACAGCATTATTTTGGGCTCAGATGGATTTTGTGCTCAGAGGCACTGATTGAATGCCATGGTTCTTTAATGCGACAAAGGATTTATAAGACCATAAAATCCAAACTTGATCGCCCTTCAGGGATGTAGGACAGTGGATAGAGGTGTTGAGTCTCTACGGTATCCACGTCAGCATTGTCCTAAGATACTGATTTAAATTCTACCCAAACAGGCCAGAGGATTAGTTGATCAAAACGCGGTGAAACAACAACCATGGAAGGCGGTAATTACAGGAGATACTGTAACAAGACTCACTGTTCCTACTCCGCCACGATTAATCACCCGAAGAAGACCAAAGGAGAAGTTGGCCGAAACGTGGCGAAACAAGATCAACTATGAAGATGAGGGAACAGTCGGGGAAAAAATGAATACACGGAATGATCTCGTGAATATATTCTATTTATGGTTGTCTATGATTATTGTTTATTGGTAAACATTCTATTCAAGGTGAATATGTTACCCTTCTATCAACGCTGTGTTCCATTCTGTCAAAAACTTGACAACCGATAAGGTATGCTCTTATTTAATCATTTAATTTCGATTGAAGCCAGTTGAAGATAATAAATCTTAACTATGCGATGCACGAATTTTATACTTGACCTATTTTGGCAGACGGAGCTTTGAGATGTTACGGCGTGTAATCACGTATACGGAGATGTCTGAGATGACAACCATTACAAAATAATTTGTCTTTCAACGAACCAGGATACATCATTTCTGTTTCTAAACCTAATTCGCTTAAATAAAGAATAGTATCTTTCAAAAATATAAGAATTTCTAAAAACATCTTTGAATTCGAAACAATTCCTTCGGCTTTGGCCGTTGTAGATTCGATACATTTTACAAACGTATTGTGTTGTAATAGGGTGGCTTTGTAAGCAAAAAGTAAATAAATAAATAAATAAATTAAAATAAATAAAATAAAATAGATAGATAAAAAAAGAAAAGAAAAAAATTGTAAAAAGCGATTATGTGCACGGTTGTAGGTTAATGCATTTTTTTTTTACAAAATAGCCGGGCCCGTTTCCCGGCGTTGCTCGAGGAAATATAAAAGAACGCCAACTACAAAAATATTATTATCATTATTGAATTGCGAAGATATTCATTTTTTTCTTATATAAAATATAAAATGTTTATAGAGAAATATTGGAAAATGCTGATATAATTTGTTATGCAGTTTTTGCAAGGTTGCACTATAAAATTTTCGCCTTAAAAAAGACGAAATGATTCCATTTCCGTTCGATGAAAACCAATTTTCGTTTTTTTTTGCTGCAGAACATCTACTAGTTGGCCAGTTGTGTACAAATCCCAAGATCGATAAGATCTTTCTATCACGTCTGAAAGTGACAGATTAGATCTTTCTATCATGTCTGAAAGTGACAGATAAGATCTTTCTATCATGTCTGAAAGTGACAGATAAGATCTTTCTATCACGTCTGAAAGTGACAGATAAGATCTTTCTATCATGTCTGAAAGTGACAGATAAGATCTTTCTATCATGTCTGAAAGTGACAGATAAGATCTTTCTATCACGTCTGAAAGTGACAGATACGATCTTTCTATCATGTCTGAAAGTGACAGATAAGATCTTTCTATCATGTCTGAAAGTGACAGATTAGATCTTTCTATCATGTCTGAAAGTGACAGATAAGATCTTTCTATCATGTCTGAAAGTGACAGATAAGATCTTTCTATCATGTCTGAAAGTGACAGATAAGATCTTTCTATCATGTCTGAAAGTGACAGATTAGATCTTTCTATCATGTCTGAAAGTGACAGATAAGATCTTTCTATCATGTCTGAAAGTGACAGATAAGATCTTTATATCATGTCTGAAAGTGACACAATGGTCAACGAACGAGATCGGAGATGTGCCGCTGTACAACTCACGCTTTGTACCGATCCAAGTTATGACAACAGGGACATTGCCATACCATAAAAATGTATCGTTAAATTTCTACGAATAACAAGTGAGTGCTAAGGGTCATGAAAACAACGTTTCCGGCCACGATTAAAGTCTTTGGTGTGGTTTCCGATGAGGGCCACATTATTCCACATCATGCCACCTCACATCTTTCAAGTTGGCTTAAAAGTTGACACCAAAATGTACTTGGATGTGTTGAAGAGGGTGGTGATTCCAAGATGCAATCAGGTGGCCGTTGGCAAATCCTAGGTATGGCAGCATGACTCGGCACTGAGCCTCAAGTCCAAAGAGACCCAGACTTTGCTTTATAAAGAGTGCTACGATGTTGTATCCTTCTCCTACTGGCCCCTCTCCTCCTCTGACTTTAACCTTGTGGACTACTTCATATGGCCATACGTCGAGAACCTCACCAACATGACCTCCTACAATAGCAAAACCAGCCTGATCGCCGCCATCTGCAAAGTACTTGCTGAGCTTAGAAAAGTTATGCTCCCAATTCCGGGTCCGTATCGCGGTAGTGATTGAGGCTGAAGGCAGCTACATTGAATAGATGTGAGGTCTACTACATAATACCTGAATTGATTTTTCCAATAAAAGTTTTAAAATAAAGAGTGTTTTTTTTAGGGCGACAACTTTATCGAACTAGCCTGTATTGGAAGTGAAGATCTTTGTAGACTAAGGTAACTTTGTTAAAAATGGGATATGCATCAGGAACAATCTTTTGCAGTTACATTTACTGTGAACTGGAAGCATTTAATGTAACTTTACGTTTTATTTTTTCATCGTCAGTTATTCAAATTGTATTCTTTTCTGCTATAGTTGAATCGTTCAGAATTAATAGCATCCCTCATAAGAGAAATGCACTGTGGAATATAAAGTATTACTTTTTCCTTTGGCTGATGTAAAACGAAACCGTAAACACCCAAGATTTCAGAAAAAAATTCAAACGCCCTCCCTACTTTCCAGAGAAAAGAAGAAAGAAACACAATATTACGAAAACAGTATTCTTTTACCGTCAGCTCTTATTTCTACTTGACTGAAATTCCTTCCAGGTCAAGGTTGATTTAGTCATGCTAACCATGGTATTTGTCAATCGGTCACTCTCAGAATATGTGAACTATAATTACTGTCACTCAATTTCTCTCACCCACTAGAAGCTAGAAGTAATTGTAAGAGAGAAATAGCGACAGCTAAGAGAGAATATACTGAAGCCACCAGTAAACGCATCGAAGCACAGAAATTAGGAAACCGTGATTTATGGAAAATCTACAAGAATATAGTAAACAATGGGCAATCTACTATTTTTTTTTTTTTTACACAGTGATCACCACTTATCAAGGCCCGGAAGCCACTCAGGGATAAGGGTTATTGCAAGTACATTACGTTAGTGAGGAAATTTGCTGAAATGTTTACTTAAGGGGGCGGTTCATTAGGAATTTGTTAACATTGGACTTGAAGACAACCAAGTTGTAGTCCGGAGGGAAGCAGGCAGACGGAACAGAGTTCCACAAGCGTGCAGTTCTAAGAAAGAAGCTTTGTTCATGGAATCTGCGTTTTGATTTAGGCACAGATATAGAGTGGGGGAAATTTTTCACAGTGGATTCTGCTAGACGGGTGTTTTTCGTGAAAGATTGGCGAGGGTGGACCAGAGATTGGAATTCAGACGAGCATCTGCGATGGAAATAACGATAAAACAAGGACAGGCTCGCAACGTCTCTTCTGGGGGAGAGAGGTTGCAGGGTAGAGAAAAGGGCATCCCCCACTAAGCCACGAAGTCTATTTTGTACTCTGTCAAGGCAGGATAGGCTTCCTTAGCAGCTCCGGCCCAGATATGGCAACAGTACTCCATCCTTGGACGTACTTGGCTTTTATATAGATATAGAATTGCATCCGTAGTGAGATATCTTCTGGAGCGGTAGAAGGACCCCACCATCTTTCCAGCGACCTTGGCAACAGACTTGATGTACGTGTTCCATTTCAGATCAGGAGTAAAGGTCAAACCCAGAAGCTTGTCAAAACACGGGGCCTCACCCAGACGAGAGCCATCCATCACAATTGATGCCAGATGGGGATCAGAGCGTTGATGAAGTAAGGATAGGAGTTTGGTTTTGGATGCATTAAAGGTAACCAGCCACATCTTCCCCCACTGAACCACGCGCTCGACATCAGAGGAGAGAGAATCAGAGAGAACTTTGTCATTTACAGCCTTTGATGTGTTGCCGTAGATGGTCGTGTCATCAGCATAGATGTCAACAAATGATTTAAGTATGTGTTTAGGGAGGTCATTGATGTAGATCAGGAAGAGAGTTGGGCCAAGGATTGACCCCTGAGGGACTCCAACATTTATATTGCGGGCCTCCGATTTTTGTCCATCGACCACTACTCTTATAAGCCTATCGGAGAGAAATAATTTAATGATTGAGAAAACATTTCCCGTTATACCGTAGCTGGAAATCTTGTGAAGTAGACCCTTATGCCATACCTTGTCAAAGGCCTTTGATATGTCAAGAGCAATTGCCCTAGAAAGAAAACCTTTGTCAAGAGATTCACTTATCCTGTGGGATATAACCGTCAGCACATCTGCGGTAGATCTTGCAGAGCGGAAGCCATATTGTGTGTCACTAAGAAGGTTATTCCTGCTGAGGTGGTTGACTATTTCTCTATTTAATATGGATTCCAGCAACTTACTCATAACACACAGGAGACTTATTGGTCTGTATTGAGAGGGAGATGACTTATCACCTGAATTCTTAAATACAGGGCAAACTGATGAGGTCTTCCAGGGAGTCGGAAAGCACTTCTCCTTAAGGCAGCGCTTAAATAGTTTCGTAAGTATGGGAGCAAGTTCTGGTTGAAGCTTTTTTAACACTATAATTGGGATGCCATCAGGGCCAGTTGCTTTACTGGAATCTAGGTTTTTTATTAGCTTGGCGACCTCATGCACAGATATTTGTATGTTACCTAGCTTGTTCTGTGTTATAGGAGGAAATATGGGGAGTTGATGGCCTTCGTCGCATAGGGTAGAATTAGCTGCAAAGTTCTTTGCAAATAGTTTGGCCTTGTCTGACGCTGACGAGATGACCTCTGGTCCATTGATAATGGTTGGGATAGAACGCACACTTCTGTTCAGGATCCTATTTGTTATTTGCCAAAACTGGTGGGATCCAAGCCGCTGATCAGCTACCTTGGATTTAACAGACTGGGCATATAGCTCTCTTGCATTTTTAATTACTCTTTTACAGTGGTTGCTGGCAGACCTGAAAGCAGCTTTAGTCTCAGTGCATCTATTACGTTGGTAGCTATGGAAAAAGTGATTTCTGTGCGCGATAGCAGCAGCACATTCTGGGGAGAACCATGGCTGGCTGTTAGGTTTTTGTTGGAATTTTTTAGATGATATGAATTAGTCTATGCCTGCAATCAACCATTCGGTCAGATCTGATACTATAGAGGACACATCCTTTTTAAACATGGAGTGCAGAGGTAAATCAGATATGAATGTACGGAAGCTACCCCCAATATCTAACAATCATGAGGTTATTTGGACGGCAACCACTCGCTCCCTGACTTTCCACACTAGATGATCTGAAAGTCACCCTTTCTCAGGTGCAGGGTATCATAAAAAATCTAGACACCTCGAAAGCATTTGGACCCGATCTCATCCCGCCTGTACTATTAAAACATGCTCCGTCGAAGTAGTTCCAGTTCTCTCCAAACTTTATAATAAATGCGTAAACGAATCTTGCTTTCCTGACTGCTGGAAAACTTCTTCTGTGGTACCAGTTTTTAAAAATTCTGGCGGAAGAATTGACCCATTAAATTATCGCTCCATTAGGCTACTCTCGCCCATTTCCAAAATATTTGAGACAATAATTAATCAGCTCTAGTCCATCACCTTACGGCTACTAAACTTATGACCGACCAACAATATGGATTTAGGCAACCCCATTCCACAGAAGATATCCTAACTGTAATCTCTGAGCGTATATACCATTCACTGGACAAAGCAGAGGAAGGTAGGCTATTGACAGGGTGTGGCACGATGGTCCTATCAGGAATATCAGATTATATGGTATCACTGGAAGAATGCATTACATAATTAAATCCTTCTTAAGTACGAGGTTGTGCTCGACGGTCGTACATCTACACAATATAATATAAATGCGCGAGTACCTCAGAGGTCTTCCCCTGAACCTTTATTATTTCTAATATTTAAAAATGACCTCCTTGATTACATTGTCTCTGAGATGGGTATATTTACTGACGACACCTCGCTCTATAACAGGCACGAGGCAAATACAAATGATCACATATCTAAGGAAATGGCAAAAGACACTAGTGAAAGACCATCAATCTGTAGTGGAATGGGGGCATAAATGGATGGTCACATTCAATGCTGCCAGGATTAAACTTCTGTTCTTCAATAATTACAAGAAACCTTCTCCAGCACCAATAGCAATGGCCAAAAACACATTTCCTGAAAGTACTTCCTTTAAACTCCTCGGCCTATCGTTCACATGTAACATAAGTTGGAACAGATACATTTAAAGCATTACTAAGATCACTGCGAAGAAGGTGGGCTCTCTCTATCGTGCTAGAAAGCTACTTACGCCTGAAAGTATCCTGCCCCACTTTAAGGTCACTATTCGCCCATGTATGGAGTACTGTTGTCACATTTGGGCTGGTGCATCTGCTACTAGTCTGTCCCTTCTGGATAGTGTTCAAAAGAGGATCGCAAACCTGATAGGTCCTGAACTGCCATCTAAGCTTCAGCCTCTGTCCCATCGACGAAATGTTGCACCCCCTGCTTGTTCTACAAGTATTTTAATGGTGAATACTCTGACGAACTACAAGCACGTGTACCCCCTCGACGTAAGTACCTCCGTCAAACCCAACCAGCAGCTAAATCCTACCCCTACAGAGTAAAGACCTCTAGGTGTAAGAAAGCCTTCTACTCTAATAGTTTCTCCCCCAGAACTCCTAGACTTTTGAATTCCCTTCCGGGATTCTGCTTTCCCAACTGTACTGAAATGCAGAAGTTCAAGTGCAATGTGAACACCCATCTTGTTGCTCATCTACCTTTATAATGTCCCTATAACGTATGTCCCCGATAGTAGCCCCTTACTTCAAAGTGGAACTCTGCCTTGTTTGGGGTAAAAGTTAAAAAAAAAAATAATAATAATAAATTATAGGAAACGTTTCCAAAGTTTTCAAACCGTAAAAATGTTTCCTATAATTTATTTCAGAAGGATGTATTATCCTTGCATTAGTTCTGTCGCAACAACACTGTGACATTTTCTAAAAAGAACGCTCTTGTATAAACTATAAACTATAAACTGACTCTCAGCCAGTGAAAATAGTAACCTTTTTCTTCACTTTCTTTCTTTATCAATCTGTCTACGTTCAATTAGCTCAGTCGACGTTTATTTCAATCAGTGTAAACAATGACTGATGAAGTGAACAATTTTATAATGTCCATGTAGTAGCAGCTATTAAAGTTGTATCTAATGTTATTGCTAAGCAATTTGGATGTGTTTCTTATTGGCTTACGTGTGATACCGTTTCGAGTTAAGACGCGAAGGTTGGCGGACACCATATTGAATCGTATGAAACGGATTCTGATAGTGTTCGTCATATGTAATCTGTTCGACGGAGGAATGATTCTGAAAATCCAATCAAATTACTGGAAGAAAAACAAACGAAACGAAAGGGAACTGTTATTGTATACATATGGAATGTTTTGTAAGTAATAGATATATATACAAAAAGACTAAATGAAATATTGATAGTTGCGCTAAGATGTGTTTACAAAATATTTTTCGGTGAACGCTAGAGAAGTCAAAGCATATAACAATAATTGAATAAGGTAAGCCCCAACCTCTTCTAAGTATGCATTGTTAAGGAAAGTAACTTAGCTCGCAAATATTGAAAAAATAAAAGGAATTTGAATGAAACCGTTTGAAAATTCCTCGGAAATATTCATTCTATAGTAGAAGGTAACGTAATGATATTGGAATTATGTGTGGAGGTTTTATTGCCATTCCTATGTCTTTTCGGATAAGGGAAAATAAAGTTTATTTTATTAATACAGATACATTTAATTTCTTATAATAAAATTACGTTGTTTCTGTCCTCTGCAGCCTTGGCTATTATAGATATCAAACCATATATATATATATATATATATATATATATATATATATATATAGTTACATTATTGTTTCAGCTACCCGGCCGTTTTTTTTGGCTGTCTGTAGCTTCCTCATACTTTTACAGAAATGTTCGTTATGATGGGTAGATGAAACAATAATGTAACTTGAAAGAAAGATACGGTAATAAAAAATAAAACGCATATTTGCTCTACAACAGTATTGAGCACTTTCTTCAGTTTTTATTAATTACCATTTCTACTATATATATATATATATATATATATATATATATATATAATATTTTTTTATCTATGTGGCGAAATATTACATAGTCGCTACACTGAACATACTAATGTTGCAGCGAATTGGTTGACATGAACCAAGAGTCCTCGTCAGGCGATATAATATAGCTTATGTGCCATTTTTTCTTAAATAGAAATCAGAACCAGTCGCTTTCAGTGGCGCATAAGCTATATTACGTCGCCTGACGAGGACTTTTGGTTCTTGCCAACAAATTGTCCGAAACATTAGCATGTTCAGTGTAGCGACTATGTAATCTATATAAATAAGAATACTTTATTTTGTTTTTTATTGAGCACTCTTATAATCTCGTTTTAATTCATGAGTCTTCCCTATTGAATACCTTTAACTATATATATATATATATATATATATATATATATATATATATATATATATATATATATATATATATATATATAGGTGGCAATTAAGCTACACTGAATATTCCGCGTTTCATCCACTCTAGGACTCTTCACGCATAAGCCTGAAGAGTCCTAGAGTCGATGAAACGCGGAATATTCAGTGTAGCTTAATCGCCATATACATTTTATAACTTACTAACTAGCTCTGTTTACGTATTGACCACTAAGTTTACGCATAAATCTATACTTTCGTATATTAATTTTATGTGAGTAAATTAAGTAGTTATACATATACATATATATATGTACGTATGTATGTATGTATGTATGTATATATATATATATATATATATATATATATATATATATATATATATATATATATATATATGCTGATCAAGGTAGCACACCGGTAAAAACCTGTCAATTGTAAGACCTGCTTAACAGACTAAATCATGGACAATTGAAATCATTGTACAGTATTTCTTTCTGTTGTCTTTATATTTTTCATGCTTAATGCGCCTTATTTCATATTCATGCCTTTTTCATATGGATCTCTTTCCTATATTGCCTTATTTAATGGACTCTATTCTCAATTCATTTCAGGATTGCACACTTGTCGAAATATGTTTTTACAGCGTCCTTGTATCTTTCACTTTACGGTGTAGCCTAATGATGTTTAAGGCAATAGATAACACCACTGCGAAGTATGTGGCAAAGATTGCCAGCGCATCCATGTCACTGTGTATGGCACCATTTCCCACTAATATAGCCAGAAACATTTGATCTCTTTTCATACAGTTGTGGAAATAAGATATAGCTTTTCTTTTTCACATATTTTTACATGTGTTTCATAGTAGAAAAGGAAGTTCTATTAGAATTAACTATTAGCGACTAGTGACATCTATCTATCTATCTATCTATCTCTTTCTTTCTCTCTCTCTCTCTCTATATATATATATATATATATATGTATTAATGGTTACGTGTGTACATGAGACATACAAGAGTCTTTCGAAAGTAACATATCCTATTTTTATTCCGCCCTAATGGATCAGAATAGATTGTAAATTGAATTTTTATTTTGGCTGAATCTATATATTTATGAATTGAAAGTTTATTATTTCTGTTGCAGATATTTACGGTGTGCAATTCTTAAAAAAGCATTCGTTGTCAGAGTCTTACAGCAAATGTCTTTTTTAGAATCTCACACCGTTAATTTATATTTTTCTCTATTAGTATGATTTTGCCGATTTGAGGAGATGTCGTTGTTTAATTGTTTTCGAGTTTATGATTATTGTGCATCCGAGAAGTCTTAGCCAAGATCTGTTTACAATGAATTTACACATATAATCGATTCTGACTTAAACCGAAATAACGATTCTTTGCATAAGATGTAGGTTTATTTTATCGTGATCGTAGCCTTCGTAAGGGGGAGGGAACAAAATATGCTTTGCAAAAAGTGTTCATTACAAAGAATTATTTATAAATGTGAGCTATTCTGTTAACACTGGCTGAAATTTTAAACACACCTGCAGAACGATGCTCATAGCTTTTCCATTTATAAGGTGACCATGTATTCCAGATATTCTTATATTAAGATACGCACCACTCAATGATTTTTTGCATATTGTTATAGATTGCTACCACGCTTTTGATGCTGCCGGATCATGCTATCTAATGATATAGTCTTTGTGACTTAAGAATGCAACAAACATTGACGATATTATTTTTCCCTATTTCCAAAACACTATTATGTGGTGCAAAGACAAAATCAAAACAAAAATACTCCATCTAACAACAAAACGTAACACCATAATTAAATATTTGATGATATAAAAAGTATTAAAAGAAATTCTTCGCAAAACGATTGCACCATAAAAGTGTTGATATGCCGCAAAAACAAAACAAAAATACTTAAAACATAAAACTCTTTTCTAAATGACAGGATTCGGCATTAAATAGGGCGAAAGAGATTGATATGCCATAAAACAAGTCAATAAAACATCAATAAATATTCGAAAAAAAATGGAACAAGAAGCACATTTTTTTTTTCAAAATTCGGCATTAAAGAATCCAATAAGAGTTGGTAAGTTTTCAAGCTAAACAACTAGATTAATGATATAAAACATTGAAATATATAACGATTTCCCTAAAATAAACGGATTTGACATTAAATAACCCAGAAAGTGTTGATATTCTATGAAACAAAATAACCAAATTTAACAGTCAAACTATTACACTATTAAAAATAATTGTAACTATAGATTATTAAATATTGCTACCAAAAGAAAATGGAATATCCCTTTTCTCTTCCATCTACCTATCATTTACGACTAAAGCACACACGCGGTTTTATCCGGGGAGAAATAAATGTTTCTCGATTTGATTAAGCAACTTTGTTATGTTATCTTTGCATCTAAAATAAAAGACATATATCCGATTTAATACTAAGATTGCTTAAAAATAGTTGGATCATTCCGCTGCACTAGAAGGTACTCGAAACCTGATGTAGTCTTCTTCTTATACCAGAATCAGATAACCCTCAAGGTGGAATACTACTGCCCTATTTGAAAGGACTCTTTTCTAATTTTCTGAAATCGACTAAACAATCAAGTAAGAGACGATTTTGTCTGTTTTATACAAACACTTTCTTTCAGAAAAGACATTACCTTTCGTGTACCACTATATCATTCTTTTCATGATTAGTGTTCGACTGATCACTGGTTTTACCTTGTAAGATAGTAAAAGCACGAAGTCGTTCTTCTACGATACATGCAAAGATCATTTTTCTTCCTGTCTGAAACCTAAGAAAATTGCAATGAATATAGTGTATTTAGCATTTCTAGTATAGGCGAAACGACGAATACATTTACGGATTCCTTATAACTTAAGCACTGTTATTAATGAAGGAATTAGACTTAATCCATACCGTTGACTTAATAAGGGTTCCCTTCAAAATTCCGTACATACTATTGATTTCGATGGAAGGATTCTATAATTCGACAAACATATATGAAGAAGGTTGGAAATGTCAAAATAAGAACAGTCGTTCGAAGAATCCAAACAACAAATTCATTCCTCATCACAAAAATTCTGAAGTGAAACAGAACTGTGTAAAATAAAATGAATCTAAAGCGTTTATTTACAAACAGCTAATGAAAGCATTTAGCGTAAAAATACATTTTTACTTATCATACACGTAGTTCTTACCGATTGTTATTTAATATAACATTTTTCAAACAGCGGTTTCATTCCTACCAGACTATTAGTTGGTCTAAACCTGGTGGGACAACAACAACAACTATGGAAGGCAGTAATTACTACGGATACAGTTAGAGACCAATCATTCCTATCCCGTTGCTGTTAACAGGCTAGAAACATCGCGAAAAACTCCGCAAATAAATAAGTTATCAAATAACTTATTAATGTACCAATGTTTTCGTTATATTTGATTTATGATAGGACAACATCATGGCCTTATGTTTGAGTATTATATTGACCTATCTGAAAAAAAAGACTACCCAGACAGCAGAGTTAATCCTAGTAGACGAGAAAAAGAGGCGAACCGCGAAACATCTCCTAGCAATTGATACAGTTTATACTTACCACCCTATCAAAGGCAACGCCAAGCGAACAATTTTTAATGTGATTCAAAAACAAAGACAGCGAATAAGAGCACTTCAGACAAGGTGAACAAACTAATCTCAACGCAGAAAGCGAGGAGGTAATGTGTGGAACCGAAACATATAAACGTCCAGAAAGCTGACTGTAAATACTCACTAAAAAGCATAATTGCAGGGCTCGTCATGCTAAGATTGCTGAGATAGATTTCGTCGACAGCAAGTGACCAACCCCTTACAAAATTCATTTGACTTTTAAACTCACTAACAGGAGATTATCTTAGCCCTTGCTCTTATTCTATATGCCATCTATGACTCTCATTGTAGGCAATCTGTCTCACACGCATACTGTTTTTCCTCTTTATCTCGTTCACTATTTATTAAAAATCAGTAAGAATACAAAAGTAAACTACAAAATGTATTAATAATCGATTAAAAACAAAAACAGTATATAACTACACACACTAATAATATTTTATGTGTAGCTCGAGAGAAAGATAGACTGTAAAAATGAAAGCAACATACGTGTGTGTGTGTGTGTGTGTGTGTGTGTGTAACATATAGACTCTCCTCGATTCTTGCTTCCTACAATCAATTTCTTCTCCGGCCATGTCTAGAATACGTACTTTTCAATCATGCTGTGGCCACGTGTCGAACATGTGCTTCTCCGAACATCTCTCTACCGCCTTTTTTTTCTCTGAACACGTCCCGAATATATTTGCTTCTCCGAACACGAATTGACCACTTCTGTTTCTCCGGTCACGTGTCCTTTTTATTTTATATACCTTTTTTCTCTTTTATTTTTTTCCGTTGTCCCGTCAATACGCGCAGCCGGCTTGGTAATTTGCATATGTAAGCTGTCACGTGCTACGACTGCTAACAGCTCTAGAGGCTTGGTTTATATATATATATATATATATATATATATATATATATATATATATATACATATATATAAATTGTTTATGTGGATGTATATCTGTGTATATATATATGTGTATATGGTCAACGGCCAACTAGCACCGTGTGTGTTTGTGTGTATGTATGTGTGTGTTGAGATGAAGAGGGCTACTGTAAGCCGTGGTAAAGGCAACCTTTCTAGGAGAAGCTAATCTCTGATTTAAAAAACCATAAAGCGGGAGACCAGTACCCGCATTAAGCTGGTCGGCAGTTTAACTTGTTGCTGGCTATCTTGCTCTTACTTGTTGCTGGATCTCAATATTTGAACCGAGAGAGAGACTAAGCTGTCGTACAAAGCAAAGACTCTGTAACATCATCTATGTATAGATACTTCCTCAGGCATTTGTCTATTAAAATGGTCATTTGTCTATTAAAATGATCCTGTGGCGATGGAAGTCAATTATGGGCTAGTGTCTGAGGAAGTGGTACTCGTCTGGCAAGACGTTGAAATCATCATAATATATATATATATATATATATATACATATATATATATATATATATATATATATATATATATATATATTGTGGATGTACCGATTTTCACATCGGCCGATTACCAATTAATAGATTTTCTAATGCCGATTTATCAGCAAATTTTGATGTCATAAATAATACTAATATATTGTAAATGAAGACATGTTAACCCCTTTTGCTTGCCAGTGAAAATTTATCGAAGAGACATGCATCGTCTACACCTTATTATCAAATAACAAGCATGACGTACTGTTAACATGTAAACTTTTACAACTGCACTGAATTTGAGGTAAATAGATGTAAGCATCTGTTAAATTTCCCTCCTTTCTCTTCGGATCTAATTAGCATTATTTTTTTTACTTTAAATCACTTTCAAAGAGAACTATTAGGTCATCTTTCAGTTTTCATGTTGAGGAATTGTACAGTAAAATTGTGACGATGTGCAAACAGAAAATAAAGCATTCGTCGTCAGTCATACTCTTGTTTCTCATTTTCAGGCTCTTGCTACCATTACACATATATTTTTATTTTTCTGGTTTAGATAATTTATATTTTATTGAGATAAATTAGTAATTAGATATAGAGACATAAGTAATTTAAATACATAAAAAAAATAACTAAATATTGACAACAACCTTCAAACATTATAGCAACCAGTTTCTGCTGAAAGTATTTTGATGTCAATCCCAAGAATAGAAATACAGTTGCTTGCTAGTTATGTCAAATCATCACATCAAAAGGGGGACAAATCAGTAAAACATTTACAACAATTAATATGTCAAACGTTCATCATAAATACGTTCATTCATAAATGAATGAACAAAACGTTCATTCATAAATGTTCATCTAGAAGAAGTAAAAGTTGCAGATAAGAAAAGAAAACACAATCAATATTCAGGGGCAGACATTCCAGGAACAAGTGGCACAACTATGACCCTCCACCGAAACACCAAACTACTATGGATTCAATATTGGCCAAAAAGTATGTTTGAGATATTAATGACCACAGGTCACAAGAGATCCATTATCTTATAAGAGAAATGACTGCTGTTGATATTCAACCATAGTCTGTAACATATGACATTGGGTTTAAATAGGCTTATTGCAAAACTTTGTAGTGAAGTACTTTTTTAATGAAATGCTGTAATTTGAACAAAATAATTTTCGATATATTCACAAAAGTAAAACAAATAATTCAACTGCGTCTTGCCGAAATTAGCAGCATTTCATGAACTACAGACAGCTGGAGAGCTACAACTGATAATGCTCGTTTCAGTATTTGGCAAATTTGACAAATTATTTGGCTTTCACATGACTTTGAACGGTGCAGAGCTGTGCTTAGTTGTTCCATTCCCTGGTGCACACACAGATGCAAGAATAAGTGAAGACCTGTACAGTGTTCTGACTGAGTATAAAAACTTCATTAAAGTTTTCTTAGTCTTGCGGGATTCAGTAAAAAAATATGGTGTCATGGATTGTCATTTAGAATAACTATCGTACATTGTAACTCAGTCTGTGAGGACAACGATTACATCTAACAGAAATAGTCTCTCACTTTATACGCTTTCTATTCACAATGAGCAAATTAACTGGAACACAGGATCAGCTTAATTTGGAAAGCAAACTCATACAACATGTGACCGCAGGTCGATTTCTACAGGAAATAAATTAAGAACAATGAAAAGTTCTTGTAATGTGTGCTGTTGATTATGTTCCTTCCTTAACAACTTACCAATGGGAACGTGTTCGAAAAAATATTCAGTGCCTGAGTCAAATTGAATAAATTATAATTTATTTCTATCAAAAACGGTCATTCTTATTGTACCATTGTTAAACAATTCAGGTTATCAGTGGAAACAAGATTTTAATCATATCTAAATGCTTACGTATGTCTAGCTTCATAGCCCCATGATTCAAATATTAATTTTAAAAGATTGGCATAAAAACATGTTTAGAATTGGATTTTACATCTTCCTTCCCCTGATGATAATGAAGCAGCATCAGCAGTATACGCTACCCTGCTGAGGGTGGAGAAGCACGAACAAGCGTAAATTAGAACATAGGACCTTTTTTAATCAACTGAGAAAATCACCCCAGTACAAATGTCAAAAAAATGTTTTCCTCACTCCAAATATGCAAGGACTATAGGAAGTAAAAGTACGATTATTTCTAATTCAATTCCAGCCTTCATTTTTGACGTGTGAAAAGTGAGCATTATTTATAATAGCAAAATTGCACTGATGTACACTTTTTAAAGTATCACCAAATGAAACTGAATTAAATGGCATTAAATATGACATTCAATATAATTCTGTACATAATGATCATTTTTTAAAACAATTCCAACATCAACTTACTTCATTATAAATCAATAAAAATGCTAATATGTTCAATTTTGATAGCGGAAATAATGAACCAAACGTCATAAACATATACTACTTTACAAATGCACACATCATAAAAACTTAAATTATACAGATCTGGAATATTGTATGCCTAATCAATACATATTGTAGAATGCTATATCTAAATATCAGCTCTTTACACCATGTACTTTTTAAATAGTATCCTCAAGAAAATTTAATAAGTTTTATATAGTGTTTTTCACTTTAATTATCATGGCGATGTAATTAAGTAAACGTACATCTTCAACAGTAATTTTATTTTAATAAAAGAGAGAGCTGCATGTTATCAGCAATTATATAATTAGCATTTCTTTGCGATTCTGTTGAATTATTTGCTTGCCACTGATCAAATTAGTTCATCTGAGGTGGTTGCCTCAACTTCTTTCCCCAGTCAGACACATGCAGAGGAAAACTGCAGTTGTCCTTCTTCGATTCCTGTGGTAAAAATCATTAATTTTGTATTTTATATTAAATTGTTAGGTGAAAGTTCAGACTAGTAAGAAAAAACTCTCTCCTCCACATGTTAAGAAATGGGTTTCCAAAAAGTTCTCTGCATAAGTACTATTGTTTTTTATGGTTTTTGTATCGGTTGTGTTCAAGTCACTACTGTAATTGTTTACACATGATTTATTTGCGGTTTGTGCGGACCATTCTGCTTTACGTTGAATGGCCAGAAAGAGTATATTCTGATTAATGTTTACCAGTTTTAAAATAAGCAAACGAACTTGGTTGGGTTTATTTTTCAGAATAACGGAATATTTTTTAACTGGTAAACATTAATCAGAAGATAATTTTTGTGGCATATATGTAAAGCAGAATGATTCGCACAAACTTGATTTTTTTTTAATAAGAGATTCATTCAGTTTCTTCTTTTCATACAAGAATTATGGACGCAATAAGATTCCTACATTAACAACTTACCAATAGCGACTTGTTAAAAAAATCGTCTAGTTATTTAGTCCATTTAAAGAAATCACCAAAGAAGCAAGTCACAGAACGTCCACCATATCGATAATACTACCTATAATTTTAGCTTTGAGGTTATTTATTTCAAAAGCTGCCCAAACTAATTCTGATATTTCTGACTCCAGTGGAATCCTTACCACTATTGAACATTTCAATGAATCAATGGAAACAAGATTTTTATCCCATCTAAATAATAAAAACTTGTGTGTCTACTTTCTTAGATCCAAGATTCAAATTTAACAAGGAAGTCAATGCTATCAAGATCCGCATCCTAAGAAACAGATTTGAAACGGCTCCCGAAATCCAACAACAGTGCAATCTTGTTAAAAAGTGCTCTCTTTTTACTGTCAAGAACAGATTAAAGAAATTTAATTTGCGAGGATATATTGCAAGACGCAAGCCAATGATTTTTTAAAGAACAGAAAGCTTCGTCTAGACTTCGTTAAATGCAATGAAGATCATGACTCTTCATATTGGTTAAAAGTACTTTTTAGCGACGAAAGCAAGTTCCATAGGCTAGTAGGCAGTATGCCCGTCGGAGGAAAGACGAAGAATTTAATCCTAGGTGTACAGTTTCAACGCTGCATAGTGGTGGAGGTTCAGTTTTTGTGTGGGGCATTATAAGTATCAATGGTCCAGGGCCTATAGTTTGGTTGCAAGGTCGAATTAATTCGACCAAGTACATTAATATGTTGACTGAGCATTTTCTACCCTACTTTGGTCGAAATTTGGATGATCATCCAATCTTCATGCAAGATAATGATCCCATTCACACAGTTGGCAATATCAAGAGGTTCCTGGAAGAGCATGATATTCTGGATTTGGATTGGCCTGCACAACCCCCAGACTCCAATTCTATCGAAAACATATGGCATTACATAAAGCAGCAGCTTCGAAATGATAAAATTTCACATTTGGAAGAACTTTGGAGAAAAGTCGGATGCCTTTCTCTGGAGTATTGCTGCAGTCTAATTCAAGGAATTCACAAACAATTGCAGGCTATCAAATTGCAGAAGGGCTTGCTACTAAATATTAACTAGTTCATTGTGTTCCTGTTGTATTTGTGTTGCATTAATGTCCTAAAATTACATTTCGAATAACAATTTTCCATTGTGCGGACTTTTTTTTAAAAGTTATTTTTTTAAATTGAGGTGAACACTAGAATATTTCAATTAAAAGTCAAATATGAACAGGAAAAATTATAGAAGAATAAAAGGCCAATCAAATAAGGTATAGTTTTTTTAAACTGTTACATTAAATTTAGCTAAAATTTACGGTCTTTGAAAAAATTACATGTGCGGACTTTCTTTTTGCCGCCTATGTATATATATATACACATATATATACACACACACATATATATATATATATATATATACATGTATACATATATGCATATATATGTGTATACATGTGTGTATATATATACAGGGTGGTCGCTAGAAAAACGGGAAATGTGAAGGTCACCTTAGATCATAAGCTTGGAATGATATCCCGCGTGTTACCTTTCAAAACGCCACACGAGCTTGGATTTTTAGGTTAAGACCCTACAGGAAAGTGCACGGACGACATTTTGCAATCTTTGAGCATAATATAACATTTGTCTTTGAAAAACTTTGTAAAAATTATTTTTTGTAAAAAGAAATCGTTGTTTGACAAATTGCACGCTTTTCTAGCATATATATATATATATATATATATATATATATATATATATATATATATATATATATATATATATATTAGAAGGGGAAACCCGACGTTTCCGGAATTGAGTAATAATCAACAAATGTTTCACCCTTCCGTTTTTAATGTCATCGAATTCGGTGAAATTTTCTGTTATTTTTCAAGGAAATCGAGTGATTGCCTGCTCTACATGGAAACGCATCGAGATGCACCGGGACAGAAACTTCACATTAGCTCCCGCAGTGAATTATTTCACAATACATTTTATACTCTCTTACAATGTAGAGGACCTACTGTTGATTTTATAAAATTATTTGCATAGATAATGGCTTGAATTAAAGATTACAACGCGAAAGTCAAGTATCATACTTCATTTGTGCTCTAAACAGAAACATTCATTTTGGACACGCCTCTGTTATATTAAGGAATCTACTGTTGATTTTTGTGCCTTGCCTTTCTACTTGTGCTGTGATAAGAGCTTCAACTTAAGTTTGAAATAAAAAAGTCAAGTATCATAGTTCAGTTGTACTTTAAACAGAAATGTATTTCGAACCCGTCCCTGTCATATCAAAGAAACTACTGTTGATTTAATATATCGGGCCTTCCTTCGTGTGTGGTAATAAAACTTCTCAAAATCACCCGTGATATTAGGCTGCATAAGATGTTTACTTTAGCTAAAATCGTCTGTTCCTTCTTTAATCGAATATTTCGATTATCGATTATCGATACTTATCAGATTATCGATTATCGATACTTATCAGAGACATTTCGATACAAATCATACTAAGAACACTGCCAGATACATAAAGTATATTTCTGTAAAGATACATAAATTATATTTGTGTAAAAATTCATAAAAATCGGCGCAGCCGTTTCGGAGTAGATAGGGAACGAACTTACACACTCTGAAACGTTTTCCTTTTATGTAATTAGTAGTTAGATAGAAGTAAGTAGATATGTTTTGTTAACTTGTTATTTCTATTTTAATTTTTTGTTGATTCTTTAGCATTTTTACTGAATAATGAATTCTTGTTTTTTTTAATGTTTTTAAGTGATGATTGGATTTATTGCACTTGCATAAACAACTACTTATCTTCACTAGGCTAAGCAAATGCATCTGGCCTTCATCGCGTTGTTTCTATCAGCAGTTTAACAACTTGTATTATTATCATAGTCCAGACTAAGTTACGATATAATGTTGCGCCCTTAAGAGCTGAATGTTTCTGCAAGTTACAAAATGACCGACATTAAAAATAAGTCGAGGCGTAATATTAAATAACAGTAGATCGTAAACGGATACAAATGTGCGCACACGGCGAGGTAATGGGGGAGTATGTAGTTGTTCTGGTAAGATAAGGAAGAGAGAAGAGAGATGAGGATATTGGGGAGGTGGAAATAAGAGGAGGGTGAAGAAAGGAGTACAGGAAATAAGAAACAGACACTGATAAAAAGAGGTAAAAAAAAAACTCTGAAAGACGAAAGATAAAGGAGACAGGGAGAGAGAGATGCCATTAAAATGAAAAAAGAAAGGCATGCATGAATAGAGACAGGTTGAAATAGAAAATATAAAGTGACGGGGAGAAATATTGAAATGAGAGAAATAGAAAGATGGAGACAAAAAGAAAGAGGAAATAGGAATTGTAAGAGCTAAAAAGATAGGGACAAGGTGAGAAATTAAATGATAGGCAAGAAAGTAGAGATATATAAAGAGAAAGTTGTATATACGTAGCTTAAAGGTAGAGTACTGTTGCAAGATCTTGTAAGGAGCATCTCTAAGAACGATATTCTGAGTTCAGACAGTTCAAAATAAACTTCGTAGCCAAGTAGAAGATGGCGTTTTCTCTTCTCCGCGACCTCTTTCCCACAGAAGAGAAGTTGCGAGCCTGTCTCTGCTCTATCGTTATTTCCATGGCAAGTGCTCGTCTAAGCTCCAATCTATAATTCCCTCTGGCCAATCGTCCAAGGAAAACACTCGTCATCTGAAACCACTATCAATAATTTCTCCCACTCTTAAGCTGTGCCTAAACGTAAACGTAGATTCAACGAAAAAAAGCTTCTTTCTTAGAAATACACGCCTGTGGAATTCTGTAGCGTTTGCCTGCTTTTCAACTTACAAGCACATGGTTGTCTTCAAGTCAAACGTAATCAAGTTCTTTATGAGCAATCCTCTTAAGTAATCCAATTTACCAAACGATCACTACGAGATTGTCCCATTGATTACCGTACACTCATTTACCCTTATCCTTCAGTGGTATCCGGCCTTAATAGCCTGTGTCTCCTTTATAAACAAAGATAAAAAATAAATAAAACAAATTGCTTTGTAAATTCTATGCATAGGTACTTCAACATATTGCAGATCTAGCACTTTCATAAGTCGACTAATAAGAGAAAATACACAATCACAAAAGCGTATTCATCTCTATAACACTAATAAAAGAAACCGTAACTAAATTTGCTATTAAGAAAACCAGATAAGAAGCCGTTTTGTGGTGGCTGTTTCAGGGGTTTTAAAACGATTTATCTGTTAAATTCATAACAATTTCCCCATAACCAAATGTAGACACAATCCATTTACTATTTTAATAAATAAATAAATTAAAATATTTATATATATAAATATATATATATATATATATATATATATATATATATATATATATATATATATATATATTAATAATAATTATTACGTGCATAAAAGTAAGTCATCTATATAAATGCATGTTTCAGAGTTTATACACGTAATAATTATTAATAAATACTATTTAATAAAAAAAATAAAAAAAGTAATACGTCCTAAATGATGTGGGCGGAAAAATGTAAACAAAGGTAGAATAACTCCTGACTTATAATAAACGCTCAGGGAGCGAAAAAGGAAAGAAATTAGTAATCGCTAATGAGAAAATAAATAAACATTCAACAATCTTATATATATATATATATATATATATATATATATATATATATATATATATATATATATATATGTGTGTGTGTGTGTGTGTGTGTGTATATATTTCATGATTTTCTTGGGGGTAAAAAACTTTATTAAGGCAGTCATGAAGGGTAGACGTATTTCTTCGGAATTCATTTTATATTAAAAAAAAAAGAAAGACCGAGGAGAAAAGAAAAATGGATAGCGACTAAAAAATTTAAATGTGGTTCCGGTGCCGACTACGTAGGTCGAACGTCTTTAAAATTGGAAAAGTCGCATAAAACAACATATACCGAGCAAAATCAGGAATGGAACATTCCTTCCTACCGACGCTGTAAACAACACATATGGATCCGCTATAACGGAACACTTTATTAAATACCGGGATTGTGCAACGAATTTCAGCATCGACGCTTTCTCCGTATTGAGTCGAGCTCACTCCGTATATCATCTAAAAGTCTTGGAGACTATTCACGTTCGCCTTATGAAGCCTTCCCTTTGTAAGCAAAAGGACTGCTTGTTGGGTTTGACCGTGATCAGCCTCTAAAATTCATCCCCATACAATTGCTCTTGCTCCCGTCTTTTTTTTTTTTTTTTTTTAGATTTTATCATTAAAGAAAACAAATTGCTAAAAAATAAATCCCTCGATTCCAATTTTGATGAGTGAGGGCGAAACATGTCAATTGACTCGTTTTGATTTTTTTTCTATTTCCCTACTTTTATTTTTTAGTCGCTATCCATTTTCCTTTTCTCCTCGGTCTTTTTTTAAATATAAAATTCCGAGGGAATACGTCTTCCTTTCATTATTGCCTTAATATATATATATATATATATATATATATATATATATATATATATATATATATATATATATATATATATATATATATAAAGCTGAACGTCTGTGTGTGTGTCTGGTAACGAATAGGCTCCTATATGGTTGACGATTATAGAAAACTGATCACATATAATGATAGAAGATGTATCGAGACACAGGAATGGGTATGTTTGATCTGGCATAATGATGATTCATTAAAATTGTGGGGTTTGCGTACGCGCCTGCTCCACAAAGTATGGAAATAAAAAATGTAAAAATTAAAAAAAAACGTTTACAAGTGTTTTTGATATAGATGTACATAATAATACTTTGATAAGTATGTTTTAACTTAAATAGGGATGGTATAATAAAATTGTGGGGTCTGCGTTCGCGCTTGGCCTCCATAGAATGGAAATAGGCACAAACTTTAATAAAGACTTTTCATATCTATCTGCGTAAGTATACTTTGATAATTATGTTTCAGTTTGAAGAAATATGGTATAATAAAATTATGGGGTGTTCGTTCGCCCCTGACCTCCATAGAATGGAAATATGTCACAAGTTTTAACAAGGTTTTTTTTTTAATATAGATCCACAGAATATTGTGATAAGTGTTTAAGTGTGAACAGGTATGATATAATAAATTATGGGGTTTATCTTTTTTATTTTTACTTTCATCATATTTTGCTTTAGTTTTGATACCCCCAAATTCAAAGCTATCTCTTTACAACCCTTCGTTTTCATAACCTATCATACTTTTAGTAGGCTGTTTTTGAACCCAGTCAAGTACGGGTATTTTTGCTAGTATATATATATAAGTATAGAAATTCTATTAACATATTAATCTAAAGAAAGATATAAATATACGAAGTACCTTAAAAAAGTTTCCAGACTTTTTGTGTGTGGGCATTTTCATCGATATATACCTGAAACTCTAGTCTCCTTCGTAATCTCCTTCGGCTGCAGCATACTTGTTATACAGTTCCAACAACTTCAGGAAGGCCCCATTAAAGTTCTCTTGTGTAGGCGTGTCAATGACCCTGAAAGTAGCCTCTGCAATATAGTATATAGCAGTTGTATCATTAGGAAGTAACAAAAAAAATCACAGGAGCAACGTCTGAACTATAGGGAGGGCGAGAAACAGTATTGATGCCTATCTAGCTCAAATAATCTGTGACAAGTATAGAGTTGTAAACTGGTGTATTGTCCTGGTGGAAATGCGACTGACTTGATTTGAAAGCGCTGGTCTTTTTCGATGATATCTGCCTAAACTCCTCTAAAACCTTTACATAGTTTTCCTTGTTGACTGTCTGCCTAGTGGAAATCCAGTGCATATAGATGAGGCCCCTGCTGTCAAAAAAGAGAGATCATCATAAGCGTATTAGTAGATTTGCACTGTCTGGCCTTCTTGCGTCTGAGAGAGCCAGCATGTTTCCTCTAGAAATTCTGTACTCTTGGACTCTGGGTCAAAGCAGTAGATTCAGCTTTCATCGCAAATCACTAGAGCACCAACAACTGCGGGATTTGAATTGATCAGCTCGACCATCTCCCTTACTTTCTGATATTCTCTGGGGGCAAACTTCGCGCACATGTTTCGCATCTTCATTTCTTCGCGAATAATTATGGGTATTCTTTCCACATTGGCATTAAACTGTACATTATTGTCTTCATAGACACACAATAGTCCTGATCCATAAAATTCTTTATTTGGCCAATCAACTCTCGTGTTCTGACTTCCTTACTTTTCCCATACGTCTCTTCATCTCTTACAGACTCACTGCTATGAATGTGTCTCTAATACTACTAAAAAATGATAATATTTTCATAAAAAAATGGTTCAAAAACAGTCTGAAGCATTTCATACGTTTCTGTGGCATTTTTTTTTTTACCAGGTTTAAAACATAATTTTATTGCATTTCGTTCTTCTAAAATGTCCTTATGTCCAGATTGCATTTTCGAAATTCACCAGCTTATCAAATTTTCCAGTTCATTTTTGTTTTCACAAAAATCTTCATGCCATCCATATACACGAGGTGGTCTATTCTTTGTTCAGTGCCTGTAAACTTGTATCGGCTTTACATTTCCTATGTAGTTGAGTGGCATCATGGCTAAGACAAACAGTAGTTGTAATAGAGTAACACTTAGAAAGATGCCTCTATGTATTCTTATTTCAATAAGGGGTATTGTCATTTCCAGTTTCCATGTTTTCATTGTTTTCTTAGTAATATTAATGATCTTCTCGGTTATCTTGTATATTTTTAGACATTCAATTATCCATGCTTGTGGGATTCTGTCGTTTTTGTAGTGTGCATTCCAATTCCTGCTGTATCTGTTTATTTGAACCTCAAATCATAAAAATTAGTCAATCATCTGATAAGTTTTATAGCAATAACATACCGAATTTACAATAGTCTACGACAATTTTAAATGTTGTACAAAACAGTTTGGAAACTTATTTAAGACACCTTATATATATATATATATATATATATATATATATATATATATATATATAGAGAGAGAGAGAGAGAGAAAGAGATAGATAGATAGATATATAGATAGATAGATAGATAGATAGATAGATGGATAGATTGATAGATTGATATAGATGAAGATTAGTTTCATGATACGTTACATAATGACATATCATAGAGCCAGATATATAAAAAGGATAAATGAGAAATAAATTAAACACAAGATTTTTTTTACAAAGGAGTCACAACTTATTAAGCCCCGGAAGCCATTCAAGGATAATCGTTAATGAATGTACGGTAGCCAATATCGCGGTGATCGTTATTACTGGAAATTTGGTAAATTGGATCAGTTACGGGGACGGCTAATCAAAAACCTGTTTACGTTGGACTTGAAGGCGACCATATATAGTCAGTAGAAAAGTACCACATGCATGCGGTTATAAGAAAAAAAAACAACCTTTTTCATGGAATTCACGTTATGGGGTTAAGGACCACATAAAGAGGGGGGTGATTGATATTATTCCCAGTTCATTTTCTCTTTATATTTTTATTTCCTTGTTACTTTACTTTCATTATTATTTCATCTTGCCTTACTTATATTACATGTTCACTTAGCGGTGCGTGTATACATCATTATATAAGCGTGTCAGAAATTCAGGCTATTACTGTTGATATAAAACCACTAAGACATTTTGTTGATCCTCGTTTAAAAGGTGAGAAAATTCGTGGAAAACATTGGAAGGTGAAGTAACTTTCGAACTCTTGAGGACAAAGAAAAATACATAGTTATTAATAAGATGTGGAATTGTAACCGTGCATAGGAAGATCTTCATCATTCCAGCAATCATAGCATTAATCGGAGTCATGAGCAAGTATTTTAAAACCTACCTGGATAATATACCCAGTGAACCAAGTGCAAGAGAGATACAAACATTTAAACTTAAAAAGGCGGTTGGTGTCTTTAAAATATTTTTAGGGTAGAATGTATAATATATCAGGTAAATTTCTGTCATCCGGCAGGATGCCCATGCACAGCTAGAACAAAATTATAAGAAAAATATGTAAAAGGAAAAGAGTTTTTTTTATTTTTCCGTGGTAATAATTACTTAGTGCGTGTTACACTTTATTCTGAAATATGTACGTTTAGCCCTTAAGTCAGAAATAGCAATGCTGTTAAACTCAGTCGTAAATTATTAATAACATTGATATCTTTAGTTTGAATGTCATAGGCTAATGAAATCAGATTCTAAAAACTAAGGAAAATGTGATTTTAAATGTTAACACTGGACAATTACTTATTACTTGTATATATTATCTATTTTTTATATTTAATGGCTCTCATATCGTATCAAATTCTATACCAACTAGCATATATGGTGCTTCTTCCATGGCTGTCTGAAAAAGACCACGCTACTACTGTGAAGTAAATAAAGGGTCCCGCTCGAAATTCCGTCCAAATTCCTGAGTTCGACAGAAACATTACCAATTTCGACAACACGGAGGAGACTTTGCGAGTCTATCTATTCTTGGTTGTTATTTTCATTGCAAATGCACGACTTAGCTTCAGTCTTTAGTCGCCCCCCCCAGCAAAATATGCGTAAGAGATACTAGTCCAGAAACAGTAGTCAAATATTTCCCTTACTACCTATCAGTGTAGTAAAACTAAACGAAAATTTCATGAGGAAAGTTTCTTTCCTAAAACTGCCAGTCTATTGAGCACAGTAATAAGGGGATGCTTCCCAGCTGACTATAACATTAGCGCTTTTACATCTAATATAAATAAGGTGGTTTTGTTGAGCCGTACTCTTAAACAATGAAGTTTTACCTAAGTTCTGCCAGTACTGATCATCAAGGTGGTGTCACATCGTCTCGAAGATATTCATTAACCCTTGTCTTCGAATGTCCCTCTCTAATAAAAAAAAAAAAAAGAAACTCGAGGTTTACAGACAAGAGAAAATGCTGTTGAAGCTTGCGCGTAAGAGATGTTCGGAAATGCTATTTTAGAGTTTAATTATCCACAGGCAAAATTTATAAATAATAAACATAACTGTAACGAATAGTATATTATTTTAATATTAAAAATCTTTTGAGATAAGTAATTTGTATAATTATTTATTTATTGACTGTTATCTTCATCTTCATAGATTTTGTTGCACGACGTTTCGCCAACTATACCTATGGCCCTTGTCAGGTGGTTAACCGGGTCAGGATAGAAATGCTGAGCTTCTTAACTGTACCTTCAACAACTATGGAAAGGCAATAGTTAAGTGATTCAGCATTCCTATCCCGACGCTGTGAACCACCTGACGAAGCCCAGGGGAATAGTTTGCCGAAACGCCGTAAAACAACAACTAGGTTAATGATATGGTAGATGCGGTTAACAGTCCGTAAATAAATAAATGAATAAATAAATAACTGTACTTGACACAGGAACCTCTTACTGAGATGTTTGTTAAGGATCTGAAATAAGACACGCCCATTCCATCGACATGTGACTAACCGGAAGACGAACGGCACTTGTATAATACAGATTAGTGCACACAGCTGTAAATGAATATGCCAAAGAACGTTATCAATAATATTTGGAAGTTAAATTCTCATACTAATTAACCTCTGACCTAAAAGCATTTGTGAACATTAAATTTCATATATAGTGACAATTCCATAGCATTTATATCGTGTTTGTTTATCGATTCATCTGAAAACCGAGCGATGTTCTCTACCCTAGCATATAAATCTAACGACGGTTTTTCGTTATGGTAGATTTCTGACGTTTACTTCGAAAACTGAATATAAGCCTGGTTTAGACGATAATCAAATCAAACATTTATACGGTGTAATTGTACTCAAGCCTTTTCAACCAAATGATAACGTCACATTTTTTTTTGCATAATAATTAGCGTATGTAACTAAGAAGACGTTAAACAGTGTTGACTTAACTCGTTTTAAGATCTGTGTGTTATTGGTAAGTGCGTGTCAATCTATTAAATCATCATTAAAAGCAGAAGTAAGAGAAAGGGAATCGGAAAGTGCATGCTCCTAATGTTGCAAGTCTTTCAACTCTTAACACTCACACGCTTGCATGGTTACATTTGCAAATAAAACGTTGATGCGATTCGAAACAGCAAAGCTCTGTATTTTGCAGAATGTTTGAAAAGTCGATGGCATAACTTGGGACATTAATGTTCTATATAAATATGTAAATAACGAAAATGACGTATCATATTCCTCTCGGAGTTGTAGGTCGCTTAAATAAATAGTGGTCAATATTCTTTATAATGAGCAACTAAAGTGTACAAGGTGAGTGACGTTGCGAACCTGTCTCTGCTTTATCGTTATTTTCATGGCAAGTGCCCAGCTGAGCTTCAATTTATGGTCCCCCCTCGGCAAACTTTCACGGAAATCACTCGTCTAGCCAAAACCACTATCAATAATTTCCCACACTGTTTATCTGTGTTTAAACCTAAATGTAGATTACATGAACAAAACTTCTTTTTAAGAACTGCACGCCTGTAGAACTCTCTTTCGATTGCCTGCTTTTCAACTGACTGCAATCTGATTGTCCAACGTAAACAAGTTCTTGATGAACCACCCCCTTAAGTAACTACTTCATTTACTCACATAAAATTAATATACGAAAGTATAAATTTATGCGTAAACTTTAAGTATTTACTTAAAAGTGCTCAATACGTAGGTAGAGCTAGTTAGTAAGTTATAAAATATATATTGCGATTAAGCTACACTGAATATTCCGCGTCTCATCCACTCTAGGACTCTTCAGGCTTATGCGCGATATTATGACCACAAAAGTACATAAAAAACACCGTATGAAAACAACGCTAGCAAATAAATACTGGGAATTCAAGGAAAGCGAACATTCGCTGGTAGTCGAATGGAAAATAATAAGACAAGCTACCACGTGTAGGGACCTAGACGACCCATGTAGATTATGCCTTTATGCAAAATTTGCTATCCTGTACTTTAAAGAACCCCAACATCTATTAAACTGTAGAAGAGAAATAGCGAACAACTGTATTCACAATATAAAATTTACTCTAGGATAGCGATACAAAATAGTTTTAAAACTAAAAAAAAAACAATAGAAAATAAACAAATAAATAAATTAAATAACCATGAATATACATAAACGATCATATATATATATATATATATATATATATATATATATATATATATATATATATGTGTGTGTGTGTGTGCATATATGTATGTACATATATATATTTATATATAAACTGACATAAAAAAAATTAAAAAAAAACATAACCTAGATTTAAAACAGGTCAAGAAACTATATATCCAGGCTAAATAGAGCACACACAAAGGAACGGGTCAACCAGAGGTCAAATAGGCCTTTGTCCGATAAGTGCATGTTCATTAGCTGATAGGAAGGGCGCGGTGGATACTAGAAAGCTGGTTGGCTACCTAAAATCTCAATAGAAGGTGCGTATATAAAAACGACAGACAACCACAAAATTCGCGTATAAGCCTGAAGAGTCCTAGAGTGGATGAACCGCGGAATATTCAGTGTAGCTTAATCGCCATATATATTTTATAACTTACTATATATATATATATATATATATATATATATATATATATATATATATATATATATATAAACTCATCATTAATAGATAGATCCATTTGGCTCAGTTAATAAGGCCTTTTTATAATTGCGATCTTGTAGTGGTAGGGGCATTCACTTTTGAAGTTTAAGATACAAGAATTGGTTGCAATCGTTATGTGTTGCGTATTGAATTTGTACAGAGAAGTAAAGAATTCGGCTTTGCTGGAGTCTACGAGAACGTAAAAAAAAATGGAATACTATTGTTTGAATTTAATTCATAAGTTGAAGCAAAGTACGGAGTTTGTTTGAAAATGATCGTTTAGTTTTTCTATTTCGTTGTTATTGTCAGCAAGAATAAAAATACAAAATATTTACAATAAAAGCCCAT
Organism: Euprymna scolopes; assembly: GCF_053919585.1. Lineage (NCBI taxonomy): Eukaryota > Metazoa > Mollusca > Cephalopoda > Sepiida > Sepiolidae > Euprymna > Euprymna scolopes. Next base: position 111,360,946 of record NC_136489.1, on the reverse strand, counting down.
TAAGCAAGAACATTTCGTGCTATTCAACATGTGTAAATGTAAACATGGTGCCTAAACACATACACTCCCCCCACATATATATATATATATATATATATATATATATATATATATATATATATATATATATATATATATATATATACGCGTTTTATTTTCATTACCGTATCTTTCTTATCTATCATTATTGTTTCAGCTACCCGGCCGAGTTTTTTGGCCGTCCGTTGCTGAAACAATAATGTAACTTAACAGAAAGATACGGTAATGAAAAATAAAACGTATATTTGCTCTACAATAGCATTGGGCACTTTCTTCAGTTTTTATTAATTACCATTTCTACTATATATATATATATATATATATATATATATATATATATATATATATATATATATATATATACTCGGGTTTTTTTTATTATATTCAAAAGTAATGGACTAATGAATTCAACGAGGTTGTTAGATAGTGCTCAATAAAAAGAGCTGATAATACTTGTTTATTGTTATATAAACATGCTCACATCCCGCTGCTACAAATAGCCACTTGTTTCAATCAAACAACAGATATCACCAGGCAGCGACTTGACTATTCAAAAGTTCAATGAATAATGGATTTTTATTTTAGGTAGGAACTCTTTAAAAGTTGGAGTTAAAAAACTTAAAACACAGAACTTTAATTATAAAATGTAAAGAGGGAGGGGCAATTTAAATAAAGTTAAAAGATTACAATGGAGAGAGAGTGATTGAGAAGAGAAAAAAAAGAATAGAGAAAGAAATAGAAAAAGAAAATAGAGAGAAATATATATATATATATACATATATATACACATACACATATATACATATACATATATATATATATATAATATGGAGAAGAAAAGAAAAGATAAAATGGTTATTATAAAGAGAATAAGGACTAGAAGGGAAAGGAAAGGAAAGGAAAGAATGATGAGATCTAGTTAAATAGAGAAAGAGAGAAAGAGAGAAAGTAAGAATTTGACAGTATATAGAAAAAGAAAAAGATCTGCGTGTCAACCAATTTATGAACAGTTATACAATTCAGTAATGAAACATATTATTACAAATACAAACAGAAGATACAATCCAAGCGTCAGAAATGAACATGCCAAAAAAGACAGCGAATGTATCCAGCCAACATATATATCAACTCACATACGTCCACGAGTAATATCAACGTAGTTCAAACATACGTCTACAATTAATTAGGCCCTTTATGCTAAATGATATAAGTTTAAAGTTTTCGCGTTTTTATTAGATAAATATATAAATAAAAGAAGAAAAAATAATGATAAAACAATATTAAAATTATTATTATTAATAATAATAATAATAATGATAATAGTAATAGTAAACATAATAGTAATAATAATAATAATAATAATAATAATAATAAAAACAGAATAAAATTAATATTTATTATCTTTTTTATATAACAAATTTAGCCATAAGAGGGGATTAAATAAATTAAGTAGGGCCAATAATAATAAATGAAAATATTTATGTATATAAAAAGAATGCAATACATATATGTATATATACACATACACACACACACATATATATATATACACACACATACACACACCCATATATATACATACATGCACATAAGTAAAGGTGTAACTATACTATTATATATATATATATATATATATAGGGTGTCCCCAAAGAAGCTGGCGGATTTTAAATTTGATTAACGTCCTTAATATTTAAGCTATGCTTACCAATTTTCATATGTAGGTAGATGAACCTCTCCGTGATTTTTCTCATGTATAGTAAGATATCATAGTCTACTTATTCTAATGTTATTTACACAACTTAATCTTGGGTATGTTACTCAAATGTCCACCAATTCCGATTACTTCATCCGCCTTTACTCCACAGCATACTGTAGATTTTTTAGGGTGTAATTGCCGTTGTGCTGTTGCGTGAGGATCTTCAAATATCCAAATTTTCCTTATTTATAATGAAAAGAGACCTAATCGAAAATAATTAGATTTTTGGGAAACTTTGGATCCCCATTAGCCAAATCTTGGAATTGCATGGCGTATTCATGCCTTTTTTCCGGATCGTTTGGCTGAAGTTCTTGCACCAATTAAATTTTATATGGAAATCTGCTCTCTTCATGAAGCTTTCTGTGAAGAGATGATGAAGAGACCCCAATTTGACTTGATCTTCTTCTTACTGATCTGGATGGATCCTCGGCCACTCTCTCTGCTAATCTCTGACGATTCTCATCACTTCTTGCCGTACAGGATCTACCAGATATGGGGCGGTCACATACAGACCCTTGCTCATGAAATAGAGCCACCATAGTTTTTATTGCATTGGGAGTAGGGGAATTTCTTGTGTTGAAGTTGCGCCGAAATTCTCTTTGAGTTTCTGATATTGACTCATTCAACCGAAAACTCGACTCTACGATAAATATCCGATCCTCGGTAGTGTAAGGACTCATAATGACCTTGGAAGGGTTACTCTAGATGATCTGATAAAATAAAAGAAAAATATAAAAAAATTAAGAAACTTATGAATTTTTTTAAACATCAGCTTCTTTTGAGACAGCCTATATACATGCATATATATTTATATATATATATATATATGCATAATTTGTTGGTTTCCTTTCTTAAACGCGTTGGTGAATATGAAATCAAATAGAACACCTATGTAAAAATACGTTTTAAAGCCATCCAACGCAAAGAATAAACAATTTAAGATAATTTTTGTCGATATATTTCGGCGAGAAAACTTGCTCTTGTAAAGATTTTTTTCTCTTACAACCTTTACCACACACACACACATATATATATATATATATATATATATATATATATATATATATATATATATATATAGTTACACATCCATAATTGAATTATAACAGCTATAATTATTGCAAAAATGTAAATTTCATTATATCTTTTAAAAATATATTAACGACTATATGACGTTAATATATATATATATATATATATATATATATATATATATATATATATACTCCTTACAACGCTATAACTTTTTGATCATAGGAAAATTGTCAAACAGCTTAATCTACATTGGCATTGAGGACAACAATCACATTTAATATGTAAATGAATTTCTGTGCGTTGGGGGAAAATGTGTACTAAATATAATATGATTATTTGTAAACGATATCACATATTTTATTACAGGATTATCAAAAACAACAGCAAAAACGAAAAAATCCAATCATAAATTACAAATAAAATATTTATCCGTCCGTAGTAAGGTGGCGGGTCAAATATGATTCATTCGAGGGCCGTATTTCGCCCGCGGGCTGGATTTGGCTGACCCCTCTTATATTTTAATTTTCTCTGTATGCAATGTTTTCTCTGTGTTTTATTAGGCTTGTGTCGAACATGCTTATTTACTTGCCTGATATAACAATTTCGTAGGTTGCACCCCCCCTTAGTATTTGAATAGCATTTTTCTTGTTAGGCGACTATTAAGTTTTAGCTGGTATCTTCGTTTATATATTACGTTTTTTTTGGTGTTTTCTGCAATTTTACTTCCTCAACATAAATTCAAACGACCCACGCGACCCGCAACTAAATTCCACTAGTGCATCTTACATTCCTTTAGATTCCGAAAGATTGTTCTTTGGGCGAGTATTACTATAGTCGCTTGCTTTTGGAATTCTCTTCGTGCTCCCTGTTTCAGAGACTTGCATGGGCCCTAAATGACATTCCTTTACGTAGATACTACAACGAAAAGATCGTTTTAAGATGCTAAGCATCCTCTTAAGTTAAATTGGTTTCATCACTCTTGCACTAAGTTCACCGGGTATATTCGCCAGATTGTTTTCCAAATTCTCTTTCGTGAGACACGTAGTTTCTGGTGAGTCTTTCAGGAGACACGAAGTTGCTGTGGTTTAAGTGATGATCAACGAATATTTCACACTCCCATATTTTTATCGTCTTCCAAATACTTAAAATCAGCTATTCTCTAATTAAATCGCTTGGTTGCTTGCTCTAGTTGGGGACCTAGTCCGTGCACCGGGAAGAAGCTTCACATGTACGTCGCGGTGACTTATTCCACAATATATTGTAATCTACATTACAATATAGAGAACCTGCTGTTCATTTTATAAAATTATTTTATAGACAACGGAGTGAATTCAAGTTTAAAATGCGAAAGTAAAGTATTATGATTCAATTGTATCGGATGGTATATTATTTTATTTGAGATAAGTAATTTCTATAATTTTTTATTTATTTGCTGACTATTGTTCTCAGCTTCATAGTTTTTCTTTCACGACGTTTCAGGCAACTATACCTCTACTCTTCATCAGGTGGTTAACCGCGTCGGGATAGCAATGTTGAGCCTCTTAACTGTATCTTCAAGAACTATGGAAGACAATATTGAACACGCCTCTGTCATATCAAAGAACCTACTTTTGATTTGATATGCATTTTTGGTTGTGCGATTATAATAGCTCCTTTAATAACTGGAATCATGGGGATATTCACAAGATTCCAGTTTCTTTTAATGTCGTATCTTGGTATTTTGTTGTCTTCTCCCGCTCCGTTCTGTTTTAGGACGCATTATTTGGGACACTGACTTCTGATAGGATTACTAATTTCTTTTTGCTCGTACCGTACAACTATGCTAGATTTTATTACTCAGTTTTTTTAAGTACGATGGTATAGCAATTTTGTAGAAGAGTGGATAGTGTATGGATTGTTACCCACTACTTTTTTGTTTGGTATGCGTTTCCGGAATTTGCTGCCATACTCAATATTACACTAACTTTTGTAAGATGTTTAATGTGTCTTATTAAAAATATTACCTCATGTGTTTGTTGAAATAGTAAAAAGAAAAACTATTATCGCTGATGCTCCCTGGTTGTTTGAAATAACACGTTCAGCGCAAAATGCACAGACCTAAAAGGCCGCACATCTCAAGGTTAACCATTCGTATTTCGGCAAGATCGGACAGCATATAAATGAGACAAATAATCCAAGATGGCGGATCCAAATCCACTCACGACGACAAAAGAGCAAACAGAAACCCAGCAAGTGCAATACATCACGAAGTCAATATTAAGAAATACGTTATGGCGACGACCATCTCTAAAGGCGTGTTTATCAAGACGGCCATCTTGACATTGATCGGCTAGAATAATATAGTTAGTAATATATCATATTAGGAGGCAGAATGGTTTAGACTCAGTTACTTTTAATCTATGATCAAAGATGGCGGCATAATCTTTCATACAGATTCGGTGTGCGTCTGCAACCAAAGATACGGTAGTTTCTTGAAAAATAATTGCTCCTATTTTCTTGCTTCTCAACAAGAAAGATTTTGTATTTTAACTTGTCGATGGTTGTATAATCCTTTAAAACTCCATATCCTCATTGTGAACCCAGGTCCTTACCGTTTAATAGTAGAATATTTATTAACGCATCTTAGTTTAAAATTTTACGCTAATACTCGATTTACTAGCAATAATAGGCTTATACATACATATATGGGATAAAATAATTCATCTTATTATATATCTACATATATATATATATAAATATATATATGTCTGTGTGTGTGTGTGTGCGTGTACGTATATACAGGGTGTGCCAATAAAATCTATATACTCTTTAAATGACCATAAAACCAATATTCATTAAAAGAAAGAAAAGTTTCATACATCAAAGTACCGTGAACAAATATAGAAACCAGCTAAGTATCGAAAATGTTCAAATTATTGGCCACTGACTGATTCGAAAACGTTCCTAATCAGTTCAAGTGGTACGTTGACACATCTTTTTTCAATTGTTGCTTTCAGCTCATTCATTGTCGCTCGTTTTGTCGTGTGAACCCTGTGTTAAACATGCCCCCAACCCCGCCCTAAAAAAAGAGAAAAATCCATGGGGAAGGGTCAAATCTGGTGAGCATGAATTGCACTCGATACTTCTTAGTCGTAACTATCTGTTTCGCAGGTGAATATCAAGATATGCTCTTACGCCATGATGATAGTGGGGAAGTGCTCCATACTGCTGGTAGTGCCATTCTTTATGCATAAACATCTCTTGGGAACGTGGCATGGCATATCCATGTAGCAAGTTGAGATAATTTAAAGAGTGTATACATTTTATTGGAACACCCCATATATATATATATATATATATATATATATATATATATATAAAGAGAGAGAGAGAGAGAGGAAGCGAGAGAGGAGTGAGAGGGAGGAGAGAGACAGAGAGCATCTAACTGTTACATTGTTCTTATGATGTTAACGTGAATTAAACACCAATGATTGAATCCGGAACACCAAATATTCTTATCCTCTATTTTTCGTCCCCGTTAATGTGCTGACCGTTTAATAATATACGCTTATTGCTATCAGTAAGTCGAGCACTTTTATAGGATTTTCTATGTAAGCTTATCACTAGCATAAAATGTAAACAATAAGAAACTAATTAATGAAGTTAAACTTAATTTTGTGTCATTTTATCTTTAGTTTACACTTTACGCTAGTGATGAGTTTGCAATAAAAAACACAAAAAAACTATGAGTGCTCGGAGTATTGTTGCCACATCTGGACAGGAGCTGCTAGAAAGGACTTATCCCACTTTGATAAATTTCAAAATAGAATACGTAGCCTCGTAGGGGGTGGGGACTTTTTTTCTTCCCTGCAACCTATTTCTCACACAAAAAAGATGTTACGAGTTTGTCTTTGCTTTATCGTTATTTTCATAGCAAGTGCTCGACTGAGCTACAACCTATGGTCCCCCCTCGCCAAACTTTCACAAGAAACACTCGCCTAGCTGAAAATACTATCAAAAATCCCCCCACTCTTTATCTGTGCCTAAACTTAAACGAAAATTCGATGAACAAAGCTTCTTTCTTAGAATTGCACGCCTGTGGAACTGTATTAAATATGTCTAGCTCATCCGCGCCGAGAATTAAAAATCAATATTATAACAGACGTCTTTAAACGTTGATGTAAATATGGCCATATTGACGTTTTTATTTCTTAGTTGGCACATGGACAGAGAAGTTATAATACCAATAAGCGTGCATAATCCTCCATGAGCCCATGTCGCCATTGTGAACCCAACTCCTTGAGCATCAGTAGATAAAACGCGCCGACGGCAATTTTAGTTATAAGAAAGTTTATCTGAAAACGGAAAGCCACATAAAATATTAAAGCGACAAACCACTTGTGAACGCGTGAGAGGGCGATAAGATACATCTTGTTTTCTACACTTAGCTACATAATACGCGACCGCCCGGACCATAAGGCTCATCAGGAAACAGTATTTTTAGATTTCGCTCGCTCAATAGTCAGTTTAGGAGAGACCAATATCCCTGATCAAACGTTACTTGATTTTATCGATGTCTGTGTTGAAGATCATCCAAACCCTTCCAAACAAACACAATATTCCATATGTAACAGAGAAAGTCGAACAAAACAGCGTTTTTTTTATGTAGACATAACCCGGCTCATCACACCCAGGTAATCTACAATTGAAAAAAAAAATCGCCGTATCTTTTCTAGGTTTTTTAGTGTATGTATATGTCTACACGTGTGATGGCGTGTGATCGTTTATTTAATGTTCGTTACGGGAGTGTGGGCGTGCGTGCGGTTTTAACAAATATAATAAACGGTTAACTAAACCGGACAATAAGGGACAAGGACAGTTGTTCTTAACTAAACAGGACGGATAACATCTTTCTGGGGTTTATTCATGGCCAAAATGTAAAGGGGAATATATCTTTGTCCGTCGGTTGATATTAACTAACTGTCTGTAAGTTGCAAGGAAATTTCTTGAGGAACGTCAATTTATATTCATGTTATTTTATGAAACTTTATTTTCTGCCCCCCCCCCGTTTCTCTTATACTCTACATCTTGCTATAAATCCGCTCTCCAATTTGACCGACATATGACTGAATAAATTTTCCCAGACTAACCTCCTATATATATATATATATATATATATATATATATATATATATATATATATATATATATATATATATATATATATACACACACACACATATATATATATATTAGCATTTTGCTAATTCCTGCCCTCTGATGAGAAGGAGAGTATTTCTTCAAAACCCGCGGATTAAAGGACTATCCACTTACCTTGTGCTTCCTTTTTAAAATTAAATATGTTTTTAACTTTTTTGAAGATGTCTTTTAACATGTTTTATTAATCATTTGTTTATATATATATATATATATATATATTTACTATAATACTTATTAAATAGCTACAGACACTGGTGTTTCATCTGTTCGAGAATCTTCAGTGCAGAATGACACGATTAACACCAGTCGGAAGATTCGAACCCGAGAAGAGAAGCCATGTCTCGCTTCATTCGCAAGGACCATATCCATTCGACTACCGTTAACCGCGGGAAATGTAGTTGGATTTTAAACATTTATTTTATTAAACGTTTTTAACGTCAGTCAGAGTGATCTAATCATTATATGATGATCTCCACATAAGAGCTAAATTGGCTGACTTTTTAATTCAACTAAAAGTGCTCAACGATAAGAAACGAGTTTCTTAAAGAGGCTGGCAACATTATTTACTATAATAACTATTAAATACCTACAGACACTAGTGTTTCATCCTTTCGAGAATTTTCAGTACAGAGTGTACCGATTAACACCGGTTGTTATGGAGAGGTGCTAGCAAACGTAAATGAAACAATGAAATCCCCTAGTTGATGATAACCTGAAGCCATGACGTCAAATCGTTATGGGCCAGGCCAGGCGAGCGAAAATGAAACAATGAAATCCTCGGGCTGGTGATGACCTGAAGCCATGACGTCAAATTATTTATGGGTCGAATCAGGCGAGCGATAATGAAACAATGACCTGAAGCCATGACGTCAAATCGTATGGGTCAGACCAGGCAAGCGAAATCCCCGGGCAGGTCGAAATACTTCAATAAAAGAGAAACATAAATAAAGCAGAGAGTCAGAGAGAGAGAGAGAGAGAGAGAGAGAGAGACGCACAGCTGAGGAACAAATTATCACAGTGTCGCAAACACCTCTACCACAACCCCTCCGCCGCCGTCATTGTGTTGAAATGTGTATATGAAATATATCGTAAATAAACTAAATCTGTTTTTATAACAAAGTGTCTCGTATTTATTGATAAATTTTAATCGCTAGACGATCACCAATAGTACATATACGTAACACGGTCGATAGATTCGAACCCGGCGACAGAAGTCATCTCTGGTTTCATCAGCAAGGACCTTATCCATTCGGCTACCGTTAATCGCGAGAAATATAATAGAATTTTAAACATTTATTTTATTAAATATTTTTAACAAGAAAAAAGAGAAAAACTGCTGCCTAAATACACACACACAATATATATATATATATATATATATATATATATATATATATATATATATATATATATGTGTGTGTGTGTGTGTGTGTGTGTGTGTGTGTGTGTGTGTGTGTGTGTGTACTGAGGCAGGATTTTTCTCTTATGCATGTTTCATTAAATAGCAGGAATAATTCTTATTTATTTCTCTTGAGATCCGTTTTTTCCATTTGGCAGGCCAATGGTAAAGCATTCTGTTCCAGTTTTTTAAAAAATTGCGGTAATCGCAACTTTTTGGGATATCAGAATCGTTATCAGACTCGGAAAAATTATAGTCTAATTCCCAATTCCAACCCGATTCATTAAAAATTTAAAATAAAAGATGAAACAAGAACAAATTGTTTTTTTTTTTATTAGAAGTTGTTCCTTTACATATATATATCTCATTTACAGATTTAATATTGATTAGCAGAGTTTAATTTATTTTAATTATTGGTCATTTATAACTTTTCTATTGCCTTTGTAATTGTTTCGCATCTATTGGCTAAAATGTCTATGTACCCTCATCGGAGGGAGTTCATATGATTATTAACAAGTTTTAAATGATCTGGGTGGGGGGAGTAAATTTCGCTGGCGCCAGCTGTACATTGGGGTGGTTTTCATCGACTTTTTCTGAAATAATTAAAGTTTCATGATACCTTTTTGAACTCAAGGAAATCCTCAGACTCTTCAAACCTAATTTAATTTGCTTTTATTAGTTTTTATTGTAAGCAAAGTAAATGTTCTAGAGTTCAATTGCCTATTCAATATCACAGGTTTTTAAAAGCTTTTCGCACCTATTTAATTAATGACCATATGTCGTCTATTAGATACTTCGCACTTTAAAATCAAAGATTTAATATGCTTAGAATTTTTTCCTGGTGTTGGTTTTATTGGATCACCACATCCTTGTAAATATTTCATGTTTCCTTATATTTTGTTTGGTTTTGGCACAAGTGAAAATATAGATGAAAATCTCACAAGTTTATCAAAATTTTGGAAGAGAAACATTGAGGAGTTTGTTAACTTAAAAAAAAACAACAACTTTAATTCATATTTAAAATATCCAAAACGAATTTAGAAAAAACTTGTCCCAAGAAAACTCGTCTCCGGAAAACTCGTCCACGGAAAACTCGTCCCCAGAAACCCCGTACCCGGAAAACTCGTCACTTTTTTCTAGGTAGGAAAATCCGACCTTTATTGAATAAATACACATTTTTCTGACCGTTCTTGAAGGAGATATTGTTTTTAAAAGAGACTAGACTACCCTTGACCCGTTGGGTTAGTATGTTATATTAGCTGTGGAATTAATGTGTAAGCTTTACACTTGTGACGTAAAGAAAATAGTTTTTCTTACATAACAGAAACATTTCTATGAAAGTATATTAAAAATGAAAAAAATAATATAGATAAATTTCTATGAGTCCTTCTGTTTATAATTGTTTATTTTTTAAAAAAAAACTTACAACCATTGAATTATAAGTGGTTTGCCATACTTATAGGCAAATCTGCACTATTCAAATTTTGATATATCGTTTAATTTAAACGCGACAAAAACAATTAGGACGCTGAAAACGTAAACAATAAAACAATACGTTTTAAAATGCTCTTATGGTTGTAATTGGGTTAATGTAGATTTATTTGTAAGAAAATTGTGTTAAAATAGCTTAAACGTAATACGGAAATGAACGATGTAAAAAAAATGCAGGAAGTATTAGCAATTACTTAGATAATTTAAACGCGAAAAAAAATGGGACGCTGAAAACGTACACAGTAAAATAATACGTTGTCAACGGGTCAAAGTTTATTTATTTGTAAGAAAAGTGCGACAGTATACTTGTAATACAGAATAGTGTCAAAAGATCCTCACCCTTCCGATATTTAATAATAATTTCGAAATAATGACGTTAATATTTCAGTGCGAAGGTCAAAATCTGCAAAAGAAGCTATTTGTGTTTATTTGTTTACGTTGTTATGGGTTAATGTTTATGCGCGCATGCGCAACCGGATGTCGTAAACCGGACAGTGGGTAATATCACTCGTTACAATGTCATTTGAGTTTTATAATTATATAGATTATATCTCCATAATATTTTAAAAAATAATTTTATTGGTTACTGTTGTTTTTGAAAAAAATAAAGTCGATTTTCTAAGTGTCCGTTTTCTACCTAACTGGTTAGTTGTTAAATGTTCAACTTATTTTAAAAAGCGTTTATTTTGTTCAAAAACGAGACTACAGACCGCCTAATATTTTTTTGAATATTTATACTAATTTATTGTTCTTTTTAAAAGGGCAAAATCAATTTTTTCTACCTAACTGGCTAAGTTGTTAGTGGTTTAATTGATTTTGAAGCGTATATTGAGTAAATAAAAAGCTTCGAGTGTTATGTGAGAACGAGAAATAATGTCCGACAATAGGGGTCTTGAGAATTGCTAAAAAATAGAAAATTAAAGAAAATACTGAGGTAGATATAGTTTTAAAACGAGAACCTCCACCCCTCCAAAACATGTATACTTTAGGTAATGTCCAAGATCATTGCTTGAAAAAAAAAATCAAGCTACCGGAAGTGGATACGATTGATTATGTAACAAAACTGAATGGAAGACACGAAAAACGAAACCATATATTTATTAATAAATTACTTTATTTTTAACATTTCCTGTGTTATTACGAAACAAACAAATAAAAAAGAGAGAACACTTTTTGTATTATAAAATAATAAAACAAATATCTTATTTAGAAAAAAAATATTTTGTTTTAACACTTTTTGTGTTCACGAAACAACAAAAGGTAGTTGTGCAGTATGCGGACGACAGCCATCTTCTCTTGGTGCGTTTGACTAAACTGTTGCCAGGTGGCGCTTCTCAGTCAAAACATATAAATTATTAATTTGTTGTTGATCCTTCAAAGTTGCATTAATTCAAGAAAATGTTTCATTTAAATTATTTATTTGTTCGAAAAAAAAAAGCTATTTTTCATTATAAAAATCCAATGCTGTTTTCATTACAAAATTGTTTTATTAAAATTATATTTTCTTATGCAGACTTTTAAATAAATATTTTTATAACTATATATTGATACAATTTTATACAATAAATGTTTTGGTTTTCAAATATTTTTCTGTTCAAAAAAAAGTCTTGTTTATACTTGTTTATGCTGCGTTATTTGACCAAGAAGAAAATGGAGTTATCACCCCCTAACTATAACCGCCGTCTGCATATTGCAGAAGTGCCCCCGAAGTGACTTTTGAACAATATTCTCCCCTCGCCATGTTAATAATAGCTTTCGAAATAATAACGTTATTATTTCAGCGCGATACCAAAAATGAATAAGTACCGTGTTTTTGTTGTTGTTTCGTAATAACACAATAATTGTTTGAACTAAATTAATTTATCTGAATAAAATGTCTGCTTTCTTTGATAATACGTAAGTGTTTACTTTCTTTTATTTTTGTTACGTAATAATAACACAAAAAGTGTTAAACTAAAGTATGTTTAAAATAAACATATCGTTTTGTTTTCCGTGTTCTGACTCCGTGATCAAGTTTATTTTTTTAAAACAAGAGTTAAAAATATTTTTTTTTAAATATTATGGGGGTGCGTAATCGTGTCTAAAAACAATACCTCCTTCAAGAACGGTCATGAAATGTGTTTTCAATCGATATTTATTAAATAAGGGACCAGTTTTCCTTCCTAGCAAAAAGGGATGAGTTTTCCGGGTACGAGTTCAACTGTTTATGAAATTTTTCAAGTAGCATGTTTACACTAACGACGAACTGATACATTTTGCCTTGTTTAAAATCAAAATAAACCTTTTGTTATCTTTCAATTTGCAATACATTACAATGAAAACATTTGAGAAAAAATATACTCGAAAATTATCCGGGGATTTATATAATATTTTGAAAATTTACGCCCCCCCCAAAAAAAAAAACTCTGATTAAATATTTATAAATATTACAAGAATCGGAATCGGGAATCGAATCGGAATCGGAAATTTAGAACGGAATCGATAATTGGATCGGGATCGGGAAAATTTTGGAATCGTCCCATCACTAATATATATATATATATATATATATATATATATATATATATATTGCTTTCTCATTAAATATTATTGTAACGTGGTCGCTGACTCCGTCAATTAAATGACCAAGCTACGAAACGTACGCAGAGAAACGACTCACCTAACGAGTTAATGTAGCAGAAGCATTTAAGCCGTGGGGTGAGCGTGACGTCACAGAATGAAAAGCATATCCATATGCATTAAGATAAAACAAAAAAAAAACAGAAACAGAAGAACAAAAAGGAATAGATGCATGATCAATGCTTTTCGCATGTGAACATTTTCGCTGTGGAAAGCGAAACAATCAGCTACAAAAAGTGAATTTTGGCTGACTACTACAGAGAAGAAGATAAAGTCGAATACCAATTTCGAAGGCACGCGAGTCTTATTATACCCTTTTTGAAAGCGATCCGGTTGACATGACATGACATGAGAGAATTACCGCAACACACAGCTGATAATAGATAAAAACAAATGACTGCTATCTAACAGAAGATAAAAGAAAGCGATAACATATTGTGTCGTGTTGTCAATACCTGTCAGTGACTGTTTTTTATAGAACGAAATAAATAATTTTTTCTTTCACCTGGAAAGTTCGTGTCAAAATTTTATTTTCTTTTGCGAGTCTCTAAATAAAATATTTGATCCATTTTAAAAGTAATAACAGCGTTACATTAATATTACAATTTTTATCCACATTTAGGCACAGCAAAAAAAAATGGAAGAAAAACCAAGTTGTTGTTTTTTTTTTTAACAAATGAAAATTTATAAAAATTCATTATTCTTGAGCAACTTTTTCTCCAGAAAGATGAAAGCCTGAATTTTATCATATGAAAAGCAGAATAATATAAAACTTTTTCTACCATTTTTAATAGAATTTTTAATTTCAAATTTTCCAAAAACATCTGAATTCCCTGCAATTTATGTCTCGATCGATAACACATTCGAATATTTTTAAAAGGTTTTTGAACCAATTATTTTTTTTTTTGCTTTCCTAAATAAGATTTAGGATGATTGGAAGTGTGAATATGCAAAAATATTATAACATAAATACCTGAATTTCAAATAATTCCATATTTTATCTTACTCTATAGATTTCCGGTGACAAAATTAAAAAGTCCACAATGTAATGATAGTTTGGGAGAAACTACGGTACCGTTATAGAAGTAAATAAATTCATATAGTCCTGTAAATTTCCGTGAATTTTTAATGTTTGTTTGGAAGAGTAAGTGAAAAATCGATTTTATAAGGGTTTAATTCTTTTTCATAAGCGATATATATATATATATAATTATATATATATATATATATATATATATATATATATATACATGGTGAGGCTGGTCGGTATCAGATGGGTGACCATTTTGGGAAATCTAAACGCCATATCTGTTGGAGACAAATCCTGTATCTAGTATCACGCTTAGGGGTCTTGACCCTGTCTTGCCACCAGGAGCAAGTGTTTCTGGACGAGAGAGTTCCCACACTTTAACTGAGCCAAGCGCAGATCACAGCAAAAAAGGAAAAGGGAGATATAATAACTGTTTGTAGTCTACCACAAGTGAGGCATTAACCAATTGCCGTTAGAAATTTTAATATTTTTTGCAAAATGCGCAGTTATTCATCGATTTCTTTCAGTTTTGGTATCGATTCTTTAAAGCATTTCGTATTTAATAATATATTAGCAAGATTAGACTAACTAAAAGAAAATTATTCATTTCCCACAATACAATATATTGTATTCAGTTTTGGCTGATTGTTTTAAGCATATTTGTAACCGCAAATAAAGAACGGGTTTGTAGGCAGTGTATATATATATATATATATATATATATATATATATATATATATATATGTATATATATATATATATATATATATATATATATATATATATACATAAATTCTGGAAATAATTACACTGTTCTAAACTTCATTCGTAACTCAATAATCGGTTTAACTTTCGTATTGATTGGATAATAACTTTCGATAGATTTCGAAAAAGAAAAACTCAGTCAAAAAAATACTTACTCCCTCCTTCCATTTTGGCCGTGCCTTCATACAGGGTGACCCCCCCCCCCAAAAAAAAAAACAAAAGCTAAACGGAGGCCATCTAGAACATATGCTGTAGAACGGAAAGAAAAAGACCAAAGACCCTAGTATTTTGATGCGATGTCTTGAATATAATAAACTAGTTATGATCAAAGTTTCACTTCATTCGGAGAAAACACTAAGAAACGGGGCCTAATTAGAGTCGGGCCCGTTTTTTCTGGGTCACCCTGTATATCCATGTTCTGTTTATAGTTTTATTTATAACCCCTCGCCATCGATTATCCTGCATACAACACTATAGCAGTGTTACATTAATTACGAAACCCAGAGATCGAAAACTACATAAATACTAAGTTTAGTTGAAAACAATTAAGGTACCTTCCGAAGATAGATGAGGCAATAGGTCTGCTTATTTTATTTCTTAGGTAAATACGCAATGTTCAGTTTGTTTTATCGGGACGTTGGCACAGAAGGGGATTGTAGTATTGTGTTTGAGTAGCCATTCGACTATGAAGTATTCAAATTTTTAGTTGTAATTGTATAAAAGCGATGCGTACTTTTTGTTGTTTATTTGGAATTTACGGCTCTTTGAGCAGAAATGTTTTTCCTTTTGACAGAAAACTGAATATTCGAGTCATGTCTTCACTTAGGAATTTAGAAAAAAAAACACATACTGCTTTCAAATATGTTGATCTTCTTAAATAATTCTTGCCAGCACGTCGCAAAATTTTTCAGTTTGCTCTGAATGCATAATTTACAACCGATTTTAAGGAATATATTCATGAATCACAGAACTGTTAATCGAGGATCATTTTCTATTTGGTCGTTGAAAATATTCTTAAACATCAAAAGTAATCGACGACGATACGGATAGATTTCTATCTCTAAAATTTGCTTAGCATTTGTGTTTGTTCCATGTCATGTTAAACGGTCTCATATATATATATATATATATATATATATATATATATATATATATATATATACTAGCATATATATATGCTAGTATATATATATACTAGAAAATATATAAGCTAGTATATATATATACTAACATATATATACTAGCATATATATGCTTGTATATATATATATATACTAGCATATATATGCTAGTATATATATATATATACGAGCATATGTATATGCTAGTATATATATATATACATATATATATATATATATATATATATATATATATATATGCTAGTCAGTTATAAAATATATATGGCGATTAAGCTACACTAAATATTCCGCGTTTCATCCACTCTAGAACTCTTCAGGCTTATGCGCATAAGCCTGAAGAGTCCTAGAGTGGATGAAACGCGGAATATTCAGTGTAGCTTAATCGCCATATATATTTTATAACTTACTAACTACCTTTACTTACGTATTGAGCACTTTTGAAGTAAATACTTAAAGTTTACGCATAAATTTATACTTTCGTATATTAATTTTATGTGAGTAAATGAAGTAGTTATATGCTAGTATATATATATATATATGTATATATATATATGTGTGTGTGTGTGTATACTAGCAGGCCGTCAGGCATTACCCAGTCATAAAATACGCTTAAATATGATATAAAAAAGTAATAATTAATCCTATTTTTTATCATATTATTATTTTATATCATATTGAACACAGTATATAATAATGATTTAAAAAATTTTAAAAACATGACTCGAAACCAAAACGTTTAGCTATAGAATTGAAACCAAAACGTTTAGCTTAGGAATTACTTTTTATTTTACGTTTATGTCTGAACTATGAAGACATATTTGCTGCAAGGCTAAAAATTAAAACATTAATCAATAGCTATTACGTTACGCATGCATATTCGTAGTGCCGTCGTCTGACCTTCACCTGGCAAGTTTCATTTTTTTTATTTTCACACTTTTACACCGATTTCCTTGGCTAAAACCATAATATAAAGTTTCGCATTGGTTTGGATAACCTATATATGAAGTTTATTAGCTGTAGATAAAAAATACTGTCAGTGTAGTTTTGTAGGCAAAATTTAGAAAAAAAATATACGCATGCGTAAATATACATAGAAAGAAGTTCGTGTTTACTATAAATTTTATACGCAAATATTACGCAAGTTTTAATCGTGTAGAATATCTGCATGAATCTAATTACACGTAATAGTTATCTGAAAATGATCATCCTATATGAAAATTGAAAAAAACTAATAGAGAATTAATTTAAATAAATGGTAAAAAGAATATGCAAATTAGCTAGATCTTTTGTAGATGAATGCAGTTTCACGATCCATATATAATAAAGTTGCATTTTCCTTTTTAAATATATCGAAAAAAGAGTATTTTATATGAATATCAATCCACAAAAACACAAATTTATAGGAGTATATATATATATATATATATATATATATATATATATATATATAGAGAGAGAGAGAGAGCAAATTATATTGTTATATGTATGTCTGGGGTATCTCTACATTCATATCTAATTATTAATATGATAGCGTGTGTGTGTTTTTTGTCTCACGCTTACATTTTTTTCTTCTTCCGAGTAACTGGTTCAATTGCTATGACCTTCCATTTCTTGTAATAAATAATTTTACCAAGAAGTCTTCAGAAGTTTAGGTTTCGTTTTCGATCATAGTTGATGGCACTAAAGTCATCTAAGTTCTTTTTTTAATTTTTAAAATTATTACTTTATATTGTGTCCAATATAATATATCTATGTATAATGATATTAATGATAACGAGGGTGCTATTTTTGTGTCATGCTTACATTATAAGATTATAAGATTATAAGATTATAAGATAGGTAAAAATAAATAACCAATCCCTTATTTTATTGTTCTACCCGCTCGTCATTTTGTCTTTTTTTAATTTTTAAAATTATTACTTTATATTGTGTCCAATATAATATATCTATGTATAATGATATTAATGATAACGGGGGTGCTATTTTTGTGTCGTGCTTACATTATAAGATTATAAGATTATAAGATTATAAGATTATAAGATAGGTAAAAATAAATAACCAACCCCTTATTTTATTGTTCTACCCGCTCGTCATTTGTCTGTTCATTCGTGGGAGAATTTTTTTTAAAGAAAATGACTGGAATTATAACAAATTTAGAAACAACATTAGAAATTATAACTTCTCTTTTGCCTTTGCGTCCTTTGGCGCTGCAGTACAGCCATCCCCAGTACGTGTCCCATATTGTTTTCGATTTCAAGGACAAATATATCATTATGCAAGAAATTTACATCTAAATGAAAATTAAGAAAGAAAACATGGACAGCTCAACATAATTGAGACAAATGAAGCATTAAATCTGAAAACCGATATCTCACACAATGATCGGTTTTGATTATGTTGGGGCCTATAAAAACTGTCGAACTTGAAGAGCAATATTAAAAAATGTTTTTCCTAACAAAATAATCATGCATTTTATCGTCAGCGAGGAGATAAATAACCCAACAAACGAGGGAATTTCAGCAATATTTGTCAGTGATTATGGAACACCTATTCATCGTGACATCGTGAAGGACAACAGAGGAGAGAATAATTGTACCTCTCTTACCATTTTGATGCGATATTTTACCGTCTTCAATTTCCTCATCGTGCATTCGGATAGCATATAAACATTCCTTGCGTAGAAAATGGGCAAACTATAGTTCGTAAAAAGTTTTACTATGCAGGAATTTTATGCATATCGTCTGGCCATAAGAGGTGGCGCCAGTCCAATACACAGGGGTGTAAAAAACTATTTGAATAATATGCAGTTGATGCTTTTGTTAAAATAAAAAGTTGTTTGAAATTCATTGCAGAAAATCAAGCACAACTAAGAGTTGCAATGTATTCAGGTTTGATGTATCACCTTACAATGAAATAATGAAAATGAAAATCCTGGAGTAAATGGTTGGCAACTTATAGCTTCATGTTAGATAATACAAGGAGTTGTACAATATTATCACGTTGACACATTGGTTCTTGTTAGATCAACGAAGTTTAGCAAGACTGAACTTTGTCTCTACCAGATGGGTGACTATTTGTGAAATACTAAGATCTATATACAAGAGGACGTCGACATCTCCGTGGGAATAACTGCAAAAGCCTTTAGTCGTCATCTTTCCTTACTGTGATATAGATGCGAATGGAGGCCGCTTGTGAACTTGATATACCCTTTACATCGTCATTTTGATGGGTCACTTTACAATGAAATAATGAAAATGAAAATCCTGGAGTAATTATCATTTTGCCATCATCTTTCACAGGAAACCCACGAAAAATGCAACAATTCTATCAAGATGCAATAGCAATATTTATTAGTATGGAAGATAGGATTTATTTTAACATATACTTTCAATCCCAAATGTCGAGAAGTAACTGAAGAGTTACAGCCCCATAAAACTGCACAGGTTCGTTGGCACGATTTTTCAAACAAAATCTCCATAAATTAATGATATTGCATAAAGAAAATACATGTACTTAGGGGTACCCATAGCTGCGATGCATGCAACTGAATTTCAGAAAAGAGGTCTCCCGATTGTCACATACTAATCATGCTGCGTGAAAAAGATAAACTTAGAACTGAAGAAAAAAGTGATAATATTATTTCAGCTTAGTTACCATCAGCAAATTAACAAGAATTGTTCCATCGACGAAATGTTGTATGTCTCTGTTTGTTTTACAAGTATTTCAATGGTGAATGCTCTGACGAACTACGAACCCTTGTGCCCCCTCGACGAAAATACTCCCGACAAACCCGACAAGCAGCAGTGTCCTACTCCTACACATTTGAGATCGCGAGCCGTATACTCTAATAGCTTTTTCCCCAGTACTGCAGGACTTTGGATTCTCTTCCAGTTTGTTGCTTCCCCAACTGTATTGACATGCAGAGGTTCAAGTGTAATGTGAACAGACATCTTGCTGCTAGACTCCCTACATAGTACACCTGCAACTCAGGTCCCTGATAGTAGCCACCCCTACATCAAAGTGGCAATGTGCCTTGTTTGGGGTGGAAATAAAGTAAAAAAAAAGAATTAGTTAAGAAACTCATGATTCATAGACCCTACGTCATTATCAATTACGGAAGGCAAACTGCTAATCAGGTTGTCACTCCTTATATTATACATGTCAGTGTCATTTACTCTGCTTGGGTTGAAACGTGTCTATCCATACAGAGTAGAGGGTATATAAAGTTCACAAACGGTCTGCAGTCGCATCTATATTCCAGTAAGGGAAGATTACGACGTTAGGCTTTCGAAATTATTCCCACAGAGATGTCGACGTCGTGTTATATATAGATCCTGGCATTTCACAAATAGTCACCTATCTAGTAGGGACCAGATTCGGCCTTGCTAAACTTTGTTTATCTAACAAGAACCAATGTGCTAACGTGATAATATTGTACAACTCCTTTTATTATCCAACACTAAACTATAAGTCGCCAACTATTTAGCTTATCTACTATGCAATAAATCACGCGGACAGGTTTGCACGCATATAATTACGGATTCTGCAAATACTCAGACACACACATATATAAAAGTTGAATTTGGTTTCACACACAAGAGTACATACCTATTATTTAATATTGCAGTGAGAGTAAATATGTTAGTGAGAGGGGCACCCAGATCAACAGAATCATCAAAAAGTACTCAAATGGAAATTCTATTCCATCACAAGTAACACAACACTATACCCAACTTAATATCACAGTAAATAAAATATAAAGAAAACCATATTATTATACATAGTATCCCAAGCGAACCCGTACCGCGAAGTTACAAACAACACGATAGAAAACCCCTCAATTCATTGAATCAATAAATTAAATAAATTAAAGAAAATACAGGCAAAAGATTCAAGCTTAAATACGGGCATTTAAATATTCCAAAATTATTTTAACCACACACTATCGCAAAATAAAACTTAACAATATACAGCACCATAGCAAAATAAATTAAACCAGATAGCCAATCTAATCTAAAAAAATACACAAGAAATGAACAACGAAATTTTACAATACAAAATGCTGTGTACATCGCAAAAATCAAAAGAAACAAAACAAACAAAAATAAGCTAATACAATCTGAATTTAATATCTAAGTCTTTAATTTAAGTCCCCCCTCGCCAAACTTTCACAAGAAACACTCGTCTAGCTGTAAACACTATCAATAATTTCCCCCACTCTTTATCTGTGCCTAAACCTAAACATAGATTCCATGAACAAAGCTTCTTTCTTAGAACTGCACGCCTGTGGAATTGTCTTCCGTTTTCCTGCTTTCCGGCTGACTACAATATGGTTGTGTTCAAGTCTAAGGTAAATAAGTTCTTGATGAGCCGTTCCATATACGTTATTAAATTTACCAAATTTTCATTACTAATGATTACTATATTGACCAACTTCTACTGTACACTCTTTAACCCTTATCCTTGAGTGGCCTCTGGGCCTTGATAATGTGGTGATGCCTTTGTAAAAAAAAAAAATATATATATATTTCACAATAGTAGCACACAAATGATAAATAAGCATATTCAATCTAGATAGAGGTTCTTACAATAGTTTGTCGATCACAGATTATGACACATCAGAAAAATTAAGTTTATTTTACGAGAGAAAATCTTTTTTTTTTTTCCTTTTTACTTTTTTATCTTTATAGATTTTATCATACTAGATTTACACAAACTAATTCACGGCTACACACACACACACACACACACACACACACACACACACACTTCACTGACAATCGAAACCGTAAGTCACACATTTATTAATTATTCTAATGCTTTTAATTACCTTATGTGATTTCTGGTTTCCAATTGTTCTTTTGTGACCCCCCCCCCAAAAAAAAAATCCCATTGGAACGATTGTAATGGTTGACGGGTTCAAGCCTAAAGATCTTGCAATAATTGATGAACAACAGTAATCCTGACATCAAGCATGAATTGGTGAAACAAATCAATCATCTGAAAACTAGAGCTATGAATCCCGATCGTCATCTCCATATTTATGTGTGTGTATTAGTTGTGGTCGCTAATTACGGATCTGTCGAAAGGAATACAGACTTTCGAGGTTAGGTATTATATATTTTATTTAAACTACTATTCTCGTTTTAATCGTTATTTTAAAAACGTTCCGCAAGAATCCTTGGCGCAGTGGATATTGCAGTTGGTATAATTCAGTTGTAAAAGTTACGCAATAATAAAGCTTGAATGTTCGATCCTGAGTGCTGGTGACATCCAAAATACAATTGCGAATTACTTAGGACTTCTCTACCCAGGCAATGCTGACTAAACAAAATGATTCTACTGCCCTAGATTTAATAAAAATTTGAGTTCGAAATTCAGTGCAAATACCCGAACGCGACAAAGAGAATCCCGTGTACAACAGATGATTCCTAAGTTCAACATGATACATCTCAAAAAGGTTGGAGGTTATATTGACCGAAACATTGTGAAATTTACACTCAAGATGGTATAAGTAGTTGGAAGAATCCAAATGATAATTATTAGGACTTACAACTTACTTAATAGATTCATGCAAATGGCTTGACTTGAGATATTTTCGATTTTTCTGAAATTTTAACAAGAGGTATTGAACATGAATTCATAAATATTGCTAAAGTTTCAGATTCTTAGAAGTATATACAAAAATACACTGCGTGTCAAATTATTAAGCAGATATTTTTTTACCAGTTTCAGAAACTTGCCGGTAGTTTCGTAACAAAAGCTTTGGAAACGTTGGCAATGCTGAGCTGCGCGTACTGTGAAATTTTCGTACTGTTCCGCGCAATGTAAACAGCTTGCCATCGTAATTGCTGAATCTACGGTATTTGAGGTGTGTCAAATTATTAACAAGGCAGTTTGTTTCGTCAATAAAATGGGTCGCAAAGGTGGTTTGAGTAGTTCTGAAAGAGTAGTATTACAGAATAGCGAGCAAAAGGTAAAACTTCCCTCGAAATATCGAAAATGATAGGAAGGTACCATCAAACTGTGATGAACTTTGTTAAGGACTCTGCAAAGGTACGTAAGAGAGCTGATTAAGGTAAATCTAGAGTTGTTTCACGCAATTCTCTACTCCAAATAAAAGGTGACGTTGTTAAGAACCGTTGGCAGACAAGTCGAGAAGTCGTTGACCAAGCCAGATTGAAGAATATCTCAAAAAGTACTCGATGTTGCCTTCTGAAAGAAATGGCAAAGTCTGTTAAGTCTTTGACAAAGCCTCCATTAAAGCAACATCACATACAAAACTGATTGAAATTGACAGAGGACAACATGAAAACGGATATTTCCAAAGTTTGTTAACGGATGAAGTGCGTGTCACTCTTGGTGGCCCAGATGGCTGGAGCAAGGGATGGGTCCTAGATGGACGACATCGTCATCAGCGTCTAAGACTCTAACAAGGTGGTGGTGGGATAATGATTTGAGCTGGAATTATCAGAGGTACTTTAGTAGGCCCATGGAGAGTACCAGAAGGCGTAAAAATGACGTCAAATGCTGAAGGAGCAATTTGGACCATGGCTGAAGAAACAAACGTTGACGTTCAGAAAAACATTATTTTTATGTAGGATAATGCTCCCTTGCATGCAGCAATCAAAAGCAATGAGTATTTGCAACAACTGGGATTATCTGGGGTACGGAAGACGGAGTGGCCTGCGAATTCACCAGATTTTAACCCAATTGAGGACCTTTGAAGTATCATGAAGCGACGCCTGTATGCAAGTGGACGCCAATTTAAGAGCAAAGTTGTGGGATGCTCTCCAAGGGGCATTGCGAAGAATAACTGTCGACGAAATCACAAATTTGACTAATTCTGTGGACCAACGTCTTTTACAAGCCATTCATAAAAAGGCGCATATCCTCTACTAATTATGTGAACGTAGAAATTGCTATGTAGTTATTGTGTTCTAAATATTTTCCTAGTTCATTTAAAGCTTGAAAATTATTTCAATAAAGAAGTTACGGGTACATTGTGATTTTTTCTCAACCTCGTTAATAACTTGACACACTGAAATCAATAGATCTTCCTATCTCCTGCCATAGTTTCGCTAATACTGCTTTAAATACTTTTATTTTCTGACTGGAGTAACTGAATAGTATTGTAAGCACGTTCTCAAAGTTTCATGGATTTTTATTCACTAGTTCCTTAAATATTAAAAAAAAATGTAAACTCATTAATAATTTGATACGCAGTGTAATTTTGGAGTCATAATATGGCAACACTATTCCATTTGAAAATTCACGTATTTCAGGGTCATTAAACACAAATTAAGCAAGATTCGCTGTATTTCAGTTTTTTATGAAGACTCGTAAACTTAACCTTGAAATTTTATACATTTTCCAGAATCGATATCCAGTAATAGATTTTAATGAACATTAAATTAGAGACACACGCTTTAATATTATCTTTTTTATCTTCCTAATATACTATGTAAATATGTCTTTTTTTGAAAATAAATTTATCCGGTCTGGGTTGTTTAAAATTCTAGTTTATACCCCCGCACACCTAAGCACAAACTCGTGCATCCACACACACACACACACACACACACACACACACACACACACACACACACACACACACACACACACACAGACATATATATATATATATATATATACATTATAGTCAGGTCACGTAATGTGGTATTGGTACTATGTAACCCAGTATTATCTACTGCATGGTCGGGTTACCGGCGACTAAACTGGTTCCCCCACAAGCTTGCCTGGTGAGGAGGGTGGCTAGTGTCCCAGAAGGATTGAAAACAAGACCTTACTAAGGGCGGATCAACCCTCTTTGGGGTCAACGGCCAACTAGCTCCCCCCCCATATATATATATATATGTATATATATATATATACTCTGCTGCCTTGTAGGGTATGCCACTTTAGGCAAAGGGTAGGGGAAGGAAAAACCCGAAATCAAACCAAAAGCCCCAACGGCGGAGCTTCCCAGCTCCAACGGAAGAGATCTTGCTAAACTAAGAACCCGGCAGCCCGATGCAACCAACTTTGGACAAGCTGACTGTCACATCTGTTTTGAGCCGCAGTGAAACGATTGTGGGCCAAGCATGTGTGTGTAGCAGTCGCGCAGTCACGGCCACCTAAAACAAAATACTTTAGCGACTGGCATTCTATTCTCTCTCTCTCTCTCTCTCTCTCTCTCTCTCTCTCTGTATATATATATACATATATATATATATATATATATATATATATATATATATATATATGGAGGGGTGTACTTAGACAGCATTTTTTTTTGCCTGTTTTCACATAGATTCCGATGTTATAAACTGTCGCATTTTTGTCTAAGTTCCATTTCAAGGTTGAAAACTTCTTGTTCAATCCCTACAAATCAATCGATATTTGTGGCAAAACGTAATTGTCTTGCTTCTGATGCTGTCAGTACCTTACTAGTGAATTAGCTCTAACTCTCTCCAAATAGATTATGAAGAGTTTAGAAAATAGCAGACAGCTCTTTGTACCACTGATTGTCCTCTTTAACCACCCTCTATGCAGCTGTTAAAGTAGACTGATCTATTAGCTCCGTCGCAGAGATTCTGTATGACTATGACCAAGTTGGTATTCATGGCATAAAGTCTCATAGTGTGACACCAAACGACGTGCCCAGTCAATTCACAAAAACATTAGTATCCTAAGGTTACATATCTACGATATGGCTTTCGTTTTTACTTGGTGATTGCTTGCTCGTTCTTCGTTTAGCTTCAGTCTGTTTAGCATTATCTCCAATATGCCTTTGATCGCGTTGTTTATCAGGCTGATACTGCGGAAGTGTGGCCAAGATACACTGTCACAGACTGACTTTCTTAAAGGTGATGTGATGATCACTGTAAGGTTTCTTCGTTTAAGCCATTTACCAATCTGGCATCTCTCTTTGCAGATCATTGTAAGCGCGATGATTATGATTCTAACCCTGTAGGTTAGTTCTCTTGAAATCGTTTCCACACCCGGTTACTTCCCCCTTTTTAGCGACTTTATTGCTGATCCCCTTTTGTTTTTATTATTTTGATAGACCCGAAACGAATCATATTAGGATTGAGACATAAGGCTCTGCTATGTCAACAGTCCATATCATAGTGAACATGGTGCAGCGATATGGCTTTTTTTTATATTATATTAAAATTTATGCATGTTTGTACAGTCAGGAAAACAGGCAGCAGGGAGAGAATTTCAAAAACCGAAGAAGGGAACTAATAGAGTAGAACTTGTTGCCGGCATGTATGGACGTATACCGTGAAGGGGAAGAATTTTTCTAATTGTCGGGTCGATAAGAGAATATTAATGCCGAGGAGGTACAAATGCAACCATCTCATTCGAGGACCTTAACTTAAAATATTTGCAAAATAACATTGAAAAGGTTCTACAGAGGTGTTAGCAGAGTAAATTAGTTCAGCACATAATAGACTAAAGATGCTTTTTGGACCCTACTTAAGAGAAGAAGACTAAAGCTTGGTGGACCACTCCATATGTGACAACAATAGTTCATCCATGGGACAACGATCGCTGTCAGGGTTGGTTGCTGGAGAGTCATTCAGCATCACTTGGCCTCATGTAGTTCTATTAATACACAACTGCAGTATTCTGTCAAAGTCATCAACATGATCAAATTAATGAAAAACACAACTAGCATGAAACAAGGGCAGCTACGGCCATCAACTACGAAGAATGCATTCTTGCTATTTTTTTCAAGCTTGGTTTTACTTAGTAACTCTTTTTTTCTCTCCTTTTTAATATTATGAATAACAGCCCTATACTGCCCTCATTTTCCGTTATTCATTTCTCTTATGTTTTATGTAGTGATCCAAGATATCTGCTTTCACCCATGGTGTCTTGATTGCTAGATGCTTGCCAGAAACTTCATTTGTTTTTATCGTCACTGCTGTGTTTTAGCTGTTGGTCAATGTGTCCATGGCTATGACGTCACGATCTATGATGGCGAGTGGGTAAGATTTTCAACTATAAGTTTTTGAGTATTTTACCTTCTCGATAAAATCTAATCCTCGTTGGATCATTGTTGTTGACATTTTTTTAATGACTGCAGTGTTATCATCACCTGCCCATAATCGCATTGTATATCAGCACCTGAAAAGCTTTGATTCTTCGATTTTACACCTAATTGAAGCATTTATTTTTATTGCAGAACTATTTGAATGTGCTTTTTCCTGCCTCTGTGTACATCAATTTCGAGCACCCATCGCGAACAACAATGATATCTTCTTGGAGGCCTGGTCTAAAACCTCTTATAGTAAATTGTAGGGGTATTCCACAGCTTTGTCATCATAATATGATGTTGGAGCATGTGCAATGTGTCATGTTGCAGCATGTCCATGTATGATGGGAATGGTTCAAATAGTTGCTCCCAGACAGATTCTTTATATATATATATATATATATATATATATATATATATATATATATATGCATGTATTTGTGTATATTTATGTATATATTGTTATCTACTTTGTAAAATTGAAATCTATAATATAAATCTTACCTGTCTGTTTAAATGTATGTTTGTATGTATGTTTGTTTGTATTATGCCTAAAGCTTTCAACAGACGCGACGGATTTTCACGGTATCATTTTGAATCTCGACCTTTCGGAAAACAAATATCGAAAAAATAGCTAAAAACATTAATTCCTTCACCCTCAACTTGGCATTTTTCTACGATTTCTCGCCGATTTTTTTAGAAAGTCATCCCTTCTTTGCGAATGAGTAGCCTTAATTTAAACCTTCGCCACTTCTGGTCATGCGATATACGCAGCGGCAAAGACGTCACGTTTTTTTTTTCACGACTTTTCATCTTTCGCGGTATGGGTTCGCTTGCTTACTACCACTTTTATTTTTGCTCAACACACACCTCCAAACACCCGGGCAACGCTGGGTACCTAGTCTAGTAACTAATAAAAAATGGATGAATGATGAAAAGAAATATGCTGGAAGAAAATTAAAATCATCAGCGATGGGAATGCGAAAATGAAAATCCGGTTGAAATTGCTCATATCATGTCAATTCGTCTTTGTTTTCTTTTTTTTTTGCTTGCTTGTTTTCGTTTAACAGCATATCAACTCTTTTCAGGTTATTTAATGCCGAATCGAGTGATTTTGAAGAAAAATCTTTTAATAGAATTTTATTTTTCAAGTTGGCTTCTATTTAACTCATAGTTGGGATCCTAACAGGTACTACCACTCCGGGTCAGAGTGGACCTGGGAGCAATGGCAATTAAAGGTTGGTTCTACACTCCCCAAAGTCCGCAAGCTGGGGGCTGACCATCGGATATAGTTTAAGGTCATATCTGGGACCGGAATACGTCTTTGTGTTGCACAATTATTTCCATCATACTTATCTGTATTTCTTTCACTTCATCATGTCATCATTTTGATTCAATCCTACTCCATCTAGTGATGAACTTTTCACCCTCTTTTACCCTCCATATTCTGTCCTCCTGTATACTTCTAACATATTTCTTACCTTTTCTTCTAATACTTTATGCCTGGTATTACTTCTCCTTCGCTTACTCTACGTTTCATTTATTTATTCCATTACGTTTGTTTAGTTCTCTTCCGTGTCCATGTACATATATTTTCTCCTTCTTTTTTCATCTTTACCTATTCTTTATTCATACACATGGCTAATAGCTCCACTTTTAACCATTTTCTTTTTTCTAATTTTTCGTCTGACTCGCTCTCTCTCTCTCTCTCTCTCTCTTCCAAATTTCGTAATTTCTCCTCGTTTCTAATTCATTAGTCCCGTCTTATTTTTGTCCACATATTACTTTTGCTCATAAATTGTCTTGCCCTATTCCTTCTCTATTCAACGAAGGCAGGGTTATATAGATATTTATTTTTATATGAAGAAAAGCATAGGCCCCTTAAACTAATGCTAATGATTGGTACAACAATAACATTCACTTTATGCTGGAACTATTTCTTCTCCACTAATCGATGATAGAGCAGATAATTTGAAGTAGTAGCGCAGATACTGCACTCTGGTCTTAGCTACATATTTCATTTGCTATCTCATTCCTTGCATACACTTGTTGCTTTTTTATTCTTTCAAACACTCTTTCCAATCTCTATTCTTTTTTCCTTTTTTTTATTGCCTGCATTTAACTCACGCTTCCACCCCCCTCCTGTCCATCTCATCAATCTAATCTTCTCCTATATTTGCCTCCGTTTCTTTTTTCTTTTCTTTTTTTTTTAGTCCTCATTTATCTTTCTATTTCGCCTTTGCGATGTTGACAGCCTCTTCAAATCTTTGCAATTTCGACCGAATTCTTTACGTTTCTGTTTTTAATATATGTTTCTGTTTTTTTTCGGATTTTTTAACTTGTCTGCAAAAACAAGTTATTTTAAATCCTCTCGAAGTTTTTGAATTTTGTATTCACTAATACAATGGATAAAAATCCAACAAAGTTAGTATATAATAATAGGAACATAGCAAGGCCGATAGGCATAGTATCAGACTGGGATTAACCGCATTGACATATAATATCGTTTTGTAAACAATTTAATCGTTTGATTTCACATTTCAAAGTTCAAGTGAAAAAGTCCAGGGGTTTTGTTAGTTTCTTCCTTATATAGTCAAATTTCACATTTAATGGCAAAGCTAACAGCTCTCCAGCGTTGCCCGGTCGTGAAATAGGTTTGAATATTATATTTAATTTATACCGATTTTGTATTTATTATTATTAAACAAATTCTCTATTGATTATTATATTGTACCTAATGTAGAGTATTTGCCGCCTGCCGCATTCCGATGGTAAAATGCGCGTAAATATGATATTTTGATTTATGAAGATTAGCCAATGCTTTATTTATTATTATGTCGTACCTGATATATAATAGTGATTTCAAAGAGCATCTTACTCCTACTTACGCATTCATTTAACTCACGCTTTCACCCCCTCATGTCAAATTAAATTTTTTACTCTGTAGCAGCTATTTTCACCGGGTTTGACCGAATTAAAATTATTCCACAGGTTCAATTCCCCTATATCTCAAGTTTTATGTGTTTAGACCAAAAATTAACAGATAATTTGGTAGAAATAGTTACTCATACAGACAAGACCAAATGAAATTTGTTCTGTAGAACCAACTATGGTCCAACTTGGAAAATCCAGGAAATCGTGTCTCCGTGTTGTTCTTATGGATCACAACCACAACCTCCAACTACAAAACATGGACCTGTATATTACCATTATTTGTAGAGTTCGAATACAACACGCGATAACAACATTTCACTATGCCCTAAATCATATTTTACTTAAAATGAATATTAGAATATTTTTTAATTAAAATAATCATTTAGTTAAAGTCTGGATTTAATATATCCGTCCTTTTTCTGATCTAATTGTTCAATTTAAACAACTTGGATTCATCCCGATTGTCGTTCGAAATCTTCATTCATGTTCAAAAATAAAATGAAGTAAAGAATCGCCTTTCATAGATGTATAAAGTTTTAATTTCCAAAGTATTCCTACGTCATTATATTTGATAATGATAAGCCCATTTAATAAGCTTTTAGAATAATTTCTAATGGGTAGGTCAAGTCATAAGAAACACCAAACATGATATTCAGCGCCGCTTTGCAATATATATATATATATATATATATATATATATATATATATATATATATATATATATATATATATATATATATATATATATATGGACTCTCCCGTCGATTTCGACGTATGAGGTTCGGACAACCCATATTTCTAAAACTCATTTATGCTTTTGCCTCTGATGACTTTTTAGTCCAGCAAGGGACTTGCAGACAAGGCCACAAATAGAACATGAATGTGGATTTAATGCTGCAGATATTGGTGCGGCTTGTAGTCGTTTTGCTCTTACTCTGTTTTCTTTCAGTTGCCTTAAGCTTTCAGATTGAAACCTCTGGAGACCTTCAAAACACCTTGATCTCCATCCTTTTCGGTCATTCACCTCATCTTCAAGACTCCTGTATGGTATGTTCACTGCAGACAAGTTACTCTTCAACTTGTCCTTGTACCTAAGCCAAGGACGTCCGACAATTCTTTTACCACCCTCAAATTGACTGTAAATCGCAATTTTTGGAATTCTGTCATCGGGCATCCTCAATACATGACCAACACACCGCAATTGCGATTAAATAAGGAATAATTCAATGCCAGATATTTTGCATTTTGTGAATAATTCGGCATTTGATACCTTGTCGCGGAGGCTAAGACCACATATGGAGCGAAGACAGCTTTTGTGGAAAATGTCCAGCTGATTAATGTGATGTCTGTATGGAGTCCATGACTCAGATCCATAAAGAAGAATGGAAAGAACAACAGCACGGTAGACAAGAATTTTTGTGTCTAGTCGAATACCCCTTTCGTTCCACAAGCGATGGCGAAGATTTCCAAAGGCAGAAGTGGCCTTAGCAATCCTGTTGACAATTTCATCATCAAGAGAACCGCCCTGGTTCACCTTGCTACCAATGTAAGGAAAGGACTTGACATAATTGATATCATGACCGTCGACTTTCAGCTTGCGCGCAGGAAATCTATACTCTGGTGGATTTTGCTTTACGCCTTCAACTTGTTTTGGGGTAGGGTGTGGCTGATGCACTACCTCAGTCTTCCTTATGCTAATTGTCAGGCCAAAGGCCTTGCACGCGGCTGAAAATCGATCAAGAAGAACCTGGGCTTCCTCAAAGGACGTGGCTACCAGTGCGGCAACGTCAGCGAATAGCAAGTCGCGAATAATTTCGGTGCGAAGAAGAGTCTTGGCCTTAAACCGTTGATGGTTAAATAAGCCACCGGATGACCGAAATTGAAACTTGACACAAGTGTCCAAATCATCAAATGCATGTTTCAGCATTAGTGAAAAGAAGAGCGCAAAGAGGACTGGCGCCATTACACATCCCTGTTTGGTCCCATTTGTAACATCAAATGGATCAGACATCATACCATCTGAGACAACACTGGCCTTCATCTCCTCGTGAAAGGAAATGATCACGTTCAGCATGTTTTCTGGAATACCAAGCCTTCTTAAAACTTGCCAAAGAGCATTGCGATTCACAGTGTCGAAGGCCTTCGTCAGGTCAACAAACACCATATACAATTCCTGATTTTTCTCACGGACCTTTTCTGCCACCTGACGTAAGGAAAATATCATGTCAATGGTGCCGCGACCCGACCGAAACCCACACCGTGACTCTGGATACACCTTATCAACGAGACGATTTATGATTCGGTTTAGAATGAGCCTAGCCAGAATCATTCCTGCAATTGAAAGCAGAGATATCCTCCGATGGTTGTCTCAGACATTCTTGACTCCCTTATTTTTGTAGAGATGTTTGATGCAGGCATCTTTGTAGTCCTGTGGAACTCGGCCTGCTTTCCATATCTTTACAATGAGAGCATGGAGCTTTTTTTACCAGCACATGCCCACCATGCTTGTACACTTCAGGCGGAATTGGATCCTTTGGTGATGGGGACTTGCCAGAAGCAATTTGTTTGATGGATTCCCATACCTCCTGATAAGCAGGTTCCAATGACAATTCCGGAATATCTGGATTCTGAGGAATAGAGGACATAACATCGCTGTCAATGACAGATGAGGTGTTTAAGAATATATATATATATACATATATATATACATATAAATATATATATATACATACACACACATATATATGTATGTAAGTATGTATATATATATATATATATATATATATATATATATATATATATATATATATATATAAATGGTATTCCAAAAGTCTTGGGTCCTGGATATGACCTTAAACTATATGTGATGGTGAGGCCCCAGCTTGCGGGCTTTGGGAAGTGTGGAGCCACCCCTTGATTTCCTTTGGTCCCATGTCTACCCTAACCCGGAGTGGTAGTACCTGTTATGGTGCTAACTATGGGTAAAATAGAAACCGACTTGAAAAAAACAAATATATTCTATCCAAAAAATTTTCTTCAAAATCACTTGATTCGACATTAAATAACCTGGTATTGTGTGCTGTAAAACAAAAACAACCAACCAACCAACCAACCAACCAACCAACCAAAAGTCTTGACAACATTTCAAGTTCTCATATCTGCTTAAATATAAATGATGGTAAGATCAAAGTAATCCCATTCTAACACTAAATACATTAAGTTTTATGAAAGCCTATTGTTTTCTGTTTTTATTTTTATTTCTTTTCAAATCCAATAATAGCGTTCACTCAGCCAGAAAAGGCGTTTTGTGTGTTTGAATTTGCAAAAAAAACAAAAAAAAACTGAATCAGGTACAATTGTTCAACATGCCTCCCAGATCTCTAGATCTCACTCTCTACGATTTTTTTTAGTGCGGATTTGCAAAAGGACTGACCTATGTGCCTCTCATTCGAAGAGACGCTGGTGAACTGAAGGCTCGAATAATAGAAGCTGTTGCAACTATTGACAACGAAATGCTAGGATTCGTTTGGCAAGAATTGGACTATCGGTTTGACGTGTGTCGTGTGACTAATGGTGCTCACATTGAATATCATTGAACATTCCATGGAAAATTTCAGATTACAAGTTTTCTGAATATACCAGATGCGTTTACTATCCTTAAGAATTCTGGAGATAATCAATATCTAAATGTGCCCAAGATTTTGGAACACCCTGTATCATAAGTTGAGTAGCAAAAGGAAGTAGAAAAATCACCGTCCTTCACATTTCGGTGTAGCACACAACAAAAATGTCGATCTGTATACATTCTTATATCTAATACTCAAATGTTCAATTATTCTTACAAGCAACAAATATTCTCCACCCAGTCGTACAATCTTGCTAGGAGTTATGATGAGAGAACAGCAAAGGAGGAGGTAATGCATGGTAGGGTTGTAAAATGTTGAGACATTATGTTGAACAAAGATGGCGGTGAAGAATCAGTGCAGTTCCGATCTTAAGTCTAAAGTAATTCCTAGTAACAAAAATGCCGGCGAAGAATCAAATGCAGGTTCCAATCTTGAGTGCTGAGTAATTCCTAGTATCAAAGATGGCGGCGAAGAATCAAATCCCGGACTACGCCGGGTATTCGTGTAGTACATATATCCACCTATTTCTTCAAATCCCGAGCAACGGCAGGTATTCTGCTAGTACAAATATCCACCTAAGAGATACTTAATAGTGAACTAATATACTAAACTGAATTAAACTTTTAGATAATAATGGTAAAGTTTCGATTCCAAATATAGTGAAAAAATGCTACAGTATTTGGTTAAAGGTAGACAGATACCAGGTCTCCATTTATAATAGGTAATAGTTAAATCTTTGCTTCAAATATAATATAGTAGTGAGATATGTTCGGGTTAAGACCCCCCCCCCATGTATATATTATTTTTAAATACGTACAGACACTATTGTTTCATCCTTTCGGGAATCATGACGGGTGACATGATTACTGCCGGTCGGGAGATTCTAACCCGACCACTAAGCCAGCTCTTACTCCATTAGCAAACAACAAACCCTACGGCCAACCTTAACCGTGAGAAATATCATTGACATTTAAATATTTATATTTTAAATATCGTAACATCCGCCAGAGTGATCTAATCATCATAACATCATGATCTTTACATGCAAGCTTAAGTGACGGACTTTCATTTCGTCTTTAAAGTGCTAAGAAATAAAAACCGAGTTCTTAAAGGGGCTAACTTTATTATTATTACTACAATAATTTTTTAAATATTTATATACACTAGTGTTTCATCCTTTCGGCAATCATCAGGGAAGGATGACACGATTACTGCATATATATACACAGATATATATATATATATATGTATATATATATATGTATGCATATATATATATGTATGTATGTATATATATCATGCATTTATATATATATATATATATATATATATATATATATATATATATATATATATATATTGCTGGTTTGAGGAGACATGTGATTGTTCATAGGAATACCCTTAAACCTCCAGAGGATTTCAACTCTATGGAAATTGATTAATTTGTATGTCACATCTGCTTCAAGATGTGCAAATCTGCGGCGGGAGTGCAGTCATCTGAGATGGCATGGACGACAAAAGAACTCAATGTGACGCATCATCATCATCATTATATATATATATATATATATATATATATATATATATATATATATATATTACTACACAAACATTGGTTTTACTTCAGATATGGAATTATAGTATAGTTTTGATTTCAGGCATATAGGTACCGAATCCCAGGAGTGTTTAACTTTAGATTTCAACGCTAAATTTAATGCTCAGATTAAATAATAATTAACATCATTGTTTTACTTAACAATTCTTGACATACGAGAATTGTATTTCATTTTGTTACAGATAAGTTGTCACAAATAAATTCAATTAAATAAACTATAATGTTATTTTTTTCCTTTTATAGATGTCCAGTGCGACGAAAACCACACTTTAATGCACAGTTAATTGCGACGATGTGTTACTCGTTAAATATAACTTGAGAAAAGTTGTATATGATCATTTAATATGGATTTGTTTACAATTGCAACCTCGGAGGAGATAAAAAGAGAGAGGGAGAAGGAAGAAAACAGAGTAAGAAAAAAAAGAAGTAAAAAAAAGTATATATATATATATATATATATATATATAACCAAACACACACATACACATATATATATATACATATGTGTGCGTGTGATTAAATGAAGTATATATATATATATATATATATATATATATTATATATATATATTACTACTTCATTTAATAACAAATTAATGTACGAGGATATAATTTTGTGCGTAAATTTTCAGTATTTAGTTCAACAGTGCTCAATATATAACTGAAGCTAGGTAGTGAGTTATGAAAAAATATATATTTCATTAATTTATATTTCATGAAACGTGGAGTATTCTGTGTAGCTTAATTGCCATATATTTTTATATATTTTCATAACTTACTCTCTCTGTCTCCCTCCCTATATATATATATATATATATATATATATATATATATATATATATATATAAGCATAACTTACTGAGTTGATAGTTTTCCAACCAATGATAAAAATATAAAAACTAAATAAGTTTTTATATAATTTTAAAGGTTAAAAACTTCCAAGTATATATATATATATATATATATATATATATATATATATATATATATATATATATATATATATATATATATATATATATAAGATCTTAAAAGCGAGTCTTAATATGCAAGTTCATCTGATTGGACAGTACAAAATCCCGAAATGTGTATGAGAGAAAGAGAGAGAGAGAGAGAGAGAGAGAGAGAAAGAGAGAGAGAGAGAGAGTGGCGGAAAGAGCCGTACCGTTGAATTAATAGTCAATTCAATCAGGCAAGTGCACAGGTGAAGTTGCTTTTACTTTCTAGGTTATAGAAAAGTATAGAAAGTGTGAATTCCTGGGAATTTGATTTCGTAGTAAGATGTTGCTCCTGTCCTCATTTTTTGAAAGTTGTTGGAGAGAATTACATGTATCTCCTTACCACTGCAGCAGATATGACAAAAGGTGGGAATGTGGAATTGAAAGCCAGCGTTATGGATGGGACGCGTCGACATTCCTTAGTAGGGGCTTCTAAAGGGATTTATAATAAAGTAATCCCTTCTCAAAGGGAAAGAAAAAACATAAGAAACTTGACTTAGTAGAACTGTGAAGGACTATACTTTTCCTAATATCATTATCACTTTTCTAGTCTGCCTTCTTACTTACATGAGAAAGGGACAGCCATTCTTATGTAACAATATGTGTATATATATATATATATATATATATATATACATATACATATATATGTGTGTGTGTGTGTTTTGTTGTTTTTATGGTAATGACTCGGCTGTTATAAGTTTTAAAATGTATAGTTCCGGTAACCCGATGAGTCACATTGCCAAATAATTATTTATTATTTATTTTATATATGTTAACAGTTCAAGTTTGTGCCTACCCAAACTTATACGTCACCTCACAAAAATTTTAAGATAAGTTGGATTTAACGAAACTGATAAATGAAGCAAATCCCCAAGCATAAAATTTCAGGTTATATTAAATGGACCAAAGTAATATGGTGTTGCTTCCCGCTCATCTCCCTCGAATCAATTGAAATGTACACCTACTCTAGAAAATGACTTTGGTTCAATGTGGATTGCGTTACAAAATTGCTTGTTTGTTTAAACATGTTAAAACTTAACTTGTGTTTTTCAAGCGTAAGCTTTTCCTATTTTTTTTCTCTTAGTTTCTCATGGACAGCTTTGCTCTTGAAGAAAAATCAACTGTTATTGCTCTTTCTTTCCCATTAAATCTTTCTTGGAGTACAATGATACATAATGCAGGCGAAACCTATAACGACGGAGAAGTACTATCAATAAATGGATGATATGCATCAGAAACACTGACAACATCATCCAGCATTAGTCAAACGAAAAGGCCCAATTATTCAGCACGACAATGCCCGACGGCACGTTGCTAAACCGACCTTGCAAAAGTTGTGAAAATTGGGCTACAAGCTCAGCCTCATTTGCCATATCCCCAAACCTATCACCTACCGACTACAACTTTTTCAAGCATCTCGACAACTTTCTGCGTAAGAAATGCTTCCAATTTTTAGGCAATATCAAAAACGCCTTCAGTGACTACATCGCAAGCAGAACGCAAAGTTTTTAAGTTACTGGCATAGATACACTAGTCTTACGTTGGAAAAACATGTTGTTCGTATGCCTATTTTGCTTTATCGTTCGAAATATTTTTCTAACATCTAAGTATATTCTATATTTTTCAAGTTGACAAGAAAGTTCTTGCGGTTTTAACTTTTCAACTCAGATGAACATATGTTGGCTGAAACAAAAAATTTATTGATCGAAATAAGTACCATCAAAACCAACACACTTTGCCCTGTATTTAAAAATTCTGGTGATAAGTCATCTCCCCTCAGTACAGACCAATAAATCTCCTATGTGTCATGAGTAAACTGTTGGAATCCATATTAAATAGAGAAATAGTCAACCACCACCTCAGCAGAAATAACCTTCTTAGTGACATGCAATACGGTTTCCGTTCTGCCAGATCTACAGCAGGTGTGCTAACGATTATATCTCATAGGATTAGTGAATCTCTCGACATCGGCTTCCTTTCTAGGGCAATTGCTCTTGACATATCAAAGGCCTTCAATAAGGTATGGCATACGGGTCTACTTCACAAGATTTCCACCTACCGTATAACTAGAAATGTTTTCTCAATTATTAAATCATATCTCTCTGATAGGCTCATAAGAGTGGTTGTTGATGTGCAGAAATCAGAAGCCCAGAGTATTAATGCTGGAGCCCC
Organism: Euprymna scolopes; assembly: GCF_053919585.1. Classification (NCBI taxonomy): domain Eukaryota; kingdom Metazoa; phylum Mollusca; class Cephalopoda; order Sepiida; family Sepiolidae; genus Euprymna; species Euprymna scolopes. The sequence continues at coordinate 111,322,077 of NC_136489.1, read as the reverse complement.
TCAGGGGTTCATCCTGGGCCCAACTCTCTTCTTGATCTACATCAATGATCTCCCAAAACACATACTGAAATCATTCATTTACATCTATGCTGGTGACACGACCATCTGTGGCAACACATGATAAATTTCTCTCTGATTTCCTCTCCTCTGATATTGAGCGCATGGTACAGTAGGGGAAGAGGTGGTTGGTTATTTTTAAGCAATCTAAAACCATTACAAGTTTATTTATTTATATTATCGCGCTATTTTTTAAAGTAGTATTTTTACCTTAACTTCAAGTTTATTATATCTTTTTTTTAATTAAATTGTTAGGTGAAAGTACAGTATACTTAAGAAACACCCTCCATCACCCATGTTATTTCAGTGAAAATAAAAAACATCTTTTGCTTATTAAAATTTTTTGTATTTTTTACGATAGTACCCACCATACAGGTTTTCTTGAATAATACTGTGCTTTCATCTAACAATTTACGGACAAGTATTAAAAATTAGAGGTTTGTGAACTTATATTACCGCGCTATTTTGTAAAAGTGAAAACTAAAATATACAGTAAACGGCGATAAGTTAAAATATATAGAGTCAATGAAAAGTCGATTAAAAATATAGGTTGATTAAAAGTTCGTACACACTGTTAACAAAGTCCCTCTAATACGAACTACGCAAGACCTTTTAGAACGTAACTGTTTTTTCTCGAATGCAATATGGTTTATAGTGGGTTGAAGGGTTATCTTAATACTAGAATTTTTAATCGACATATATTTTAATCGACTTTTCATCGACTCTATATATTTTAACTTATCGCCATTTACTGCACATTTTTAATTCTCATTTTCGCTCCTTCGCACTTTTACTTCAACACCTGATGATGATTCATTGACGAACTAAATCGTTCATAACAGCAACAATTATGGAACTTTTATTAATATTTTTGATTTTGATACAAAAAAGATTATACAGAAAATCGAAACATTAAAAAAAAGAATCATAAAGCAAAGTTTCTCTGCTTGAATTAAATATACCAATTTCATATATATATATATATATATATATATATATATATATATATATATATATATATATATATAAGTGAACGTGTTTGTGTGTCTGTGTGTGTGTCTCTGTGTGTGTGTCTGTGTACATTTCCCTACGCAATAACTCTGTCAATTTTCGGTCTACAGACTCGAAATTTGATAAATTTGAGAAAATCGATGTGATCGGTTTTTGGTCAGAAATTTGGCGATTAAGGCCATTTGACCTTTGAGAACTCCACCAAACTCCTCCGACAATTTTGGGTCTACGCACTTGAAATTTTAGATATATGTTCCTTGGACATGGATCTAAATTAATAACTGTATTTGAGCCCAAAACAATAAATTTTAAGGGGTCAAAATAGGGGCTAAGTTTAAAAAAAATGTCCTCTGCGGTCTCTTCCAAATTACTCAGACAATTTCTGGTCTAAATATTTGAAATTTTATATAAAGGGTATTCAGAGATAGAGCAAGCTATTTATCAGTTTGGGTTGAAAATTTTTAGTTACCAATATATAAATGTATGTATGTATGTCTGTTTGCATGTGTGCATTAAACTTTCAATAGAGGCGACGGATTTTACCAAGATCATTATTGTTTTAAAGTTCGATCTTTCATACGACAAATATCTAAAAATTGGCTAAAAATATAAATATCTTCCCCTTCAACTAGGCACTTTTCTACAGGGGGGTGTCACTTTTTCGCCGATATTTTATATAGTTATCCTCTCCTTTAGATTGTCTAGCCTTAATTTTTAAAAATGTCGCTTCCGGTTTGGCGGTGGTCGTAACAGTATAAACGTTAGGTTTTTACCCCGTTTTTTTCATCCTATGCGCTACGGGTTTGAGCCTGCCTTCCTACTACCACTTTTTTTTGCTCAACATACACATCTAAACACCCGGGCAACGCAGGGCTGAAATGCTAATATATATATATATATATATATATATATATGTATACATTTATGTATAAACATATATGTGTGGAAGAAGTAGTTAGAGTTTAAAAAAGAGAAAGAGTGAGAGAGATAGGTAAGAAAAAACATACGTAGTGAAGTGTTATTATTTTTCCGGCAGTGTTTATAAGCCATCTTTATTGGTAACGTGTTCTGATTTCCACATCATTTGGTCATACACCAGCTCACAAAATTGCACTCAATGAGATTCCTGTTGTACGAGTTGTAAACGATGATATGATTTCACTTTCAATTGACCTACTCTACTGAAATAGCAAATTCATTATGAACCTATACACGCAATACATGAGTAATTTGTTTGCTCACAAAATCATGCTGCGAGCATCTCCTTTCCTGAACCATAGACGTCGAATATTTACATTTAGGTACGAAGTATATATGTATGTATAGTTACCCCTCTCTCTCTCTCACTCTCTCTCTTGCTCTCTCTCTCTCTCTATATATATATATATATATATATATAAATGTAATTCTTGGTTTGTTACAAGTGCTTAAAAACATATTTCTACGTTACCAATTTATTTGAAATTTTCAGACAACCCATCTTTAGAGTCGAGGTATGTTTTTATGTTATTAAAATAAATTTACCTCGCGAATTATTAAAATATTAAATAAAATAAATATATTTTTTTAACCGTTAGTGCGAACCTACTTTGTTGATAAAACTGAACTTCCGGTTCGATTCATTTCACAGCCACGAATTGACGAAAAAGAAGTAGATTTCATTTTCTGTTTACTCGATAAGTACAAAAAAACAAAAAAAAAAAAACATAATTCATTTGTTCATCTTCCAATTTTTTTAATTTACACATTTTTTCTTTATCATATAAGGCCAACAAAAATTTGTCGCTTACTTTTTGAGTTTTTTTTTTTTGTTTTTCGATATAAGATTGGTTGGTAAAAGTACAGTTTCTTTTAGTGCTAATGCAAAGAGTAGTCCGCGCTATTTTTTAAATCGTATTTCCAGGTTTAATTAAAGTTTTATTATATGTTTTTTATTCAATTCTAAGGTTAAAATACACCCTCCCCTCCCCATGTTAAGAATGGCTTTTTAAATATTAGCGTTATTATTACAACACGGATAACTCTCTGCATGAGTACTGTACTTTCACCTAACAATTTAATAAACAAAACATGGTACTTATGCAGAGGAAGTACCATAATAATAGAATAAAAACGTTATTTAGAAAGCCATTCTTAACATGTGGAGAACGTTTTGTTACTATTCTATACTTTCACCTAACAATTTAATAAACAAAAGATGGTACATATGCAGAAAAGGTACTGTGCTGAAATAACGCTATTAAGAAAGCCATTCTTAACATATGAAATGGAGAGTGTTCTGTAACTATTTTATATTTTCACCTAACAATTTAATAAACAAAAGATAGTACTTATGCAGAGAAGGCACCGTTATTTAGAAAGCTATTCTTAACATGGGGAGGGAGTTTTGCATCTATCTATTCTATACTTTCACCTAACAATTTAATATACAAAAATAGACAGTACGTATGCATAGAAAATACCGTGCTGAAATAATGTTATTTAGAAAGACATTCTTAACATGAGGATGGTATTTTGTAACTATTCTGTCCTTTCACCTAACAATTTAAAAACAAAACATGGTAATTATGCAGAGAAGCTACCCCGCTGAAATAATTACGTTAATATTTAGAAAGCCATTCTTAACATGGGGACAGGGATGTTTTTAACTATTCTGGACTTTCACCTAACAATTTAATAAACAAAACATGGTACTTATGCAGAGGAAGTACCATAATAATAGAATAAAAACGTTATTTAGAAAGCCATTCTTAAAGTTAAACTTAAGCAGACAAGGAACAGTACTGAATCATTAACATTATTTAGAAAGCCATTCTTAACATGGGGAGGGAGGATGTTTTCTAACTATTCTGTACTTTCGGTGCTGATGCAGACAGTGATCTGCGCTATTTGTTAAATCGCATTTCCACGTTTAATTAAAGTTTTATTATATGTTTTTTATTCAATTGTAAGGTTAAAATACAGAATAGGTACAAAACACCCTCCCCATGTTAAGAATGGCTTTTTAAATAGTAACGTTATTATTTCAGCAAGGATCACTCTCTGCATGAATACCGATTAACGTTTTGTTCTTTGCTTTTTTACCGTATTTTTTTTTTTTTTCAAGAAAACCTTTTTTTAACAAAGATTGAAAGTGCACGTTTTTTCTTTTTTTTACGGAAGTTGTTTTTATATAATATATGCACTTATTGATCCGTGCTGAAATAATAACGTTATTATTTAAAAAGCCATTTAAACATTGGGAGAAGAGGGTGTTTTGTACCTTTTCTGTACTTTAACCTTACAATTGAATGAAAAAAAAAACGGTAAATTTTTAGATTAGGTCCACATCCACAATTTTCTTTTAAATGACGACTTTTGAAGGTTTTCGACTATACTTAATACGGAAATCGCATTGAAATTTTGCAGAAATAAGTAGTTATCGAGATATAAAAAATTGTATAATGCATTGTAATCTCTGGCAGCCGTCATTTTTACATGCTTGCACGCGTCATAAACAATATAGCACTTTTATCAATTAGGTTGGTGCTAAAAAAATGCTGTTTTTTATGTTCAAATATATATAAAAAAAAATTACATTATTTTTCACCAACCAAATAAAAATTTTAAAAAACAAAAAACAAGTGAAGCATGCATGGTCCCCCATGAGTGCATAGTAAACGAGGCATAAAAAATTACTAAGCTCAGCATCCCCCCAATTACCCCCCCCAAGTATCCAGGGGACGTCAAATCTTCGTAAAATGAACAAACAGTGCAGTTTTAGGCTTTAACTTATGTAAAATTGAATTCTGCACTATGCAAAAAAAAGAAGAAGAAAAAAAGAAACGACTAAGTCGATCATTTGCTCCCCACGCCTTTGGGCCCAAAAGTCTCCAAAGTCCGAACGTATTTAAATTAAAGCACCATGCACAACAGCTAAATAGACATACTCAGAGAATTTTGGACAAATATGGTAAAATAGTCCCAAAAAATGGAGTGTTTTTTTTTAGCCACAGAAGAGCCTCTGGGGTACACACAAGAGTTATCGTGAAGTATAGACAAATAAAAATTATATGGAAATCAGTTAGTTACAACTTTTCAGAAAGTTTTATAAAATTCCAAGGCATCAATTTTTTTTTAGTACGTACAATAGTGTCAATTTTAACCATTTTAACCCGAAAGGCACCCGTAGGGATGAGCAACCAGAGTTTTCCCGGAAAATCCGTACTGTTACTTTTTTTTTTACTCATATCATGTTTAATGTTTGTGCAAATTTCCAAAGAATTCCAAGGCGTAGTTATTGAGAAAAGTGCGGACAGACGAACAGACGAACGAACAAGGGTGAATTTACAGGTTCACCCCTCCCACCTCTTCTGTCGAGGGGACCGAAAACTATAAAATTTCAATTGAAGCGTAAAATACTCTTAATATAATAGCAAGGTTCGTAATCCCCAGAAGTATAAAAACCAAAGTATTTCTTATTTTTCAGGGCAGGGTTACTTAATTGTATTATTTAGATTATTCAGACTACTGTTCCCATATTGAATACTACTTTTACAACGTTTCCGTCGCTGTAACCTCCAACTGTCTTCAGGTGTATCTTGTCGAACTCTGGACTATTTGTATCGATTTGGGAAGTCTGTACGAAGCCCTTTATTGAATGCACGGGGTAAGGTAGCTTGCTCTTGTTCCTTCAGCTATAACTGGGAAGAAATCTAAAATAATTTGCGATTTTATTTTTAGTTTAACCTGTACAGTAGATTATATATTCACCCTTTAGAAGAGTGTAACTAAAACCGATAGTAAGTACTTTATTCATTGCACAACGTGTCCATATTGAGATTTTTGTTTACGTGAGATTAGCCACTTATCAAGGCCCAGAGACCACTCGAGGATAAAGGTTAAGAGTATACAGTATACAATTGGACAATATAGTACTAGTTAGTAATGGAAATTCGATAAATTTGTTAACTTAAGTGGAATGGCTCATCAAAAATTTGTTTACGTTGGACTTGAATACAACCATATTGTAGTCAGCTGGAAAGCAGGAAAACGGAAAACAATTCCACAGGCGCGCAGTTCTAAGAAAGAAGCTTTGTTCATGGAATCTACGTTTTAGGTTTAGGCACAGATAAAGAGGGGGGATTATTGATAGCATTTTCAACTATGAAAATCAGAGGTTACATCGACCGAAACTTTGAAAAAGTATTACGCAAATGTTAATGTTATATAGTAGGTTGCACATACAAATTATTTGTTAGTTACCTGTCTGTCGATCTATCTGTATATCTATGTATTATCAATATATTTATCAATCTAGTTATCTATCTTATCTATTTATCGATCTATCTGACTGGCGTGGTGAACGGGAGATGTGAGCTGTGTTTTGATATATTATTAAACCATGTCAAAGTCAGATAAAACTCGGTGACCGATCAATGGCACCGGAAGCTCTACAAATGGAGGACCGGAAGTACGTGTATGTGATCACGTGTTCTAGTTAGCTGAGAAAATAGTCGGAGCTGGATTGAGAATGTCAAAAGAAGCAGATGATCTGAAAAGGGTCTCCTCTTAGACGTGGGACATGTAAGAATTAACCGCCCAATTAAAAATCGGCGATCACTCCCCTGCTAGACGTCATGCTTGGGAGTAAAAATCCACAGCGTCTTGATGTTTCTGTTTAAACGTATTCATTTATACAAACTCCTTCTTCCCAAGAATTGCTGAAAATCTTTCAGATGCTGAGCAGCAGAACCAGGTATACCGCGTTTATGTACTCGTGTATTTTTACGAAGTTTACTCAGTACCCCCCACACTAAAATAGACACTATTAACGATTATGGCAGGATTAAAAGGGTTAAAGAAAATGTAAAGAACGCACACATTGACCGCAACACGATAAGCTAGGGTTCAATTAGTGAAGAACCACCATATACACTTAGTGACACGTACACACATTCAGATGACCTCTTCGTCACATACATATTCAGAATGACCATTCAGTGTATATACGCACTCAGCCCCAATAATATAACACTAACAGTATCTCGAATAATCCAAAATAATACGAAACTTAAAGTAGTAATGTGTATGGTCCGTTTGATAAAATGACAAATGGTATCAGATAAAATGGCGGAAACATTGAAAACAATATTATTAAGATGAAAAAATAAAACTCCATCTCTGTGCGGATTTGCTTGATTGTGAATGAAAGTGATGGATTGTTATTCTTAAATTCAACACGCATGATCGGATGAACGATCGCGGATTTCAGAGGGTACTTTTTTAAATAACAACAAAAGTTAAAAGCAAAACAATAAATGAGCTAGCAAAAATGATATCTTTTTAAAATATGCAAAAAAGTAATCTTAATACACAACTAATAGAAAAATTATATCGTGAAAAAAATAAAAAACAGCAGAGTCTCATGTATACAAAATGGCGGAAAAACATGAATTCGTTTTAAAAGACGTAAATTGTATCGCGTTCCGACGACCCGCTACAAAGAAAAAGAAAGTTAATCCACGTATTGAAATCCTTGGCCTGAAATTTAAAACAATCTTTCTAAAATAATCATGCATTATCACATGTGTTTCATTGTTCAATCTATTAACACACAGATATAACGACAGAAAATGTACAAATAATTCATCGAAATACAATACTTGATCAATTTAACTAATTTTTATTTTTATTTTTCCGTCAGTTATCCAGCTTATTTAATTTCAAATTTGATCAGTCATTTGTGAAATCATTAATTTCTTATTTTTTACTGTCTTTTCACCTGACACAAGACACAGTGGCACTTGGATGTAAAGGCTTCTTAATTATGACAAAATTTGCGAGGATACTATGTAGCTAATTGAACAGTAATATGTGTTGTTGAACTTCTGCATGTCAGTACAGTCAGAGAGGCAGGAACCCAGCAGGGATTCCAAAGTCAAGCAGTTCGAGAGAAGAGACTATCTAAGAAGACTATCGGACATCCTGAGATCTCTATAGTGTAGGGGTGGTATTTTGCTGCTTGTCGGATTAGTCAGGGTTAATTATGTCAAGGAGGTAAAAGGGCTTGTAGTTCGTCTTTCCACTTAAATATTTGTAAAATGCAACATTTTCTCGATAGGGCAGACGCTGAGTTTGCTTGACAGTGCGTGACCTTTTAGGTTGGCGACTCTTTTCTGAACACTGTCTAAGAGAGAAAACCTAGTAGCAGATGCACCAGTTTAAATGTGGAAACAATATTCCATGCATGGGCGAATAGTCGCCCTGTAAATTACAGGATATTCTCTCATGTAAGTAACTGTCTAGCAGCAGCTTTAGCAGTGCTCTCGATATATTTGTTCCAATTCAGATTCCCTGAAAACGTTAGGCTGTGTATTTGAACGCAGAGTTTTCATGTGGTGTATCATTATCCATGACTAATAGTGCTTGGGAAGATTTTTTGTACTTATTAAAGGAAAGAAGCTTAGTCATGTCAGCATTGAATATTACTACTCATTTATACCACCATTACATAACAGACTGGAGGTCTACCTCTAAGGTTCCAGGCCTTTTCTTTAGATATGTGTTCGTTCGTTTTTCCCTCGTGTCTGTCATAAAGCCTGGTGTGATCAGCACCTATACCCATCTCGGAGACAGTTTCATCAATGAGGTCATTTATTAACATGAGAGGTAATAAAGTACAAGGATCTGTCCCTGAGGCACATCCGTATTCATATCATATTGTTTTCACTCACGAGCATCGATTTTTCTCTTACTTAAAACATTTTTGATTATGGTATGTATTCCTCCAATAATATCATATGATTTAATTTCTATGAAAAGACAACCGTGCCATACTCTGTTAAAGGCTTTGAAATATATATATGGCTATTGCCCTCGCCACTCCTATATGCATATAGTGCACGGTATATATGTTCAGAGATTACAGTTTGAATACACGCGTTAGAACGGTCTTGTCTAAGTACATACTGTTGGTCAGAAATAAGTTTACTATCTATGAGATGGTTAACTAGTGTTGGACTGATTAAGGATTCAGAGGTTTTAACAAAATGTGGGAGGGGGCTAATGAGGCGATAATTTAGGGGGTTAGTTCTTTTGCTAGAATTCTTGTAAATTAGTACCAAAGAGATCATTTTCTAGCAGGCAAGAAAACAAGATTCGGTTGAATAGTTTACAGAGAACTGGGGCTACCCCAACGGAATATTTTCTTAATAGTATAGCTGGGGTGAGATCAGGTCGACAAGTCTTTGGGGTATATATATATTTTTTTTATGATATCCAAAACTAAGGAATGAATGAGTTTCAGATCATCGAATGTGGAACTAATCCGCAAATGTAAACACTGGAAGGGAATAGCTTGCTGTCTCCAAAGGGAGTTAGAAGCAAATCGTCGGTCAGGGAGGTTAGACTTCTCGATTGCCGCGCAAACAAACTTGAAGTGGTTGGATAGTGAGGGAATTGTTGATTGCCCTCAGCGATTTATTAATGGACTTTCGTAATGTTTTTCTATTTGTTTATGAAAATTGATAATTGGTATTATTGGGTGAATTCGGACAACTATTCTCATTTTTTGATTACACAGGGTGAATCATGGGAAACAGAGGTTTTTTTTAGAACGCTTCTTGTTCCATAATGGCATTGTTTAGTAAATGCTTTTATGTACATTATGAGATTCCTGTTGAAATATACGCAGAATTTTGTGTTCTTTAAAAACATCCGTTAGTTACCCTGTATTAAAAACGTTATGATCGAAGCGTGAGACAAATAAGTTGAATGGCTTACGTGCCCAAGTTTTATTAGTAATTAGAGGAGGGTCAGGTACTTTTTGATTTTCATATGTCGCTTACTTGTTATTTCAGAGTATTTTTCCTGGCTTTCTGTTAGGCCTTATATGTTCATTACTGTTTTTAATAGGATTTTTCTCGCTTCTTGTGATATGTAGGAAGTTCTAAAGACTGTTACATTTCATGAGGGTTATATTTATTGGTACATTTGAGAGGTGTTACGAACAAGATAATAATTGTTTGGTAATTGACTTCTGACAATCTTGAGTCGCGATTAGGTAATATTTCGCAGCTTAACACACCCGACCCAATTTTGATTTACTAACTAGCTGTTGGTCTTATAACGTTTGAGAACCTGCTGATTTAAGATGGCAACGGGGATGAAATTTCGAACTGAACTGAAGTAGAGTACAATTATTGCGCCAATTATGTTAAACTGCCACTCTTAGTTATGAATACTAAAGATTAAACATAAACTTTCTTGAATTCTCACTTAATACTGAGTGTTAACCAACACTTTAACCATTAATTTATAGAGGCATGCTTTGTTTTAG